>NC_134402.1:298702297-299302297 GCF_038048845.1 Mixophyes fleayi | reverse complement strand
GACTCGGCTTGCCTCACCATTCTTCTGGATTTCCCTTTGTACCTCCTCTACCTGAACGTTGCTGAACCGGCCTGTCTGACACCCCCTTGTATCTCGCTGTGGACTCTAGGAAGGACCGCGACCTGCGTGTCCCTGCAGCGGAGTCCATACTTCCTTGCGGGGGTTCCTGGTGAATACCAGGGGCACGTTAGACTCCGCGCCTTCCTCTGAGTTGCGCCAACAACAGCAGGTACCCACTATCAGTCATACACCCACTACCAGTCGTGACAGGTACCAGCCCAAGTGTACACTAATAGTGACAGTTACCCAGAAGGAACGTGGTTCTGGGTGCCATAAAGGAGCCTAGTGGTGGCAGCAGGCTCCTCCTGCTGCAGCAGGAAGGGCATATTTGGAATATTGAAAAGGGACGGTGGCAAAGTAAGTCCAGCCGGTTCCTAGCAACAACAGACTGGGTGGCATAGGCAGTCCATCCTGTCACAGTCATCATCCAAATCTTCCCAGATTTTCTGCCCTCCCACCCACCCAAGTACCGGAAGTTGATGATCTCTATCAAAATTTTCGTTCTATTTGGAGCTGAACCCTTAAGTGTCTCAAACAATCCTCCTCCCGTTATAAACAGTTTGTTGATAGGAGACATCGGGCCATCCCTCCGCTAAAAGTAGGCGATAAAGTGTGGCTGTACACGAAAAACATCTACCTCAAGGTAGCGTGCATGAACTTGGCACCTCGGTTCATTGGTCCATTTACAATCCTTTGGATCATTAACCCTGCATCGGTTAGACTCAAGCTTCCTACTTCCCTTCGCATCTCAGATACCGTCCATGTGTTCCTACTGAAACCACTTATCATCAACCGGTTCTCCTCCAGCAAAGTGCCTCCATCCTCTCTCTGTTGCACAAGGTGAAAAATTTGAGAGTAAACAGATTCTGGACTCCAAATGTTCCCGTGGGAGACTCAAACTCCTTGTAGATTGGAAAGGATTTGGTCCAGAGGAACGTTCTTTGATTAACTCTTCTGATGTCAATGCTCCCCTTCTTACAAGAATCCCAGAAAATCTGGTCTCAGGTGTCCAGCATCCACCTTTAAAAGGGGAGGGGGGGCACTGTCACACATTGCACCAGCTAGACCTGCATTATGGTCTGTTCTCACCTGTTTCCCTCTTTCTGCATTCACTTGTTGGGCTGAACTGAGCATGCACACACCTGGTCTGCTTAATGCTTCCTGCATTCTCTTGATTGGCTAATTGCCTATCAGCTCTGTCTATTTAAAGCACCTGCTTCTCTACCAAGTTGCCAGATCTTCAGGTCTCTCCTCTTGGTTAGACGTGTCTCAGTACTGGCTCCTGTATACCTGCTTATCTACTTGTGTTCCTGATTCAATGGTGCTTTCCAGCTCCACAGAATTTCACTAGCAACAGCTGCTGCAGACCATATTATCTATTTGTGTTCCTGATTCAATGGCGCTACCCAGCTCCATAGGACTTCACCAGCAAACGCTGCTGCAGATCATATTATCTATTTGTGTTCCTGATTCAACGGCGCTACCCAGCTCAACAGGATTTCACCAGCAACAGCTGCTGCAGACAATATTATCTATTTGTGTTCCTGATTCAACTGCGCTACCCAGCTCCACAGGATTTCACCAGCAACAGCTGCTGCAGACAGGGGCGGATCTAGAAAGATTTTGTACCCCGGGCGATTTAGGGGGGGTGATTTAGGCCCCACCCCCTTTCTGACTTTTTAGGCTGCCGGCGGCTGCACAGTATGTGCAGGTCCGCTCGGCAGTAACAATGGGCTGCCTGGCTGCTCTGATTGTGTTTAAAACACAATCAGAGCAGCCGGGCAGCACATTGTCACTGCCGAGCAGACCTGCACATAGAGCCCCTGCTAGGGGGGGCGATTGTCCCGATCGCCCCCCTCTGGATCCGCCACTGGCTGCAGACCATATTATCTATTTGTGTTCCTGAGTCAACGGCGCTACCCAGCTCCACAGGATTTCACCTGCAGCAGCAGACAATATTAACTATTTGTGTTCCTGATTCAATGGCGCTACCCAGCTCCATAGGACTTCACCAGCAACCGCTGCTGCAGACCATATTATCTATTTGTGTTCCTGATTCAACGGCGCTACCCAGCTCCACAGGACTTCTCCAGCAACAGCTGCTGCAGACCCTATTATCTACTTGTGTTTCTGATTCAAAGGTGCTAACCCAGCTCCACAGGATTTCATCAGGAACAGCCCCTGCAGATCGTCTTATCTATCTGTATTCTAGGTGCTACTTAGCCTCAGGATTTCATCAGTAGTCATTGCTTCAGGACTTCTCCTCCTGCTCCCCAGTTTCTCTGTTCTGCAGGCTCTCCCTCTGGTTTCGCCCGTTACCCTCTGAGAGGACCGTGACCTGCGGTTTGGGAACCGCCAAGTCCATGCTCTCTTGCGGGAACCTCTGGTGAATATCTCCCTCTCCGTTAGACTCTGCATCTTAACGGGGGTAGTGTCAAACCGGGCAAACACTTCGGGCTTCCCTTCGGTGGTAGTCATATTTCCGAATGTGAAAATACCAACGGAAATCTGACGCGAAAATCCTGACAGTGTAAATACAATATGAAGAAAATCTCAATAGTCTAAATACCTATATGGCAGTAAACAGTGAAAAAAGTAAATAAATAAATGTTAAAAAAAGAAATGCATACCCCCAGTCATATTAACCCTAGTGCTGTTTTTTGGTTTAAATGAGGGGTGTTTTATTTTTATTTACATTTTACATTGGTGCACTACAGGATACAGGGGGCCCTGGGTGTCAGGGCAGCCTGGGGTTTGATGGGACCTGCAGTCCACCAATGTAAAATAGTGTTTCATTCATTTATTCCTTTTTTGTACACATTTAGTACCCCACATCCACCACCCAGTGGTGTGGGAAGAGCCCTAATGCTGTCAGCACGGGTACCCCCTTTTTTCTGTTGAAGTCGTATAATTGGATGAACGAACGTATATTGGTTAATATTGTTTTGCTGTGCGATTGCAATCAGTATGCCACGTAACACGTGGCATAGCACAATCGCGCGGTAAAATACGCACGCACACACTCGTACTCTAACATTTAGTTATTTATATATTTCATATTGGTTCCGTTCTACAGTGATTTATGAGCAGATAGTATTTAGTTTATTATTAGTTTATATATTATGATTATATGTACACTTTAGTGTTATTTGAGGTTCAGGTTGCAGGAATTGTGTCATGTTTAGTATCATTTTAATCCCCTATTCATCAGCAGTTGTCCGGTTCATTCGCCGAAGAGATCGCACATTGCATACTCTAGTTATTGATGTTAGGGAATAAATAATCAGAGTGATACCAACTGTAAAATGCTAATAGACTAGTTGAAACTGGAGTCTTGGCGGGAAAGTCAGAGCACAACCCCTGGAGAGACGACCCCCACCTTTGGATATTTTGGTTTGAACTGGCCTATGACCTGCAGTACACTGGAACTTCCTGATACCTGGACCAATAGAAGCAAGCCACACCATCTGCATTGTTTTCACTGTAACACTGAGTGTATATAATACAGCTCTAGCTGGTATTAGCGCAGTCTTCTCTGACCACAGTATTCTGGAGTGAAGTACTGTAAGCTGGCACCAGTTGGAGCACAGCTTAGCAAGCGCATGCAGGCGCGGTATGTATTAATTTTTTGGTATTGCCTGTACTGTATTATAATTATGTATTGAACTGTTAAATTTTGCATCTGCTGAAATAAATTACTTTGTGCTTTGGAAACACAACACAATCGCTTAGACAATGCTTATTTGAAAATGATAGAATTACTTTAATATTGCGGACACAAACTCCCAAGGAAATCCAGCCCCGTGCTGACCAGCCTGCGGCAGGTTGTCATCATGGCAGGGAGCCCCAGCTGCGGGTTCACCTG
This sequence comes from Mixophyes fleayi, assembly GCF_038048845.1. NCBI lineage: Eukaryota > Metazoa > Chordata > Amphibia > Anura > Limnodynastidae > Mixophyes > Mixophyes fleayi. Next base: position 299,298,372 of record NC_134402.1, on the reverse strand, counting down.
CTATGTTGTCACAAGCCCCGGCTGGCTAAGCCTAGGGCTGGTTGGCTCCAACCAAAACTAGGCTAACAGCACTAGGGTTAATATGACTGGAGAGGGGTGGGGGGTAGGTATGCCTTAGGTTGCTATACAGCCGCCGGACTCGCTCGCAATGCCGTTTTAATGCCGGCAGCATGACTGTCAGCAATCACACTGTCGGTACGTTATACGTGTCAGTGTTTTATCCCTGTAGGTATTTAGACTGTCAGGATTTTGTCCATGTCAGTATTTACACTGTTAGGTATTTTCTCCATGTCAGTATTATTTTCGTCTGTATTTTCACCATCAGACATTCGTACCGAACCCCCCAAACTGACCCCTGGTGAAGAAATGTGGATCCTCACTCCGACATCTTTGTCTTCAAGTCCCGTGTATGAAATTTGCATCTTAGAAGTAAAATTTCCATTGAAGTAATCATGCAAAATTCAGGCTGGGCTTTTATGGCTTTTTCCTTCATGTATTCTAGAAAAATTTTGGGAATAAATTGTCACATGCTGGACTGTCCGCTATACTTATTGGAACCCAGCAAACCCACTTATGCCCATTCTATTTTACTCTTCTCCTGTAAGAAAATACTCTGATATTTGCACCTCCGACCACTATAGGTCTCTGTATTTGTAACCTGCCTTTAGATTTGCCCTTATCCAAGATGGCCAGAATGGCATCAAGGAGAAATCTTCTTGGATCCTGTTTCCTGTTTGGGCCTATAATAGGCACTTCCTGGAGCAGACATGTGCTTGATTATTCTGCTTGCTCAGCTCCTACTACTTGCTACACTTCTCTGCATCTGTGACTACCCGCTTGTGTACCGACTCGGCAAATGTCTGACTACCCGCTTGTGTACCGACTCGGCAAATGTCTGACTAGCCGCTTGTGTTCCTGGTTGTTCCATCCGCTCCAGTGTGTTCCTGGTTGTTCCATCCGTTCCAGTGTGTTCCTGGTTGTTCCATCCGTTCCAGTGTTTTCCTAGTTGTTCCATCCGTTCCAGTGTGTTCCTGGTTGTTTCATCCGTTCCAGTGTGTTCCTGGTTGTTCCATCCGTTCCAGTGTGTTCTTGGTTGTTCCATCCGTTCCAGTGTGTTCCTGGTTGTTCCATCCGTTCCAGTGTGTTCCTGGTTGTTCCATCCGTTCCAGTGTGTTCCTGGTTGTTCCATCCGTTCCAGTGTGTTCCTGGTTGTTCCATCCGTTCCAGTGTGTTTCTGGTTGTTCCATCCGTTCCAGTGTGTTTCTGGTTGTTCCATCCGTTCCAGTGTGTTCCTGGTTGTTCCATCCGTTCCAGTGTGTTCCTGGTTGTTCCATCCGTTCCAGTGTGTTCCTGGTTGTTCCATCCGTTCCAGTGTGTTCCTGGTTGTTCCATCCGTTCCAGTGTGTTCCTGGTTGTTCCATCCGTTCCAGTGTGTTCCTGGTTGTTCCATCCGTTCCAGGTTGTTCCATCCGTTCCAGTGTGTTCCTGGTTGTTCCAGTGTGTTCCTGGTTGTTCCATCCGTTCCAGTGTGTTCCTGGTTGTTCCATCCGTTCCAGTGTGTTCCTGGTTGTTCCATCCGTTCCAGTGTGTTCCTGGTTGTTCCATCCGTTCCAGTGTGTTCCATCTGTTCCAGTGTGTTCCTGGTTGTTCCATCCGTTCCAGTGTGTTCCTGGTTGTTCCATCCGTTCCAGTGTGTTCCTGGTTGTTCCATCCATGCCACGGAGTTCTGTACTATTCATTACTCTGCATGTAACTTTGCATTCATGCCTGGTTTTATCTGCCAGCCAGCCAGTCATGTCTGATAACTACTTGCCAACTCTCCCTGAATGTCAGGGAGACTTCCTGAAATAGGGGTGATCTCCCTCACTCCCTGAAGAGTCTGGCATTCTCCCTGATGCTGAGCCAGTACAAGAAGTGGTTGGCTTCACCATCTGTGGCATGATGACACAATGCAGAAATTGTGTCCTATGTCCATGTATTGATGCCTATGGAGGTGGCCATTTTCATCGAGACTAAGATTTAATCAAAGACTGACAGGTAAGACAACATGACTTCAGTAATAGAGACCGAAATGTAAAAGACACTTCAGTTTCTAGAGATTCATTAGCTGCTTTTCTTTAAAGCATAGTTGCCTACTCCCAGGATGTCCGGAAGACTGCCGCATTTCTGGAAGACCTCCCAGAATCCCGGGAGAGCAGGGCAACCTCTCGGTTTTTGCCCCCGCAATAGATAAGTGCCGGGGGCGGGGCTTAATGATTCAAATATTGCGTCATCTTAGCCCCGCCCCCTGTTGTAATTGGCCAAAATTGTGACAATCGTTTAGGGAACGGGGCCAAAATGATGCAATTCGTCAAGCCCCATCCCCGCATGCCCACTTCCCCTGGGATCTCCCTGAAGCCAACGAGGAAAAGTTGTCAAGTATAGATAACTGTATGGAGGGCCTCAACCTTCAGAGGGATAGCAGCAAATCTCATACCTCCTTGCCTGGGTCACTGGTGAAAGCCTGCCCCCATTAGACTCTAGGCCTCCATTACAGGTAGAGTCAGACTATTTGAATACAAAAGATTCTGTGATTTCTGACAGAAATATTGTTGCCCTATCGACATTTTATGTTCAATTCAGTGCTTCAGGGGGTCCTTCTGTAAAGCTATGCTTGAAAGGGTAATACACAAGGATAATATATTCATTGTGTAGACCTATTTACCTTCAGAATAATGATTAAAACTTTATGCCAATATATTGTCTATCTGAATGAACCAGTTTCTTCTTACTTTTAAATAGTGAAGTTCACCCAAGGGTGTCAGCCCAGGGACAACATCAGAAATGATCAGAGATCTGATTCAAATCATAAATACCAGGAAGACGACAGCCACAGTCCATTTGCTTGATGCCAAAAATTAATTTAATAATTGGCAATTTATGAGTCAAAATGTGAATGTTTTTGAGAGCACAGGGAATATCTAATGGGTATACAACCACTATATTCAAATCAACAACTAGTTTTTATCATTGGTATCCCTTCAGATATTGTTCCTATAAAAAAATCGCACCAGGCATAGTTTGCCACAGTTTCTCCCAATTTTTGCGCTGGTGACAGAACCCCTAGTAGCAACGATCAGGTCCTTAACAGATATACAAGTAGTTGAGGTGGGTAACACAAGTTTCAATATATAAAATGTAATTTGCTGACAATGTTCAATTGTCTCTCCTACAACCCCAGATCTGACTGCTTAACTTGTATAAGGTCGTGACTGGCTAAGGTGAGATTTCTGGATGTAAAATAAGTTTCTTTAAGTTGGAGGCAATGCTGTTACTTGTTTACTCTGACAAAAATAAGTATACTTATGTACTTAAAAAACCAACAAACAGAGGCGGTAGGGATCTGCCTGATACTAAGTTCTTGAATAGCCTGGACTTTCCCCCTGTTCTTGCCGCAACCATTTTCACTCTTGGCTCTGGGCCGGAATCTATTTTGCATCTTACTGAAGGGAGGAACTGCGCAGCACTCGCCACTGTTCCAAAAAGTTTCTTTCATTGCAATTAAGGCTCTTTCAATATCTAATCAAATCAGACCATTCCTTCTCCCGCGTCTTCCTTAGAATGCCCTTCATGATCTGTCTTTGTTTCTTCACATGTAAATGTATGATTTCTTTACTATACAAAAGGTTACTTGGGCAGCACGGTGGCTAAGTGGTTAGCACTTCTGCCTCACAGCGCTGGGGTCATGAGTTCAATTCCCAACCATGGTCTTATCTGTGTGGACTTTCCTCCGGGTGCTCCAGTTTCCTCCCACAGTCCAAAAACATACTAGTAGGTTAATTGGCTCTTATCAAAATTGACCCTAGTCTCTCTGTCTGTCTGTGTGTGTATGTTAGGGAATTTAGACTGTAAGCCTCAATGGGGCAGGGACTGATGTGAATGGGTTCTCTGTACAGCGCTGCGGAATCATAAATAAATGGTGATAGTTTACTTACCTTTTGGGGACGACATGAAAGGGAATGAGAGAGGGATTTGGGACCCCTTCCTGGAATAGGATTTTTTAGTAGGTATAAAAAGAATAGCAAGTAGTTCAAATTCCACCCTGTTCAGGTCGGCAGCTTACAACCTTTATTACAGATGGCATACCACCCAGGGGCGGATCTAGAGATTTTTTCTACCCCGGGCGATATAGGGGGGGGGGGGGGGGGATTTAGGCCCCACCCCCTTTCTAACTTCTAAGGCTGCCGGCGGCTGCACAGTATGTGCAGGTCCGTTCGGCAGTGATAATGTGCTGTCCCGCTGCTCTGATTGTGTTTAAAACACAATCAGAGCAGCCGGGCAGCACATTATCACTGCCGAACGGACCTGCACAGTGTGCAGCCGCCGGCAGCAAGCCCCTGCTAGGGGGGGTGATCGCCCCCCCCTGGATCCGCCACTGATACCACCCCAGCACATATGACCTGTCAGGGCCAACTGGTACTGCAGCAGCGGCATGTCTGGTTCTGCTACGGACATGCCGCATCTTACCTCACAGGGCAAGCCACTTCTCATGTCTTGATCTCCCCTACGATTCTTCTGCCTTCACCTGTCTTGCTCAGACTTTCCAAGTGAAGTCAAGGTACAGCATCCTGCCTAGCACCCTGTTCCGGCGGTTCTGCACATGCGCACACTTTCTAATTCAATTTCTGAAGCTCCTACCGATGTCCTCAAGTTGCCTCAGGTACTATTAATGGGACCCATCTTCATGCAAACATTGTTGGGTAATTGTGTTAACTTTGTCCAGCATCTGTATATGTGCTATTCTTCTGTGTACTGACTTGGCTGTTGGATTTCTGGACTTTAACCCCATGGCGCTTGCTTACTTATTGCTACATCGTGTGCCGACCCATTCAGATCTATGAACTGTGCCGTTGTGAACTGTGAAGCTTAATTCTATTTGTTGTCCCCCTGTCTGCATTATCTTGCTTCAGCAGGAGCTACACTTCTGGACCTCTTCCTCTCAGCAGCCACCTTCCTACCACATTCCATGCTGACATCTGGCTCCCCTGCCGCATCACCTATCTACACTCCAGATCCGCCTTGCTACCATCCATTGGAGTCCGACCACTGAAGACAGGTAACTAAATTCTCTTATTCTTACTGTGACATAACCCTGGAAGTAGGAAGAATTGTGGCCACAGGGGAACTCTCTATCATATATGGTGGACCTACCCAAAGACTTCTCTGCCCTGGGACAAGGTGTACAATCTCGATGCCTAACCCCATAACCCTTGGATTTTTCCCTTATGCTACCCACCCCTGTGTACTGCCACTTGATAAAGTTTGGTCTCTCATATGCTTGCTATGCCTAATTGACAGAACTGGAAGCAGTCCATTTGTCTTATCTCTTAAAAACTTCAAATGGCACATTGCATGCATGGAAAAAAAAACTGCATATTATCTACATTATAAAGAAAATAAAATTGGATTAGTTGTTAGCTTCTTAAAGAAGGGCAACACCTCCCATAACCTGTAATTATTAAATTGTAAAGTTGCATTACCTCATAGTTATCATCATCATCACATCTTGTTGTGCCTGATCTCCATTCCCCCGATAAAAGGTGTATCTGCAGATGCGTCCATGTGTAATTGTATCGCAATTATATGAACATATCTTTAATGTACTCAACCTACACTTAGCCACTGCTGTTATGTCTCTACAGCTATAGAGAGGCACAAAACAAAGATATGCAAATATGTATATTTGCATATTGCATATGTATTTTTTGTGCGCATGCACAGTATGGAAATGGGTATCTTACATAAGTCTATTTCTAAGTGAGCCATCACATCATGTTGATATGCGATATACATACAATTTAAAAAAAAAAGAAAATACAAAGGCAATATACTGTCTATATAAAAATTATGTTGTTTTACTAGTTGGAATAAATTTACCTTTTGCCTGCTATGCAGAGTTACAAAATATATCTCTAAAGTTGTGTAAACCCCCTTTGACTAAGCAATGTTTAGTGGAAAGCGGCCCACAGTTGGGATTGGGATAGGTATCCCCACAGTGTGATAGAATGTGAGTGGTGGTATCAGAGGATTGTAGTTGAGATTTTGGGGTAAATGTATCAAGGTCCTATTTTTTATTTTTTTTTTCCCAGCGTTTTAAAATAGCAGCAAATCGCAGGTGATATCCTCCCCAACTCCTGCAAGAGTAGGCAGACCTCCCGATTCCTAAAAAATGCAGAAATTCACTGCATTGAATATCGGGGGCCTGGCTTCATTAAGCCCCGCCCCCGCTATGCAATGTATGCCCCCTCCTATCCCTGTCACATGACCTGTCCTCTAGGATCTTCTGGAGGACAGTTTCAATAATAATCCATTGTGTACCTGATTCTGCCTGCATTTATCATGCACGTCAGAGTGATATGTTTCAAAAGTGATATTTCGAGCTGGACATGATCTGTATAAACATGTTTTATGATCACTTCAGCAAAACAGAAAAACAATCAGGAAATTGTAAACCTAGAAACCAAAACGCATGAAAAAGTTCTAAAAATAACTGTAGAGTGATACAGAGCAGTGTGTGGTTTTGACCCCTATGCATCTCTATATTCATAGTATATCTGGGGTTATCAAGCTGCGAGTTTCTGGCAGGTTTGAAAAGTGGAGATAAATTATAGTTAGAATCTGATTGGTTGCTATAGGCAACATCCCCCCCATAAAAAAGCTTGCAGCTTGATACATTTACCTCCTGGAGTTGAATCCATTATCTATGCTGCAACAACGTTATAGGATGGCTGTAAATATCAGTTACCAGTGTAATTGTTATGAAGCTTGGTGGTGAAAGACGTTTTTTCAGATATTAAGAAAATGAATAAAATTAAAGTGCGTGGGGAGAAATCTGGTATAAGTTGCAACCACTAATACATACACCCAGAGTACCTTCCTGACTGGTTCCTAGTCATGCCAGTTATATTTTTATATCACCACCCACACTCGTTCCTTTCCTTTAATTGGCGTACGTCACACAGATGGTGTTGAGAAAAAGAGTGACGTAGACCTTTCATTGAAGGATGAGAATGTGTCAAACATAAAATAAAACTGCCTCTCAGCTTTCACCAATCAGAGCGCTGGCTTCACCGTTTTACAAACAGGGGACTAGTCTGACGTTATTGGTACCCAATCAGTAACACCGATGGTCTTGGAGAACTTTGTTTCGCAATTTCCTATTGGCTGCTGTGCCCGCTCGTCTCCGGCACTGGGGTTAGCGCCTTGAGGGAGACAGATGATTGGTTCTTGCCAGGCGCGAAATGTAACGCGGGAAAAAAAAAAGAAACGAAGTACCGTGCGGCCGCCGCCTCCTTTTTCATCCATCAACGGAAGCCTCAAATTCCTTGACAGCAGCCGGCCACCTCACCCCGTGAAGGGCTTGTTGGATGGGATGTAGACTCCAGTCCAACCGAGGCCAGAGAAGAAGCCACGTTGTCGCCTTAGCATGATGTCTGATGTGTGCCTGTCTCCTGTCCTTCAATCTCCCCCACCTGAAGACGCGTCTCCTCCCCGCCGGGTGCTGGTGTCTGTAATCAAGGCGGTATCTCCCTCGTCCGCTCACACTCCCCTCAAGCCTCGCCGCCCGCCCTTCAGCGCCGGTACCCCGGCTCAACTGAGCCCCGTCCCGACAAGCCCCGGCTTTAGTGACTTCATGGTTTACCCGTGGCGCTGGGGGGAGAACGCGCACAACGTCACCCTGAGTCCTGGACCACCCGCCAGGCACCAACCGCCATCCGCCGAGCCTGGGCACGTCATCCGGGACACCGTTCATGACGTCCTGGGGACCAGAGCGGCTGCGGGGGACAACGAGGGGGGCGAGGACAGCTCGGGGAAGGTGAGTGCTAGTGTCCGGGTTGTGTATGTGCGGTGGGAATGGGAGTGAGTAGGACAACTCCAGGGTTCACTGACAGACTTGCTGCTGACTGTCCCGTGTGGTGTTTGCCTGTAACTTTTACCTATATCAACTGCAGATGCTTCTCTACTCAGGTGGATCTGTGGCTTACAGATCACCTCTATGTACTCTAGATAGCTTCACAGGAAAGTAACACTACAACGCTTTCTATATGGCTGGTGTCATTATATGACTAGCAGCTCAAAAGCCAACTTGGTGACAGCTGTCTTTATTCCCGCCCCCTTCTACACCCCCTCTGTCATTTCAGGAGTCCTGGAACTGTTCTATAGATTGAGTTTGGTATTTTTACTCCTAAGTTACTTACATGTAGCTACTTATTTCAATTTTGTGTGGCCAGCACTTACTTTCATATTTGTGAAAGGATGATCACTTAAACTGTGAAATTCTAGATTCCTATATAGTTTTGTTTTGGAAGACCTGTTGGTGCCATCATCTCATAAGGAATCTTTGTTTGCTTTGTCTAGGTACATACCAAACCGACTGAATAAGAAATTCGTGGCTCTAGATCATTCTGATAAGATATAATCTGTAGTTTGTAGATAGATATAGAAATAATTGGGCTTTTATGCCTCTTTAGCAGCTTACCTTGTTAGGGGGAGGTGACAGACAGAAAGTTATGAATGCATGATGCGGATTAGTATTCATACAGAGGGATAGTGATGTGACAGCAGCTCATCAGTTTTTCTTTGTCTTTTTTTTTTTCTTTTCTTTTTTTCATGTTTCATATGCCATTAGGGCACTGTCCTAAAAATTGAAGTGTATTCAGCTGTCTATAATGGATTGAGCAGTAAAAACATTTTTTTTAGAGATTAACCCAGCAGTTTTTTAATTTAATGTACATTTATATTTTGGGGATTATCAGTCCTTTTACAGTGTAATAGGCACATTTTAAATACTGTCTTTGAAGTCAGAAATTGTGTTCAGTGTTGCAATCTTATTTTTAATAGTGTATATTCAACTTTGCAGGCTACTTACAATGCTCTTTTGGTCATGTCATTTTAGGGTGTCTTGTCCTTGATGGCCTTCTTGATATCTATGGTTAGTTTTACATACTTGCACTATCCCATGGAATCATCCTAAATACTTGTCTAATTCTCAAGTATAGAGTTGCCAAATTAATATACTATAATCAAGGCCTGAGGATTTAAAGAAGCAGTAGGCGTGACACTTGCTTAGTGCAAACATCTTCTAAAAATAGAAACAGCATGTAGAGTGTCTCTGGATTTAACTAGGCCCAGGATCTCTCCCTTCATCCCTGGTGATTTCAAAAATGTTTCCAGGGGAGGTAGAAGGGGGAACACCCCTACTCTGTGCACAGTATTCTGTATGGAAAACTGCTGAAGTGATCTTACAGCTGAGAATTGCTTTTTGTTGTTCCTAGCCATTACACAGGGACCAGCGACGATCAAAGATAGCCTAGTTATTTTACAGTGTGTTTTATTTATATATATATATATATATATATATAAACAGTTTGTTTTTAAATTAAAATTACCTTAAATGCAAGCTGTATATTTTTATTGTAGGGTTTTTAATAGTAAAACTTTTTTTTTTCTTGGGATTCTGGTTTGTTGGCCAACTCTCAACCTTCAGTGTAAACTGCATCTCTTAGAGTAGCATCTATTAGATCCAGTTAACATGAGTCAAGAAGTGTTAGCAGGCAGGGCAGATCTGAATTATGTCTATCCTGCACTGCCCTGGAATTGCCCTCTCCTAGTAGAAGTCCTTGTGAGGACTCTACAGTAAAGTTTCAGTATTCAAATTGAACGCATTCTTGCTTATAAAGTGATTAATGTTGAATGTTTGTCACATGGCAATAGAACAGTAGCTGAAATTCCAGTTATTTTTAATGTTAAAGAAATTGTTAAATTTTTGTTTATTACATCTTCTATAACACTCCACAAGGTGTGACCCATATACATTCTGCAGAAAGGTTACCACAATCCATCCGTCCCATTTAAGACTGCCCTCCATCATCCATATTCTTACCTCGGATTAATTCACCCTTGTTACTTACAAATTAAAAATTTGTATCTGTGGGTATACATAGTATACCTTCAGAGGAAGAGTAAAACAATGTTAATACTATAATGTATACACTGTTGTTCCTGGCCACTATAGCTATCAGACATTGTATTAAATACACATTTTGGGTCACTATATCTGGGAGCATTAGTAGATTGCATTTTGTTCCCCCCCCCCCCCCTATAATAGCTATCTGGTAACAGAATCTGGGACTGTCAATTAAATGTATATCCCATGTGACATGAATATGTGCAAATATATTTAACGAATAGTAATGCCACTTATGTTACTTTGCATTCCATCACAACACACATGTAAAATCATTTGAAGGTAAATCATATTAATAGGAGGATCATCATGAAAGCAACTTTGTCTCACTTATATTCTTTCACTAGACTATAGTAGATTCGGAAATTACTCCCAATGAAATGAGTAGATATCCAAATGTGGAAAATTGATCTGGTTGTGAAAACTTTGTGGTGTTGAAGTGGTTAAATATATCTGTTATACATTGTTTAATGTTGCTTTAATGGTAAATACAGTTGTTCAAACATATACTAAATAGGACAGTTTTTCCATCACTCTTCTGAAACTGCTATGAATTTGTATGTTTCAGGGTTTTTATTTTATTGTTAGAGGAACATTTTCTTTCTAACACATATTAATCTAGTAACACCCTTTAACTCCTGTTACCGTGGTATCATATTGTCAGTAGAGCTGTAATAGAAGTGAACAGCAAGATGGGTTGACATGAAAATTGTTAGAAACAAGCATTGAGATGCCGTTTTTATTTAAACAGGATGCGATAAGACGTGGCCGTCCAAGGGCAGAAACGGTTCGAGACTTAATAAATGAGGGTGAGCACTCTTCTAGCAGAATCCGGTGTAATATTTGCAACAGAGTGTTTCCACGTGAGAAGTCTTTGCAAGCCCATAAAAGGACTCATACAGGTGAGAGCCTAAGATCAACAAGTATAGTTCTTCTAACCTGCTGTGTAGATTTGAGACTGTTGATTAGCAAGTTAGCTGCTATGTAAATAAATCTTAGTAGTGGTTGAATTAACATGGACGTATTCGCACCCCTTCCTCCCAACTAATACAATTGCCAGTGGACATTACTGCTAGCACAATTAGAGTGATAATGCTAATCACTAGGTGGCTTAGTGATTAGCACTTCTGCCTCTCACTGGGGTCATGAGTTCGATTCCCAACCATGGCCTTATCTGTGTGGAGTTTGTATGTTCTCCCCGTGTTTGTGTGGGTTTCCTCCCATACACCAAAAACATATTAATAGGTTAATTGGCTGCTATTAAATTGACTCGTGTGTGTGTGTGTGTGTTAGGGAATTTAGACTGTAAGCTCTAATGGAGCAGGGACTGATGTGAGTGACTTCTCTGTACAGCGCTGCGGATTTAGTGGCACTATATAAATAGATGATGATGTGCTCTGGGACAAGTTTTAAAATCAATGATTGTTTTTTGTTTTTTTAGGTGGAACTTGACCTGTTGCTTACCCTCTTTCTCCTCAGAATAGCTAATGCAATTCAGCTTAAGATTATGTGGACAGCATTTCTTCAGAGCTTTCAAAAAAATATCTTGTTATTTTGAAGTTTAAAAAGATTATCAATAACTGTATGTTTGAATGTTTGTTAAAGGAGAGAGACCCTATCTTTGCGATTATCCAGACTGTGGGAAAGCTTTTGTTCAAAGTGGACAACTGAAAACACACCAGCGCCTACACACAGGAGAGAAACCATTTGTGTGCTCAGAAAATGGTAAATACATTTTTTTTGCATAGTGTTGATGGACATTTAGTCATGGGTTAAATAGATGGTGGTACCGTGGAGTAGCCGAGCTGAATTCTTTTACAAATAAAAATGTTAAAGGCAATATATGTATTGGCTAACTAAGCTTGAAAATCAACATGCTTTTAAGGCTATAAGGCTCCTCATCTGGTAGATAACAAATGATCCTGCTTCCTAAAGCAGGGTACACACTACACTGTTTTCAGCCAATAATCGGGCCAATCAGACGATAAACGACTGATTGGTCCGATATCACAGTAGTGTGTACCCTGGAACGATGAGCGATCATCGTTCCAAAGCACAGACCATCGTTTGAACGGATTGGTCGTACTGCTTAAAAATCTCGTTCAGTTATGAACAATGTTGGTCCATTTCTGCAGTGTGTATGCAGAATTGGACAGACATTGCTTGAAACAGTACTTACCTGTCACTGAAAGTGTCCGGGGCTCCGCTGTCATCTTCCCTCTGTATCCTCCTGCAGACCCTGCTGGTGCTTCTAGCTTTCACTTTAAGAACGCAGAGGCTGCAGGGAGGGGAGTGTGACCTTTGTGCTGATGGTGACCTTTGAGCTATGTGTGTGCCCGGCCAGACTTCCAGGCAGCAGCAGAGCTCCGTGCAGGCTGAGCATGTCCAAAGTGCAGTGAAAGTGACAGGCCGATGGTCATGACAGATGAACAGCAGACATCTGAAGGTTATCACTATAGTGTGTATACACATATCGGCATGCTGATCGGGTCTTTTTTTTTTTTTTTTTTTTTCTTCTGTCATTAGTGAATTGTTAATCGTTACCTTTTCCTACAGTGTGTACCTAGCTTAAGGATGACAGATTATTTGGTTCCCTGACCTTGCATGTCTTATATTTATGTTGGTTATCATTCATGCTATTAAACCTTTTTGTAATGCATAGTGGACATGGAAAACCATATTAAGTCCTCCTCTAGTCTACTAAAACATACTTTATAGCATGTGCAACGCAGCAATAACATTCTTTCTTTGTTTTTAGGGTGTTTAAGTCGATTTACGCATGCGAACCGTCATTGTTCCAAGCATCCATATGCAAGACTGAGAAGGGAAGAACCAAGCAACAAAGCAAGCAAGATCCAAGTTGCTGATAACAAAGATTCAGCAGAATGGTTGGCAAAGTGAGTACATTTTTCCTTTTTCTAGCTAGTACATCTGCAGGTAATGTCACTTTCTTTTTTCTTTTTTTTTTTTTTTTTATGCATTTTGATGGAGATATATAATTAAAACAAGTTTTTCAACACTCTTCATTTTATCTGCTGCAGATCGGTAAAAAAAAGACGCAAAAAATAAACTTGGGATACAAAGTGGTGGCCTGGGGGGAGAACACTATATACAATGGTGAGGGTCTTGGGACACTCCAAACCAGGAGTAATGACTACAATAAACACCATTTGCATTTTCCAAAACTCTCCAATGCTTACAAAAGACTACTATACTCAGCCTGTTCATATGAATGCGCTACAGTCTTACTAATATTGATTTGGGGGTAGTTAGTTACAACTAATTTTCTTGCCCAAAAACTATGGAGCTCCGATACACAAATTGTGGATTTGAAAATTTAAAATGTGATTCTTAAAACGCCAAACTGAAAAACTGGCATGCATTAAGAAAGCTCTATCTGTAACCATCCTTATCTCTTTAACTATTAATGTTCAGCCTGCTTTAAACTGTATAATCTCATCTGCAGGCACTGGGAGAGACAAGAGCAGATGCCATCCACATTAAAGATGAAATCTCTTCAGAAAGCTGACCAGGAGCAACAGGACCCATTAGAATATCTTCAGTCTGATGAAGATGAGGAAGATGAAAAGAATGGTCCTCACTCTGCTGCCCACCGTCGTTTGCAGGAACAGCGAGAGCGTATGCATGGCGCTTTGGCTCTGATTGAACTAGCCAACTTGGCTAGTGCACAGTTACGTCAGTAACCCTAATGAGACGTACGAAATGTCCTACCCTTGCAGTATATTGGCCTTATTTCTTTCTATCAGAGGAATACTTTCGAGCGTACACCTCTTAGTGGGGGGGAAAAAAGTTACAAAATACAGCTTTGGGTTATAAGCTAAGCACCTTATTTGCTTGACATAGGCTGCTATCCTGTAGAATCTTTTTTTTATGAAGAATGTCATTGCTTCCTAATGTTGGAAGTAATAGAGAATTGCACTTTTTATGGTAAAGATTGTTGTAAAGTGTTTTATATAAATAATATTTTGTAAATATGGAACAGAAAAAAACAAGGATGGTTTCTGCATCTTAAAAAATGCTGGATTTTACAAGCTTCACATGTTGTTTTTCTAAAATATGTCCGATGTAAACCTTTTAGGTTGGTACACAAGATGGTGTATTTTATTCAGTTGTAAAAATAAAAAAAACAGTAATGTTTGTTACTAGAAGCACTACTTTTTTTAACATAACTTATATCTTCAGGCACAACTCTTAAAAGTTATTAGCAATGCCACTTACCTTGATAACTACATTTATATTAGAAAGACTTGCAATTGTCAAACAGATGAAAAAGTATACATGTTAAGCTTGTAAAATTAAGGCATCATAGAAAGTTGCCCATGAAATGGGACACTGATGTACGAAGGCACTTGTTTTATTGAGGGGGCGGGTGTTTTACATGGTGGTAATGATTTGTATTAAACTATTTTTAGATTATCTGCAAACACTAAATTTTTAATATTCAGCTTTTAGGATTTTTAAATATATATTTTTGCAAACTGTCAGGCTAAGTATTGTTTGCAAATTGCCTAAAAGCCACTTTATTGCTTTTACATGCCAAGCTGTGTGCTATAAATAACTGCTATTAAGAATAACCGAAAAAATTACATTTGCTACTTACTAGAAAACTAGCTTTTCCAATAGATTTTTTGCAATAATTGGATATACTTGCAAGCAAGTAAAGCGTTTGTTCCTTTCTCCTTTATCTATATTGACATTAAGCAATTGTCACCTGGTAAACTGATTTGTATTCTCTGCAATAATTGCTTATGCATGCAAATCTTGGTGCTGGAGCCAGGATTTCTTTTTTTGTGTTGATGCACCTTTTTACTCAAAGTAATTGTGAGGTACACACTTGTCTCGCTTTTCTTTGTAACAAATATCATACTTCTAGACAAACTATTTGTCAAAACCACAGATACATTTTGAATAAAACACCTGTCGCTTAAAATGTCCATGCATTGATATTAAGGTATACCATCAATGTTATAAGTATTAATGTCTCGTGTTAAAAGCTAAAGCACTTGGAGCCATTTATTTAAATCTTTTGTTTTTTAGTTATGTTAATGCTTCCTCTTCTGTGGTTACATGGCTGTTGCTTTTACTCCATGTTTTGCACAAACTACTTGTCTCCATTGATTTTCAAGCTGGAAGCAGTTATGAAACCATTTCATTATGCACTTATTTCCCAAAAAGGGAGTCATTAAATTTCTATTTTTTAAAGGACACCTAAAACACAGGTTGGCTTATCGTAAAGAGCTGCTAGCAAGATTTACAAATATGCAGATATTTCAGTAGCTTATCAGAACTTGGAATATTTGAGGTAAAGTTGTGATATTTCTTGTCCAGCTTTCACATTGAAGGGCACTGCAGTTAGCTTATTGCCAGTCTAAAATGTCTGATAACTTAGAACAATAGTTTGCACTTGTCTACATTGCCAAATTCATTAGTGTGAAATCTCATGGTATAGGAATATTTACATATATCTGCAAATGTTAGTATGTATGTATAAAATATATATATATATATATATATATATATATATATATATATATATATATTCATGAGAACTTGTGTATTCAATTTATCGGCCTTTAAAAACTGCTTTTTGTTATAAAAAATGTGGTTTGTTTTGTTTTTAGTGTCATCCCGCTTATAGCTGTTAGTAGCTTGGCATGAGTTTTTAGCATAAGTGTATTCCATGCTTTGAATAAAATATATATAATTTAATGTTCTGTACAATTCATGTTTTCTCTCTGCTTCATATTGCAAATTGTGTGTTTATGCACATTGGCCTTCACTCCCAGACTACAGAAGAAACTTTAAAATTAATTAAATATTTAGGACTGCTAGCCTAGTCTTCGGTTTGCAACTACAATCTTAATCTAGTCTATCTTTAACCAGTTGTTTCAAAATTGTTTACTCTTTCACCATTTATTTACATAGCGCCGCCAATTCCACAGAGCTGTGCAGAGAATATTTGCCACTCACTTCAGTGCCTGCCTCATTGGAGCTTACAGTTTAAACTCCCTTGCACACCCAGGCTAGGGTCAATTTGATAATAGCCAATTAACCTAGTATGTTTTTGGAGGGTGGGAGAAAACCTGAGCAACTGGAGGAAACCCGCGAAAACATGGGAGAACATACGAACTACACACAGAGGGCCATGGTTGGGAATCGAACTCATGATCCCAGCGTTGAGGCAGAAGTGCTAACCAGCACTGAGGCTTTAGAGTTTCTCTCTATTTTGTGTAATAAATGTGGGTTTTGTTTTCATTTTCCAGATTTGTGAGTGCAGCACAATGAGACTATATAGTAGGTAACACTTAAATACTGTGACTGGACAATCTTTAACTCCCTACCACAGGGGTGAGAAACTGCTCAGCGGCGGAGCCTATTTTGGCATGTTTTGGGCTGGTCATGTTCCAACATCAATATCTGTAATTTGCTTATGCAGTACCCACAGACTGACTTTTCACAAAATGCTATTCATTTGCTTATATTTCTTGAAATGGCAAAGACAATCTACCCAAAATGATCAAGTGTTCTTTTTGGGGGGAATTGCAAGAAAGTGAACTGAAAGCAAATGTATTTAGAAAATAAACACCACTAAGAAATACTTTGTAATTTTTGTTTTGGAATCACTCTACCTTTCCAAAACGGCAAAAACAATTCTACACATAGCACTTCATAATAGCATCTGCATTTGAACATTATGGCGTCTCTTTGCTAGTTTGCACCAAATTTAATGAATGCATAAAATGTTTAGGAATAATATGGTAGCTGTCACAAACACCCAGCCTGTTCCAGATACAGCAATCTGAACAGCTGGCCGTGACTGGTGTCACCTTAGTCACTTAACAATGAATACACCTTTTCTGCCACCACAAAGGATTTATTATCGTATCCTTAAGTTCACCAAAACCACTTATTAATGTTTCACACTTAAATCACATGCATGTAGCATGAACCTACCTGGGCTTCGGGGGATTCACAAAGAATCACTGAGAAATGCTAGATTAAATGTGTTTTAATCCGAAAAATGTTTCCAAGGCAAGTTACAAAAAAAAGTTTAACGAGACATACATTAGGCTGCACAAATAAGTTTCAGAAATAAAATGGGAAATAAAACCAGTGACTACTTACTATTTAAGACTGGGTGTGTGAGGGAACACAATTGAGAAAAATATGACATTTCAGTCTTGATAGATCCTCTCATGAAATGCACATGTTGTCTAAGGCAGAAGATTTTAAACCTTTTTCAACATAGCACTTACTCCCCATTTTTGGAGTTTAGCTGTCAATAAGGACAGATTGATCTCCCAAATGTCACAGGGCTTTCAAAGTGAGCTAGGGATGTCCTGAGATCGGGAATGTTTACAGAACCTTGAGTTGTCACCTCTGCTCGGCTAGATGGTTTACAACTTTGGCGCTTCAAATGCCTCAGATGCGTTTCTCCCTGGACTGGCTAATTTCAACAGATTATTGACACTTGCAGTTCAGACTCATGTCATCTAGCAAAGCACACGTTGAGATTACATTACGAGGTTACATACAATATATATGATAATACATGAATTCAACAGAAAAAAAACAATTGTCATTAGATATACTACATAATCGTCATTCCGCCTCCTAAACCCAGGGCAAGGAGAACTGTGACCTATCGCTGTCTTTCATGCCCTTTCACCACTTCTGCCCCTTTGCGCGAGAGGTCATCTGCGTTTCCATGTTCTGCGCCCTTCCGGTGCTGAATGGTAAAGTTATGTTACTGCAAAAATTAAACTCCATCCGAAAAGATTACCATTCTCCTCAGAAACTATTCAGCCAGCTTAGAGGGTTATGGTTTGTAATAATGGTGAAATCCCGTGCATACAGGTAGGGCTGTAGCTTTTGCAGTGCCCATATGATGGCTAGGCACTATCGTTCAATGGTAGCATAAGCCACCTCTCGGAATAATTTTCTACTTAAGAAAATTATAGGGTGCTCTTCCACCTGTGCTGTCACTTTGCTAAGGACAGCTCCTAGTCCATAGTTAGACCCGTCGGTCTGTGCTATAAATCTGTTTGAAATCTAGGGCCTGTAGCACGGGACTGGGTCACTGCAGATTTCAGAGCTGTAAATGCATTTTCCCATTCCTCTGTTCAATTAACCACCTGTGATAACGCCATTTTTTGTTAGGTCAGTCAGAGGTTTGGCTAGGGTGCTATAATGGGGCATGAGTTTTCGATAATACCCAGCTGAACCTAACAAAGACATGACCTGCTTTTTCGTGGTAGGGATCGGCCAGGCTGTGATAGCCTCTACCTTGCCTGGCTCTCGGCGGAGGGTACCTCCCCCTACACCGTGGCCCAAGTACTTCACGCATGCAAAGCTGGCACTTCTTTGTCTTGATTGTCAGACCTGCCTCAGTAATTCAGCCTAACACACTATTCAGATGGATCAGGTGCTCCTCCCAGGTCTGGCTGAACACCGCAATGTCATCCAGGTAGGCAACTGCATGTCCCTTCTAGCCCTTTAGCAGGTCAGTGACCAGGTGCTGGAAGGACACAGGCTTTTTTCATTCCAAAGGGCATGACCAAAAACGCAAAACAGCCTAAATGGAGTTATAAATGTGGAGCGCTCACGTGCCTCGGATGACAATGGCATCTGCCAGTACCCTCTACTGAGATCCATGATGGTGATGTAGCGTGCCTGGGCAAGCTGATCTAGTGGTTCATCTATCCTAGGCATAGGATAAGCCTCAAACACTGACGTCATTAAACCTCCTATAGTCTACACAGAACTGGGTGCCCCCACATTTCTTTGTGACCAATACCACTGGGGCAGCCCAAGAACTGAGACTTTTGAATTACACCTAGCTGCAACACCTCGTCTATTTCCATTTTCATTGCTTCAAGTACTTATATGGATGTACGATATGCTGGCTGTCTGAGGGGGTCTAGTTGCCTGTGTTTACATGATGTGTGACCAAGGGGTAAATGTATCATACTCCGGTTTCTTCAAGTCGCCGGAAACGAGATGACAGCTAAAATTTAAAGCGGTACTGCCTTGTAAAGGCAAGTTTACCTTTACAAGGCAGCGCCGCTTTAAATTTTAGCTGTCATCTTGCCGATTTCCGGCGACTTGAAGAAACCGGAGTATGATACATTTGCCCGCAAGTGTGTTTTTCCAGGTTTCCCTGTTATATGGGACTGATAGGGCCGTAGCATATCAGCTAGCTACTCTAGCTGAGAGTCTGCTCTTCACTGCAATAGGTGGGTGCTAGGGACCCTGCCCCTTTAGCAGCAGCTGCTAAATCTACCAAGGGGTCAGACTGCAACTTGTTCTGCCACACAGGGATCAGAACCAGAACCTTTTTCCCCACCTCAGATATGTGTTCTCTCGCATTGCGGTCATACCACAATTTTGCCTGCGCAGCTTTCAGGTTGCTCTGTGCCATCTCCATTAAGGACTGCAATTTTGCCCTAAACTGCACTACTGTCATGAATCCACTAGGATGAGTGAGATCCTGCTGGTCTCGACTGGAATTGGCTAGAATCCACCCAGAGGTGTGGATTCTAACAGAGCGAAAGGTTTTCACCAGGGATCCCCGCAAGGGAATTTGGGTTTTGCTGCTTCCACCCTGCAGGTCGCGGCCCTCTAGGGAAGTTCCCAGCGAGACGTGATAGAGAACTGACTCGAGAGATGAGGGTTATTCCCAAGTAGTACTAGGGGCAGGATGAGATGATGCTGGGAGTCAATATACTAGGAGAAGTAGGGAGCAGGAATCTGTGGCAGTTACCACTAAAAAGTGGAGCAGGTGAATGACGATCTGCGACAGTACACTCGATACGTAGCGGGTGATGATCCACAGCAATTAGCACTAACGAGTAGAACAGATAAGCAGAGATCAGCGGCAGTACACTGGATAGGTAGCAGGGGATGATCCATAGCAATTGCCACTAATGAGTGGAACAGGTAAGTGGAGATCAGCGGTAGTACACTGGATAGGTAGCGGGTGATGATCTGCAGCAATTACCACTAACGAGTGTAACAGGTAAGCCTAGATCAGCGGCAGCACACTGGATAGTTAGCGGCCAAACACCAAGCAGAGGAGAGGGAAGCTGCTTCCAGGCCAGAAGTAGACACGAAGAACCAGCACTAATAGGTGAGGAGAGGAGCCAAAGGGATGTGAGGAAAGTACAAATAATAGGAAAACAGGACAGGTAGAACAGGTGAGACAGTGCGCAAGCGCAGGACTGCCGCCGGCGAAAGCAAAGAATCGGGAGGATTGTAGGCACGTCGGTCCTCGAGTTGTGGCCATGAGAGGCCGGCATGTGATAGCTACATAGTGTTATCACTGACATTTCTGGGGTGATCAGTTTCCCTTCCCACTCTAACCAAATCTAACAGGCCACGCACAGAGTCCAAGTTTAACAACAGGGTAATACTTGAAGGGAATATCATCATTTTTTATCAAGTTAATTCGTCCTCCATAGGAGAGACTCAGACGCCACCAACCTCTCATCTCATGTTTAGCTGCAGCAATCACCTTGGAAATATTACGATTAGAAAGAGAGGATATCTTTCAGGAGCTGGATACCCAGGTAGACCTCTCCCAGAATACAGGAACAGTGTGCACCCAAGAAGGTCTAGTAATGCCCCTGCACAAATACATAGCTGTTGATTTTTTAAAAGTAACTGTAAAGCCTGAAACAAAGCCAGACTCAGCTATTCGGGCCATTAGGGTTGAAGGGATTGTTTCCAGATTAGAGATGTAGATCATGATATCATCAGCAAAGGGCGTCAGTTTTAATTCATGGCTGCTAATATTAATTAAAAGAGATCCCAAATCTGCAAAACCCTGAGCATTGGATCCAAAACCAAGTTAAAAAGTACTGTGACAAGAGGACCTGACTGCTTGGATACATTTCAAAAGAAAGGACTAGAAGTTATTTATACGGTGCACTAAATTTCCAGATTACTTATCACTCTATGGTATGGCATCATATTTACTAAAATATAACTTTTATTGATGTTTATTAAAATTCTTTATTAAAATCTGCGAAATATAGTGAATTGGTCTTGAAAAAGCTATGCGAAACGCGCGTCGGCGTTTCTCCGGATGATTGCTATACTCTATTTAACTAACTTAATATGACCTAATCCTATTATTATAGTGGATTGATCCTGTTTAGATAGAAACATATGGACTAGCAAGAGAGAGACCATTTAGATAGCTCTGCAGCGCAGCCATACGTATATTACAATAGCTGACAGCTCTCTAAGAATAGCAGCAGCAGAGTAGAGGGACGGAGTGTTTTTGTTACAACTGAAATAGATGGGCAGATAGCTAAGAATCTATACTGATTAGAGCCCTACATTCTGTCGATTTTCAACAAATTAGCACCTTGGAATCCCGATCCAACTTTTGTATTATATGCTAATTATGGCTTTCTGTAATCTATACAGATCTCAATAATTCTCAAGAAATAACAGTATTGAGGATTACAGAATAGTGATCTCTAAAGCTAGTGAGAATAAACAGGATTAACATCCACAAGGATTTATCAATATAGGTATCCCACAATTAAATTAAGTTGAAGCACATCTGGAGTTGTAATTCACAATTAAATTAAGTTGAAGCACATCTGGAGTTGTAATTCACATTTATCACCAATTCACTATATTTCGCATATTTTAATAAAGAATTTTAATAAACATCAATAAAAGTTATATTTTAGTAAATATGATGCCATACCATAGAGTGATAAGTAATCTGGAAATTTAGTGCACCGTATAAATAACTTCTAGTCCTTTCTTTTGAAATATATTTAACCCCAGTTATCGGTAGCACCCCTCTATATGAGATAATTGATTTGAGATATAAAGAGATAGAGGGTCATTTCCCAATCGGTGCGACAGAAAAACCTTTCTTTTCAGTTAAAGTGCTTGGATACATTGTCAGAGGTGTGCCCACTCATAGTAGTATGGCCAACGTACTGGAGGCCGCACAGACATTCTAGGAGATATACCACCCCTTTAGTGTCACGTAATTTTTTCTTTTACAGAATTTTTTTTTTTTATTTGAATTCGACATAAATTTTTCTGCTGATTTTGTGTTTTGAATGTTGGTGATTTTACACGCTTGACACCTATGGCAGTGATAAAACCTATTTTGTTATCATTCAGCCACATCCCTTCTTTTATGGGTTCTCTTGATGGAATTGCACTTTGCACTAATTCATTTTTTATATTCTGACTTATTTTTATTACTAATGGTTTTTCCTGATTAATTCCTTGTAATTTCTCATCTTTCAATAAAATAGGCCAGAGTTTTTCCACAATTTTCTTAAATTTGATTGCCTGATCACTATATTGAGTTATGAATTTAACTCCTTCTAAATATTTATTTTCAATTGTTTTATTTTTACCAGTCAAAAGATCTTGTCTGTCATTTTATGTATTCTTTCAAACTCCACATTAACATTCTCTTAATTGTATTCTCGTTCCAAGAATTTATCTCTCATTTGACCTGCTTGTGTTACATAATCTGTATCTCTTGAGCAATTCCTCCTTATTCTTAGAAATTGCCCACTTGGGATATTTTTTATCCAGTTCTTATGATGATTGCTTGTTGCTAGTAAATGGTTATTGCAAGCCACCTTTTTTAAATAAGTTCTTGTTTCCAATTCTCCATTCTCTACAAAAATTTCCAAGTCTAAGTAATTGACTCGGCTAGTACTCATATTGGCTGTAAATATTAAATTAAGTGTATTGTTGTTAATATATTTCACAAATTCTTCTGTTTTCTTGTCTCCTGACCAAATGCAAATCACATCATCAATATATCTTTTCCATTCCACGATAAGACGACTATAGGGGTTGTTGTGCCAAATCATATCGGTTTTCCCACTGAGATACGAATAAATTCGCATATCCTGGCGCAAAACGTGTCCCCATTGCGGTCCCACGTTTTTGTCTGTAATATTGGTCTTGAAACCAAAAGTAGTTTACACTAAGTGCTTCTTAAAATGAAATGGACTTGTCTACAGTCCAGTTCAGTTTCTTCATAGAGTGTTTTCTGAATATATTCACATCCTTGGTCATGATCTATTACATTA
Organism: Mixophyes fleayi; assembly: GCF_038048845.1. Lineage (NCBI taxonomy): Eukaryota > Metazoa > Chordata > Amphibia > Anura > Limnodynastidae > Mixophyes > Mixophyes fleayi. The sequence continues at coordinate 299,275,260 of NC_134402.1, read as the reverse complement.
TATAATGATGTGATATCACAAGTCATCAGATAGTATGCTTCTCACCATTTAATTTTCTGAAGCATATTTAGACATTGCGTTGTATCTTTCAATTAACTCTTTTGTTTGGTCACAAGTGGTTGCAAAAATGTATCTATATATTGTGACAAATTGGCAGTCACTGACCCAATTCCCGATATAATCGGTCTCCCAGGCGGGTTGGTCAGGTCTTTATGAATTTTCGGTAGAAAATAAAAGACTGGAAGTCTTGGTGCTTTCACATTCAGATACTCATACTCGTTTTTAGTCAAAATGCCAGATTCTAAACTTGGATCTAGAATATCTTTTAATCCTTGTTTATATTTCTCAGTTGGATCTCCCTTCAGAATTTCATAAGTGTCTTGGTCGTTTAGTAATCTATGGGCTTCCTCCAAATAATGGGATTTATCCATTAATACCGTTCCATCTCCTTTATCGGCTTATTTTATTATAAGTTATTTGTTGTCCTTTAATTGACGTAAACCTTCTCTTTCCAATTTGGTCAGATTAAACTTTCTTTTTCTATTTACATTAAGTTTTTCCAAATCTGTTTCAACCATACTCTGAAATGTTTCAATGTAACGTCCCTTCAGATGATTCTGGTAGAACGATGATTTCAATTTAAGTTCTGTATGTTTGAAGGAATTTTCTGAAACTGGTTGATATTGCATTTTAAATGGATTATGATGAAAGAATTTTTTCAAAGTAAGTTTTCTCACAAACTTATGGAGATCAATGTAGGTCTCAAATTTATTGACACTCCTTAGGGCAAATTTTAGGCCTTTGTCGAGTGCTTTAATTTGATTAGTAGTTAGTTTATGTTTACTCAAATTGAAAATTTCTTCTTTTTTACTTTTATTTTTATTTATCGTCTTATTTTTGGTTTTGTACCTATTCGTTCTTCCTCCTCTTTTTCCTCTGTTTCTAGTTCTGCCTACGTTTTTTTTTTTGGCTCTTTGGGGTAAGTTGTAATCTTAATTGCAGGGGGTGATCTTCCCTGAATAGATCTGAAAAAATGTCCAAACAAGTGTCTGGGTCTGGTTCCTCTAATGATCCTTTCCATGATATCTTTTGTTTTCAAATGCTGGTCAATTATTTGAATTTTTCATCAGTCAGATGATTCTCTGCTGCTTTCTTCCCTTCCTGATAACTTCTTGCTGCTAAATTCCTATCTTTGGGATATTTATTTCTTGTTGCAAAGTTAATTCCTTTTTTACTTATATATGCTGGATTAAAGGGTTTATAAATCCTTTTGTATCTCTCTTGGATGGTAAATTTTTTATCAGTGGAGACCTCACTACTTTTGAATTCATAAATAATTTTGTTCCTGTATATTATGTATTTGTTTCATTATTTTTCTCTTTCTTACTAGTACTTCTAAGATGTTCTAATTTATTCTTTTTCAGTGTTTTCCAATTTCTGTAATCCTTTTTGTAATCTATCACATCTCTGTGATATTTATTCTGCTTAACTGCAAATGTGTCTTCTCTTCTTTGTCAAGCTTTTGCTGAGTGAGTTGTTCTAATTTCTTAAAATCTTCCAATCGTTTAACTTTACTTCAATAGCTTTAATTATTTAATCTATTACTCTGAGTGACTCTTCTCGTTCTTTAATAATTAACTTCATTAAATTAAATGAGCAAGTGTCTAATATTTGCTTCCACTCTTCTAAGAATTTCTCATGTTTAGCTACAAATGTAGGTGCTCTCAGTATTCTTAAACCTCTAGGAATAATATGATCTTGTACATATTTCTTTAGTGAGACTACTTCCCACCATTGTTTGATTTCTCCTATTAGTAATTTTTCATATCACGTGTAATAGTCATAAAAGCTATCTTCATCAACCGGTGGTGTAATAGATGCCTTTGGACATCGTGTGAATATAATGTTTATGTCTATGTCTATGTCTTTATTATTCAGAATAATAGGCATTTGGGAGGCTGCTTGTTTCAATCGGATAACAACATTAAAATACAGTACAATAAAAATACAGTACAAACATACACCATAGGTACATTCAATGAATTGAAACATTATATATGCTGTTATTTTATCAATTACTTTTATTATAATACAAATTAAGAATAATATACATATATTTATATTTTATTTATATTTTATATCCTATTTTGATTATTTTGAATGTAAGATGTGGTGCCAGGGATAGAATTATTGTACATGGTTGAAACTCTAGCAGTCTGGATACTGTTATTAATCCTGATATTCCAGTTGAATGTGCCTATGGTGTATATTTGTACTGTAATATAAGGCAACCTTAATTACTTTCATAAGGGAAGCGCTTTTTTTCATTATATACTGTATTTCAAGTATATAGGCTACTCTAGAAAACAAATGTGCACTCTAGAGTAAAAGAAATATGTTCTATCTGTCGGGTTCAGCAAACGCCACGGGTCCACTGCACGACACCTGGGCCCCAATCCAGAGAAACAACTAGAGACAGCTGGTCTAGCAGTGGAAATTGTATCCAGCTGTGTTTTGGACATATATGTTTATTAAAGTCAATTTAGTATCATTGATCTGTATATGGACCAGTAGATATCGGCCATACGGATTCGCAACTGTGTCCAGAATAGTATACTGAAAGTGTTTTGCAATTATGATAGCTACCCCCAGTTATGACTAATGACTTGTTTAGATAAGCTTCTAGAACCAGACTGGTAGATGTCACGGCAATAGGGTTTCTGGGATCCGTCTTGGGACCCCAGGCTGTGGCAGGAGTGTAGTGGAAACTAGGAGGCTGGATAAATGTCTTGCTCATAGAGCTGCTTGCAGGTGCAAAGAAGGTGAATCCACACGGATGGTTAAACTCACTGAGAGAAGTCCATAATACAGCAGCAGATGAGTTGAATTCACTCAGAGGTAATAGTGGAGACGTGTACACAGCGGGAGAATAGAAGCAGTAATCCGGAGGAAGCTGAGTACACATCAAGGGTAGATCTCTGTTTTCAGCAGGTATTTTGGAGCAAAAAAAAAAACAACAGCCACTGTAGATCTGGAACCAGGAACTAGGAAGTGTTGCACTGGCAACTTGCTGAGCGTAGGTGGCGCCTTTTATAGTCTGCAGAGGAAGCCAATTGGGGAATGGGATCAGGTGTTCAGACTCAGCAGGAAGTTTAGCAAATGTTTCACCCAAGATGGCAGCCTCCAGTGCTGCAGACATGAAAAAATGCTGCATACGACCAGGAGGAAGATGTACGGTAATACGGTACCGCCGAGTGGTGTAAACAAGGCTAAGACCCCGATTCGTAGTTCCCGTAGAACTGATTTGTTCGGAGGTACTCATATGCCCCCAGGACTTAGCTCTATAGTAGTAGAAGCTTATCAGAAACTAACCCTAGTGGAAGGTGGAGGAAACCAGAAAATTGGAGGCGGATATAAGAGACAGTCGAAAAGTCGTGGGTCAGTAGTGAGCAGGAATACCGAGAAACAAGCCAAAAGGTCAGGTTGGAAAACCAAGATACAGGCAGAGGTCAAGGGGCACATGAGTTCTTGCGAGGTCAAAGCAAATGCTAAAGGTTAAAACGGGAGATCAGATAAGAAATAGTAGGATATTCACAGGAAGAGGGAAGCTGGTCAGCACTTTCTGCAGAACAGGAACACTATAACCAGCAGGGAGGCTAAGCCCTCCCTGCCTTAAATACTGACATGCGCCAAGCATAGTATTGCTATTCATGTGACCCAAATTAGCCCCAGGCTGTAATTAATTAAACTGTAATGTGTACACACCCGGCTGCCAAACCAGGACAGGTGAAGAGATGAGCTGCGGACCACCACTGCTCGTAACAGTACCCCTACTTTGTGGAGAGGTTAAGGAAATCTGACATCCTGGTTTTGTGGGAAACTGTTTAAAAAACTCCTTGATGAGTTTGTTAGCATGTAAGCGCCTTTGTGGAACGCAGGACCGTTCTTCATGACTGTAGTCCTTCCAATTTACAAGAAAGTGGATCTGTCCTTTGACACTTGGAGTCAGATATCTTCTCAACGATAAACTCCTTACGACCGTCTATGTTGACAGGTCGAGGTCTCCATGGTTGATGGACTCTAAAGTTGCTTGAGGACATAGTTGGCTTCAGGAGGGAGCAATGGAAGCAATTGGGGATTCTCAAAGAGTGAGGGAGCATTAGCCTGAAGGCGACGGGATTAACCTTTTTAATGATGGTGTCACGATCTGCCTCCAGCTGCACATCAGAATCTTCCATTGAGATACTGCTTGCCTCCTGCAGCTCCTGTCTGCCAAGAACTATATATGAACTTTGCCTTTGTGTGTACCTGGCCTGCAGTACCCCTTTACCACCAGAGGTGCTGCTGTCTCACCAGTACACATACCACCTTACTAGCAGGAGTTACCTCATTGCCCAATCAGCACCCACACCTTTTCGCTACCTTTATAAGTCTGACTCTCCCAGTAATCTGTGGCAGTTTATTGTTGTCTTACCTGTTGTTGCTGAGTCTTCTGAGTATCCTGTGTCAGATTTCCTGGTATTGACCCCAACATGTTCCTCAGCTTTGCTGCTTATCTCCTGATCCCGACCCTGGCTCCGTTTTTGAATATTCTCCAGCTCATTTCCTGGTACCTTTGTGGCTTCTGGCATTGACCCCTTGACTTGTTTGACCATCCTCTATTCTGTCTCCCACGGATCAATTCGGTGCCTCGTACCTCCTGGCAAGACCTTGGGCTCTGCTTATTGTGGTTAATTCAGTGTCTCGTGCCTCCTGGCAAGAGCTCAAGCTCTGCTTATCGTGGTTCATCCAGTACCTCGTGCCTCGTGTCAAGACCTCAAGCTCTGCTTATTGTGGTTTATCCTGTACCTCATAACTAATGACTAAGCCAGACCTTTCTGGACCCTAGTGTATACCTGTTGCAGAACATCGCACCTTCTGATCCAGTCTCCTGTTGCAGCTACCTGGACACTGGTGTTTTCCTGCTGCAATTCATTGCACCTTCTGATCCAGTCTCCTGCTGCAGCCACCTGGACCCTAGTGTTTACCTGCTGCAGTACATCGCAGCTTCTGATCCAGTTTCCTACTGTCGCTACCTGGACTCTGCTGTCTTGCTGCAGATTATCTACCCGCCTGATCCAGTCTCCTGCTTGCTGCTACCCGGACCTCCGTGTGCACCTCCCACAGACCTTCCTTTCTGCACTCATCACTGGGCCTCGCTGAGTACCTATCTGGAGGTCCGCAACCTGCGGGGCAGAAGCCGCTAAATCCAAACTCCCTTGCAGGGGTCACTGGTGAAATCCTTCTGTCCCATGCCTCCCTGCAGGTGGCGCTAAACCTAGCAGGCTCCAGAATCCCACAGATACCTGTTCACCATGACAGATGGTAAAAGATCCAATGAACCTAGGCCCAAGTTTTCTACAGGGCTGCCAGAGCTTGATGTTCTGGGTGGAGAGCCAAACTCCATCACCAACTTTAAAGGAGCAAGCTCTATGACGATCCGACAATAACTTGGATCTGAAGGAGCCTAGAGAATGGTGGAGTGGACCTTCTTCCAGATTGCTCTAAGCTGAGAGGCAGTAGAACGGATTCCAGGAAGACCAGAAGAAATAATGGAGGAGAGAGAGTTAGCCATGGGATGGAAACGGAAACCAAGGTTGCAGAAGAACGGAGACATGCGGGTTGAGGAATGACAAGAACTGTTATAGGGAAATTCATCCCATGGGACTAGAGATGAACAATTATTATGGAATTTGAAAGTATACAAGTGAAGTAATTGTTCCAGAAACCGGTTGTGATCGGCACAAGAATACAGTAAATTAATTCTCAGCTGTTGCCCTGACAGTCAGGACGTGAGGAGAGGCGAGCCGTGGACCGCCGCTGCTCAGATCATCCCCTAGATTTGGTAGCATGAGGGATCGACAAACAGCCTCCAATCCAGATAGCCTGCAAAGCGAGGCCCTCTGAGTCTCTTGCAGAAAAGCTATGTCAGCATGTGATCTTTTAACGTGAGCAATGACTTACTTGCGTTTTATGGGAGAATTCAAGCCACCCACATTCCATGACACCAGGGTTACAGTCTGTGGGGGAGGGTAGGGTCAGAACACGAGGACTGCATGGCTAACCTATCCCATGTGGGGGTGTAGGATAAAGAAGAAGTGATGTTTGAGAGGAGATCACCAGGGTGTACCTCATCTGCCCTCATGAAAGGATGGGATTGAAGCGGGTATTCCACATGTTTCTGCAAGCAAAATACAATAAATTGGACATTGAACAACATTGTATAAACACAATTTAAGAACAACTAAATGCATTTATCCAACCTCAAAACATTTTCTAACATATTTCAAACCAAAGCTATAACCAAATGAAATCTGGAGGTGAAAGCAGAGATCATAGAACACATTTCAAGATGTACTTGTTTATCAAACTAAGTTGGTTCACGTTCCATTGTCTGGATTAAAAAATTAGTCATCAGAGTTATAGACTACACATTTCTATCTGGTGTTTGAGGTGGTGTACAGGTTCTTTGTGGTGTACCGAGAGGTGGGGTAATCGTTTCAATATGATGTTTGGCTGCTGCCGGGTCATCAAAAGTTAGAGTGTGGCCATTTTCAGTCAGCCTTTGTTGTTGGCCGGGTATAAAAGTGCAAAGCGTTTATTGTTAGCTGCCAGGAATTTACAGATTACAGAGTGGTGTAAATTCTGTGCGTTTTTTTGTGTGAGTACAGTTGAATTATCCTGGAAATCAGAATTCTATTATCATTTGCAACCAGGTGTTTCAGGAGTCTGAAAACTATCAGGATTTTTACTTTGTCCCTGTAATCTAAAAACCGGGCTATGACAGGGCAGGGTCTATTATCATTGCCATCCCTTGCCTACCCCAGCCGATGGGCATGCTCAATATGTGGAGAATCTATTTAGTTTTGGAGGTTTAGGCCTACTATGATATCCTCACCTAGATAAGAGAGTAGGACAGGGTCCTTGACCAATTCTGAAATGCCAAAGAATCGGAGATTATTTCCCCGGTTGCGGTTTTTCAAATTGTCTATTTTTTCTTGTAACTTAGACAGTTGCTGGGAATGTCTTTCAGACGCATCTTGCAGTGGTAAAATGTTATCTTCAGCAATGCTAGTCTGCTGTTTAAGCGTGTCAAGAGTAGATTGTGGGGCCTCCAACTTTTTGTCAATAATTGGCAGTTTGATGTTAAGTATAGTCTGAGCTGTGTCCGAGCCCAGAGCCACAGAAGAGAGCGATAGCGAAAGCTGGTTGAGGAAGGAGAGGAAGCATTCTTGCTTGCACCTGGTCTGTTTCTGCCCACTCTAGCCCGGATAGGTTTATTAACCGCACATTTGAACGTGGTCTTATTACAGAATTTGTTCATATTGTTGCCAGTGAGAATTCGTCTCTTACTAGTGGCCCGCCTGTTTTGCAGTAAAGTCTGGCAGGTTAATTGGTATTAATGCGTGTGACTGTGTTATCTCAACGGAAAAAAAAAGAAAAGCTACTGTTGTATCACATTGTCATAATTACAAAGAGGGTATATTAAACAAGATGAACTGACGTGTTGATTAAACAGTGTAATAAATAGGCCTGGATTGGTAAAGGCCGGTGTGAGAAAAAACAACAACTTATCAGTAACATCAACCATGCGGTTCAAAAAAGTTTGGTCACCAGTTAAGGCAATAGTGGATATTAAACACAGGTATATAATATGTATACAGCAATGATCAGTATCAAGGCAGGGAAATAAACACCAAAGTGATGCCCTCAGGCAATCTGGTAGTTTTAACACTGACTTATTGCCAGGTTTAGATGTACAATTGCAGGTACCTTGGGCCAGTCTCACTTGAGGTCACTATCTATTCCATACATGGTAGACTCGGAGTCAGCAAATAGTGAGAGTCAGCCCAACAGGAAATATTCGAATAGAAATATGTTATAGGCAACAATAGCTATTAGGAATCCAAGGACTAAGATCCTAGGCATGTGAGTCCCCGGAGTGTATGTCAATGACAAAGTTTTACGGGGAAAAGGAGTTGAAAAGGCAAAAAGCAAGGATGGCGAGAAAGAGGTATGAGTGGAGTATTAAAAGGAGTGTGAAAGTTCCCATGATAGTTGCAGTTCACATGAGACAATTGAAGAAGGCAAGGGGGTGTATTTTAAATGCTCAACAGCCCAGCCAAATGGGCAGAACAAAAGGGCCAGGGCAGGGAGGCAATCTTGGTGAAACTGCTGATGTGCAAGGTGAATGTTGTTAACATGCAAGTTCACTCATCCTGTCCACAAGCCCGATTCAGCGTGTTCTGAAGCGTAAGGACATTTGGTTTGACCACTAAAGGAGAATAGAGCACCTCTGAGCAAAAAGTGGCGTGTGTGGTGTTAGTTGAATTTCGCCGGGTCGGCAGCAGAGAGTAAGGATATTGCACATAAGTTAAATACTGACTGTTTTTTCATGTAGCACACATATATCAACTTTAAATTTCAGTGTACAAATAAGCTATCAAGTATTTGTGTGTTACATGAAAAAACAGGCAGTATTTAACTTATCTGCAAAACGGAACACTCATTTGCACCCCTTGCAATGTAACATGGTTTTATCCAGCAGACTAAAATAAGGATCCTCTTCATTTAAGATCCTTAATGAATCAGGCCCTAGAATCTTATTGGTTGCTATAGACAACATCTCCACTTTTTTAAAACCACAGTTTATTTAATATACCCCCAAGTTCTCAGCCTGGGACTGAGGGGTTACATGATATAGCCTCAGGTGTTCTTCTTTTCCTGTCTATGCTCAGCTGTGTAGGATGTTAACCCATTAGTTATGGCTGCCAAAAAGTCTTTTTAGGTAAGAAATTTAACAGGTAAACATAATTTGATAATTTATTAAACATATATTCTAACACATGGTCCATTTTTACCTGCTATTTATTAGTTTATAACTTATCATGCATGTTGTATGCCTTCATGTGTTTTCCTATTAAATAGGCCATGCAGCTGACACATTGGCGGGTATTCAATTGTCCGTGATTTCGCGATACCGCTACTATTTTACGCGTTTTAGCGTTAGCATAGAGTGCACACAATTCAATTCCCCTTATTTTACGCGTTTAAGTCGGAAATACGCAATTTCTTACCAAGCCCGTAGAACAAGTGCAGGCAGGCTATTCAATTGTAAATTATCGTGTTACCGCATGTAGAATAAAACGCGTTTAGTCATTTTTTCGATCGCACCATTGAAGGTGTTTTAAAAGCGTTAATGCATCCTTTAGTTTCAAAACTTATTTTAATATGGGTCTTTTTTTGTTAATATTATACTTATTAAACTTCTCTAAAATGATAATTGTGTATTAAAAATAACTTTAATCCCATGAAAATAAAAAAGTTTGTAAAATGATATTTAAATACATCCCCTTTAGAAAAAAGCAAATGCTATAGTCCACTGGATTAAAATTTAAAACATTAGTTACATTTCTCATTCAACTGACCTAAGAGAACACTTTGCAGAGCTGTAAACTGTTTGGATTTGTATTTCTATTATATTTTTATCTAAAATTGTTAATAGTTTTATATCTAGCAGTATTGATATAGTTAAGGATTTGTATTTCTATATCTTTTTCTAAAATTGTTAATAGTTTTGTATCTAGCAGTATTAATATAGTTAAGGATTTGTATTTCTATATTTTTATCTAAAATTGTTAATAGTTTTATATCTAGCAGTATTGATATAGTTAATTAATACCTAATTTTTTTATTATTTTTTTTAAATAGAAATTTTTACAATTTACAAAGGCATTAGTAATGGAGCCATTTTCTATAACCGTTTGGCAGTTTATGTATGCAGCATGTATTGATGATTATGCATATGCTGGTTTGCTAGTTGGGGGAGAGGAAGGAAATGCTTTTGAAATAGAGGAGAATGTAGCTATGCATGTGGCTGCAAGTGAGGGAGAGAATGCTGTGGCTCCATTACTTGATGCAAGGCGTCGGGTCCCACGGCCCCGTCTGTACCGCACATGTCGGTTACTTGATGGGGTCCCTGACGATGAGGTGATAAGATTATATCGCCTATCCTCAGATGCAATTTATTCCTTATATGACCTCCTTAAAGAGGACCTGGAACCAACAGTCCCCACAAACCATGCTGTGCCTGGATTGGCAAAGCTGCTTGGGACATTGCATTTTTTAGCGTCGGGAACTTTTCAACCGACATTTTCACGGAGTTTGTTCCAGGTCCTTAAAGCCATGAAAAAACATACTAGGGAATTTATTAAATTCCCACAGTATGAATTAGAATGGCGGGAGGTCAAATCCAATTTTTATAGTGTGGCACGTATGCCAAATGTCCTGGGTGCAATAGATTGCACCCATGTGGCACTCACACCTCCGCACAGAATGGAAGAGAGCTTTCGAAACCGAAAGCACTTCCATTCCATGAATGTGCAGATGGTGTGTGATGCCAGAAAAAAAATCCTAAATGTTTGTGTTGGCTTCCCTGGTTCCCTCATGATTCTTTTATTTTTCAGAATTCAGGAGTGTTCAAGAGGTTTGAGGAGGGAGATTTTCCTCATGTATGGCTCCTGGGTAAGTTATATCTAGGTAATCGCTATTAATAATTATTTCTAAAATGAGAAGAGCACTAATAAAAAAAATTTTTTTTTTTAATAGGTGATGCAGGATATGGGAGCCAGCCCTGGTTGCTCACTCCAGTGTCCAATTCAATTTCTGATGCTGAAAAAAGGTACCAAGCGGCACATATAGCCACCCGAGGTGTAATTGAGCGTACCTTTGGGCTACTTAAGAGCCGGTTCCGCTGTTTGGACAGGTCCGGCGGTGCGCTTCTGTACTCACCATCAAAAATTTGCCTTATTGTTATTGCTTGCAGCATTCTGCACAATATCTGTTTGGCAAATAATTTGGAAGTAGAGATAGATCCTGCTGTTTTACAGGATCAAGCCCTTTCTTCAACCACAGCATTTGGTCGGGAAACAGGAACTCGTGAGCGCCAGCGTTTAATTTTGGATTTTTTTCCATGTAAGTGTGAATTTTCTTATGTCATAATTTTTTTTTTATAAATATAATTTAAATAATAACTAATATTTTATCTTTTTTTTTTTTTTTTTTTTCCAGGACTTAAAATTAATTAGTGGGAGATATCTCAAACAATCGTTGTTCAGCGTTCGGTTAAAGTTTTTTTTTTATATATATATATGTTTTTATTTTAAAATAAGTTTAATGTTAATAACAGTTAGTTAAGATTTTAAAAGGATGATTGCAGACGGAACCAGCGACTGGATTTTGAAGATCAAGGCCATGACACTTTGCAAGAGTCAGCTTCTTGGACAGGTGGGTGTCATCATTTTTAAACTGCACTATGCTATGTTCTGTGTGATGTAACCTTATGTAAAGTATCACTACTGACACATATTCTCACTGAAATTACCTTTTTTTATCTTTTCCTTTCTCCAAAATCTACCTGTCACAACCATTTGACTGTGGATTGCAGACGGAACCAGCGAACGGATTTTGAAGATCAAGGCCATGACACTTTGCAAGAGTCAGCTTCTTGGACAGGTGGGTGTCATCATTTTTAAACTGCACTATGCTATGTTCTGTGTAATGTAACCTTATGTAAAGTATCACTACTGACACATATTCACACTGAAATTACCTTTTTTTAATCTTTTCCTTTCTCCAAAATCTACCTGTCACAACCATTTGACTGTGGATTGCAGACGGAACCAGCGAACGGATTTTGAATACTGCATGGATTATTGACCCACTTGTATTGTTTTTTTTGTTTTATATAATGTATACTGTTGAAATACCACATAAATCTAAACTATAAGAGAAATGATTGTTTGGTTGTACCAAAAAAAGTTAATCACTCTTTAAAATGTATTAATACATTTTTTATAACCAATTTGATGTGTTGAACAAATATTTATTTTCCTATTATATTGTACAACAATCTATATAGATTATAATAATGAAAGACACATGTTTTAAAGAAAAAAAATATCATTTTTTAATAATTAACATATTTTCTTTGTGCAATAAAATTTCTATATCATTAAGTATTTTAGTTTTCTGTGGTCTTTGCTTTTCTCCAATTTCTTGTATTTTTCACAGTAGTTCTTCTATCCTCTTCAGTCATCTGTGAATTAGGAAAAAAATATATTTTAATTTTTTTTAAAAAAACATACAGACAAACATACAGTTGAATTAAAATCGCAACATTAGCATCATTGACAATCAATCCTCTATTTTACTTTTCATCAGGATTAAGTATTATCTTGTAAAAATTAGTGATAATATTTCTGGAACTATGTATTTTTTTTTTGCACTGTTAACATCAATAACATTACAATAACAATGAAAATATTTTACAATGATTGTTACAATTGTAAAAACCATTAGCATATAAAAATATTTTTCATATACATTTATATATCAATAACATACCATGGTTAATTATATGTTAAACTAAATTCTTGTCTTTAGTTCTTCTTTGGGATAACATCATGATTCGTAGCATAGACCATTAGATAATTATAAAATCTTTTCTCTAAGGGATTTAAACAGAAAAAAATTATATATAATACCTAATAATATAAAATGTAACATAATCAGATTAATGTAAACACAAATATATATTACACTTACCATTGTTAAATATTCTTCCACTATTTGAAGGATTACTTGCATGTTTTCATACTAACTTTGTGTATTTTCAACTACAAAATTAAAACTTTTTTTTTTAAATACATACATATATGCATATTGATATACACATATACCTATATATATATATATATATATATATATATATATATATATATATATATATATATATAATGTATATATGTATATATATGTATATAACAGAAATCTATATATCTTTATGAACTTTTAAAAATATCCAAATACATACCTTTTTACATGTAAGGTTCATTGTGATCATCAAAATGAAATATTTCAAAATGTTCAAACGTTAAAAACTTTTAAAACTTGTTGCTCCATATTTATAAATTAATCAATTATATCTTCTATTTCCGAAAAAAATAATTTTGAAAAAAAAAAAATTATTAAAGAAATATATTGTTACTAAAAATGTTGTTTATTTGCGTACATTTGTCTTACTAATTATTTAATATGAAATATGACCATAGATAGGGTTAGTGAACGTAATAAATATTGAAGTATTAGATAATAAAAAAAAAATAGATTAACATTTGACTTACGTTGGGGGTAGATTGCATCACTGGATCCTCTGATGATGATGATAGTAGTCTTCGTGCAGATTGCAATTCTTCTGGGCTTGGCCTTGCAGACTGCACTGTCAAATCCAACGGTATCTCTGTGGTCCTTAAGCTGGTTATAGCACTTTCAGGTTGTCCTGTTTGAGGGATGGTTCCTGACACATTCCACTCTGGAAAGTTAACAGAAAGATTTTCCAAAAGCCTTCTTGAGCGCATTTCTTTGTTTAAACTTTGAAGGTTGGTGGCTATGAGGATAGTGGCTGCTGCAGTCTGTTGCTGGTTCTGCGAAATTTGGTCTAGAGTATTGGAAATTCTTCCAATACTCACTTTGGTTCTTTCTTGGGAGGCTAAGATTCCGGAAAGAATAGTGGCAATGTCTCTATTGGTGTTAATCTGTAATTGCCTCTGTTTTAACATTTCCTCTGTAAGTCCAACAATGGCATCTTTGATTCCCCTCATGTTCTCTTCCATTGTTCTCCGAAACACTTCCTGCGAGTTTTCCATTTCTCTTGCAAATGTTGTAAGTGTAGGAAAACTAGATGTGGAAGGTGCACTTTCTCCACGTTGAATTCTGGATTGTGAGGTGTCTTCCAAACGCTGAAATGTTTGCAGCAGGGCCTCAAAAGCTGTGGTTGTTGTTGTAGCTATTTTGAAAGAAAAAAAAAATACACATACATACTGTCACGGTTCTTACGAGGAGATTCGGTAGATGTAGCGAAACCAGGAGATTCGAACAGTTTGGCACTACTCCAACAGGCGCGGAGTCTAACGAAGAGACGGTGTTCACCAGGAACCGCCGCAAAGCGGTATGGGCTTAGCAGCGTCACCTCGCAGGTCGCGGTCCCTACTAGAGTACTGTACGGAAGTCCCTGGGAAGACTACAGGCAGTAGTACCGTAGGAAGGATGATCTATACACTAAGTAATGGTAATGAAGATAATGCAGATCGGTGTAACTCTGTAAACCACTGTGTGGTGTAAAGTTCAGGAGAATGAGCGTCAGCTCTGAAGACAACTGTAGGGGAGATGTCCAAAGATGAGCGTCAGCTCTGCAGACCACTATGTGGTAAAAGTTCAGGAGAATGAGCGTCAGCTCTGAAGACAAATGTAGTGAAGATGTCCGAAGATGAGCGTCAGCTCTGCAGGCCACTATGTGGCGGAGAGTTCCGTAGAGTGAGCGTCAGCTCTGCAGACCACTATGTGGTAAAAGTTCATGAGGATGAACGTCAGCTCTGAAGAAAAATGTAGTGAAGATGTCCGAAGATGAGCGTCAGCTCTGCAGTCCAGAAAGGAGGTAGATAACTGGAAAGTAACAGGAAGCCACTTCAATCACCAGGAGGTAACACAAAGAACAGGCACTGAAGATAGAGAGGAGGTGCCTTTTAAACTTGCCGCCAGTGAGAAGGACCAATCAGCAGGGAGCATGAGAATTGGAGTCAGCGCCGGGTCTGCGCATGCGCAGACCCGAATCCAAGATGGCGGCACCCAGCGGGGAGCGGAGCGCCGATGAGAGGTGAGTTTTGCCGGGTGTCAGGTGCGCTGCCTGAACACCCGGCACGTGATAGTACCCCCCCCTTTAAAGACGGGCACTGCACGTCTACTGCAAGGTTTCAGAGGAAACTTCTTGTGGAATTTATCCAGCAGGTAGGGAGCGTGGATGTCGGAGGCACGAACCCAAGAGCGCTCTTCGGGGCCGAAGCCCTTCCAATCAACGAGGTATTTCAAGCCGCCTTTACAATTTTTCGAGTCCAAGATTTGTTTGAGTTTGAACTCCTCCTCTTGATGGACTCCAGGAGTGGTGGAAGGAGCTACCGAAGTAAATCGATTAATCTTCAGAGGTTTTAATAAAGACACATGGAAAGAGTTAACAATACGAAGAGATGCTGGTAATCGTAATTTAAAGCAGACTGGGTTAATAACTTCAGAGATGCTGTATGGGCCAATAAATTGCGGAGCCAATTTCATGCAGGGGACTCTGAGGCGTATATTCTTGGTGGAGAGACACACTCTATCACCAACCTTGAAGATGGGAAGAAATCGTCGTTTTTTTATCCGCGGCCAGTTTGTAGCGTGTAGAAGTTTTCTTAAGGCAAAACCTTACTTGTCTCCAAATGGTGAGGAATTTGTTATATAGAGAATTGGCTGCAGGCACCTGGGTGGGTGGGAGGGACACAAATTCAGGAAGGGACGGATGATGTCCATAGACCACTAAGAAAGGAGATTTAGAAGAGGACTCGTGGAAGGCATTATTGTGGGCGAACTCCGCCCATGGTAGAAGATCAACCCAGTTGTCCTGGTTGGCAGAAGAGAACATCCTGAGGTAAGTCTCCAGATCCTGGTTCACCCTTTCGGTCTGTTCATTGGATTGAGGATGATATCCAGATGATAAACTCAGTTTGATACCCAATAATTTGCAGAGGGCTCTCCAAAACTTTGAAACGAATTGGACACCTCGATCGGAAACTATGTTGAGCGGACAACCATGTAGGCGAAATATCTCTTTAACAAAGTGGACCGCCAGGACTGGAGAGGATGGACGACCCGGAAGTGCCGTGAAATGGGCCATTTTAGAAAATCGATCCACTACCACCCATATAACAGTACAATTCTTACTAGGTGGGAGGTCTGTAATAAAATCCATGCTTATATGGGTCCATGGTTCACGAGGTATGGGTAATGGGAGTAATAAGCCCGCAGGAGACTGATGTGTGGATTTGTTCTGAGAACAAACGTTACAGGAGGAGACGAAGTCCTTAACGTCCGTATGAAGACTGGGCCACCAATAGTTCCTGGAGATTAATTCAATAGTTTTGCGGGAACCGGTATGTCCAGCGAAGACGGTGGAATGATAATGTTTCAGCAGCTTGTGGCGAAGACTAGGAGATACAAAACTTCCCAGGTGGAGGTTTAGCGGATTTGAGCTGAGTTGCTAAGACTAGGCATTTAGGGTCTAAAATGGGATGAACAGAATCCTCCTCTGTGCCTTCATGAGTGGAAAATGCACGAGAAAGGGCATCAGCTCTTTTATTCTTAATGCCAGGTTTGAAAGTAATGCGAAGTTCGAAGCGAGAAAAGAATAATGACCAGCATGCTTGTCTGGGATTCAAGCACTGAGCGGTTTGGAGGTAGAGTAAGTTTTTGTGGTCCGTGAAGATAGTCACTGGATGCAGGGCTCCCTCGAGAAGATATCGCCATTCAGCTAGTGCCGCTTTGATTGCCAATAACTCTTTATCTCCTATGGAGTAATTTTTCTCAGCCGGGAGGAATTTTCTAGAAAAAAAGGCACACGGATGGAATTGGGCCAGAGGAGATTTCTGTGAGAGAACAGCCCCGATGCCCACATTGGAGGCGTCAATCTCTAGAAAGAACGGAGAGGAGACGTCCGGTTGTTGGAGAATAGGTGCAGAGACAAAAGCTTGTTTCAAGAAGTCAAAGGCCTCGAGAGGAGTTGAAGACCACGATTTAGGGTTGGAACCCTTTCGAGTTAGAGCCACAATAGGTGCCACGATGGTAGAGTAGCCCTGGGTGAAGCGCCTATAGTAGTTGGCGAATCCGAGGAATCGCTGAATAGGTTTCAGCCCAAGGGGAAGAGGCCATTCTAAAATTGCTTTGACTTTGTCTGGGCCCATTTGTAGCCCGGATCCAGATACGATGTATCCCAGGAATGGCATCTGAGGGAGCTCGAAGACACACTTCTCCAGTTTGCAAAAGAGTCGATGGTGTCGTAATCTGGAAAGAACCTCCTTCACATGCCTACGGTGCGAGGTGATGTCAGGAGAGAACACCAAGATATCATCTAGATATACCACGACACAGAGGTATAGTAAATCTCTAAATATCTAATTGATAAAACTCTGAAAGACGGCGGGGGCGTTGCACAGACCAAAGGGCATTACCAGATATTCGTAATGCCCATCGCGGGTATTAAAAGCCGTCTTCCATTCGTCTCCTGCTCTGATCCTAATGAGATTATATGCGCCCCGTAGATCGAGTTTGGTGAAGATCCTCGCTCCTTTGATACGATCAAACAGTTCGGTGATAAGCGGGATGGGGTATCGGTTTTTGACCGTAATTGCGTTTAAACCACGGTAATAGATGCAAGGTCTTAACGATCCATCTTTTTTTTTAACAAAGAAAAACCCCGCTCCCGCAGGTGATGAGGAGTGTCTGATAAAGCCTCGGGATAGGTTCTCTTTAACATATTCAGACATGGAAGAGGTCTTGGGTATGGAGAGGGGGTACACTCGGCCCCGAGGAGGTATTTTACCCGGCTGCAGTTCGATAGGACAGTCCCATGAGCGATGGGGTGGCAGATGCTCCGAGCGGACTTTGTCAAATACGTCTAAAAAGGAGTGATACTGTTTGGGCAGAACGGTGACCTTGGTATTGGAGGAAGTGGAAATGGAGCCAAGGGGTTGAACTCACGTCAAACATTTCAGGAGACAAGTAGGACCCCAGGACAGAATCTGCGAGGTAGACCAGTCAAGTTGAGGAGAGTGCTGCTGGAGCCATGGTAGACCTAGGATGACGGGGGTAGTGGTAGCTGGTAGCACGTGGAAGGTAATCACTTCACGATGTAAGGCTCCTACTTGGAGGATGATGGGTTCAGTCCGGGTTTTCACTCTACCATTGGCTATGAGGGAGCCGTCGATGGCCGTAATAGAGACAGGAATTTCCAGCGGTACAGTTGGTATAGAAACCTGCGAAATTAAAGAAAAAGAGATAAAATTTCCGGCTGCTCCAGTGTCCAACATAGCAGAAGTGTGAACGGGACCACGCGGACCGTAAAGGGTAATAGGAAAGGAGCAGACATTAGAAATTCCAAATGAGGGAGAGGTTTTAGAAAGCCCTAATCTGACCTCCCCGGAGCAGATTAGGGTCTGGCATTTCCCGACCTCTTGGGACAGACATTCAATAGATGATCCGGATCCGCACAGTAAAGGCACAACTTATTCCTTAGTCTTCTGTCATGTTCTTCTGGAGTTAATCGAGAGCGCCCAATTTGCATGGGTTCCTCCTTGTCACCGGGTGGGTGAAGCGAGGTGCGAGTCTGGGGGTGCTGCGCCGGGAGGAGTCCTTCTCTGAAGAACGTTCGCGGAAATGTAGATCCACGCGATTGCATAGCGAGATCATGGCATCTAACGTAGTGGGGAGTTCTTGAGAAGCTAAAGCGTCCTTGATCTTGTCAAACAGACCCTGCCAGAACGTTGCTACCAAGGCTTCGTTGTTCCAGCGTAATTCTGATGACAACGTTTGAAACCGAATAACATACTGAGCCACGGAGTGGGAACCTTGGCGCAGGCGGAGAATGCTAGACGCTGCTGAGGTCACCCTTCCTGGTTCGTCAAAAATTCTGCGAAAAGCGGCGATGAAGGCAGCACTGTCGGCCAGGATTGGGTCATCAAGTTCCCAGAGAGGTGAGGCCCAGGCTAAGGCTTGACCAGAAAGTAAGGATATTAGGTATGCCACCTTAGAGCGCTGGGTTGGGAAATTCTGTGGTTGGAGTTCAAATTGTATAGAACACTGGTTCAAGAAACCCCGGCAGGTTGCAGGATCTCCATCGAATTTAGGAGTTGGAATCCGAAGAGTCGAATTGGAAGCAGCTGCAGGAGCAGGTGCCGGTGGACTAGCCGCTTGAACCGGTGGAGTTGCTTGCAGTGAGTCAAAGCGAGCCGCCAGACTTTGGAAGCCCTGTAATAGCTGTCGTTGGATCACATCTTGTTGCTCTACACGGTTGAGCAAGTGCTGAAGCATGTCCTTAGCAGATGGTTCCACGTTAGATTCCGACATGTTAATGACAATGTTTTTTGGCCTGTTCTTACTGTCACGGTTCTTACGAGGAGACTCGGTAGATGTAGCGAAACCAGGAGATTCGAACAGTTTGGCACTACTCCAACAGGGCGCGGAGTCTAACGAGGAGACGGTGTTCACCAGGAACCGCCGTAAAGCGGTATGGGCTTAGCGGCGTCACCTCGCAGGTCGCGGTCCCTACTAGAGTACTGTACGGAAGTCCCTGGGAAGAGCCGTGCACCTGGGCCCCTATATATATATAACAAAAAAAATATTTATTATATATATGGGCCCTGCAGGCCAGGGGGGCCCGTCAGAGGCAGCGCAAGAAAAAAAAAAAACAACCTAAAAAAAAGAAAATACTTACCTTTGGAACAGCTGCCGATCCGGCTCCCTCCCTGTTCACCTCCGTCACATTCCGCAATGCTTGACTGGCGGGCGTTATGATGTCACGCCCAAGATGCACTGCCAGCGCCGCACGGAGGAGGAGAACAGGAAGTGAGCCGGATCGCCAGCTGTCCTAAAGTTAAGTATTTTTTTTTTGTTCAGTTTTTTTTTTTTTTTCTTGCGCTGCTTCTGACGGACCCCCCTGGGCTGCAGGGCCCCGTGCACCTGCCCATTGTGCCCAATGGGAAAGACGCCCCTGTAAACGACTGACCTATATACCTTTAATCAGTGGCCTATGATGAAATTTAGAAATAGCTGCAAAGTGGAAATTTAGAAGTGACGGAATATTAAATGAATTTCAATGAATTTTATAGTTTTACTATTAAAGCAGTAAGATAAGTGACGGTATAGTACACCACCGTACATATACACCACAGGTTTGTCAACTGCCTTTAACATAAAACACTATACTTACAAACAATGTTCAAAGAAAATTTTTACTAACCATCTCCAGCAAAATGACATGTTTCAGTATCCTCAATAGGGGTTACATCACTGTCTGCAGCTCTTGTCTCTTGTTGCTTCTCTCTCAGGTTTTCTAAGGATAAACAATAAAACATGTTGCTATTATTATCTAATTGTAAATGATTTATTTCCTCATCAACATATTATTTTAAAATAATGACAATTTGAAATATTTATCAAATAAACAAAAAAACAAATGCATTGCAATGTTGATTGTAGAATGTATATTGGACTATCATTCACCTGTAACTGATTCCGAAATGTTCTGCAATGACGCCAATTCTGTCCTTGAGCTACATGTTTGCTCTTCGAATGCAGTCTCTGAAACATAAGCAATGTTAAAATTTTGCATAAAATAGGATTTTAATAAATTAAGATTTTTTTTTTTTTTAAACCAACCTCTTCTTTTTTTTTCAGGGATGTTAGTCAACGTAGAAACTGATGATTCAATAATTCGTTTTCTTGGCATTTCTGTTTGAAATTGGTTTGTTTAAGATTATTAATAGACATTGATATAATATTTTTTTTTAAAAAAAAATAAAAAAAATTATCATACATACCTGTTGTTGTCGCACGTGATTCTTTTTTCTTAGCGAGTGTGATGTCTTTGTGTGTTTGAACTACCCAAAAAAAAAAAGCTATTTGGATAATGATTGATGACATACACATATTTCAAAAAAAAAAATTTGCCTGACACTCAAAATTAACCCATGACTAATGTTTGCAAAAAAATAAAAAATTGTTAACTAGGGGCCTGATTCATTAAGGATTTAACTTTATAAACTGCTTATTTTGGTCACCCGGACAAAAGCATGTTACAATGAAAGGGCTGCAAAATATTATTGTGTTTTGCAAAAATATTCAATACTGATTTTTTTTTTCAGGTAGCACACAAATATCATCTGTGTACAAATAAGCTCTCAAGTATTTTTGTGCTACAGGAAAAAACAGGCAGTATTTAACTTATGTCCAAAACAGAATACTAATTTGCACACCTTGCATTGTAACATGGTTTTGTCCAGGATACTTAAATAACGTTTCTAAACTTACGATCCTTAATGAATCATGGGCCATGTCATTAAATATATTAGAATCAAATTTTTAAAAAAATATATGGCTCGAGACCAAACTCCTCACTTATATGCCTTCTTTGACAGTATCATAATATATATATATATATATATATATATATATATATATATATATATACACACACTAGACCTAACAACACATACATCGATACACACACACATATATCTATCTATATATATATGTACATATCTACACACACATAGATATATATAAAAAAATATAAATATTTCTATATCTAATATGTTGATGTATACATATCTATATACGTATGTGTGTACATATATTAAAATATATACACATACATACTATGGTGTAACAGACAAGAAAACAAACACACACATACACACAAACATGTGTACGTTTTAGACCATAAGAACAGTATATTAAAGGTAGACGTGTACATATAACAGTGTTTATTAAGATAAAAATGGATCAATATCTACAATTTAACCACAATGGCTATATTGATCCATTTATATGTTAATAAACACACTTATATATACACGTCTAGCTTTAATATACTGTTTTTATGTTCAAAAACGTACACATGTTTATGTGTATGTGTGTGTTTGTTTTCTTGTCTGTTACACCATATTATGTATGTGTATATATTTTAATATATGTATACACACACACACACACAAAGAAAGATATATATCTATATATATATTTATATCTATATTAGGGATATGCACCGGCGACTTTTGGTGTCTCGTGTTTTGTGTTTTGGATTCGGATTTTCTCGATGTTTTGGGTTCGGATTTTGTTTCGCAAAACACCTGCCGAAAGGTTTTGGTTCGGATTTAAGATTTTGGATTCGGATTTTTTTTGAAAAAAGCATAAAAAGTTCAAAAATCAAGTTTTTTGGGCTTATTTTCACTCCTACGCTATTATTAACATCAATAGCATTCAATTACAATCATTTCCACTAATTTACAGTGTATTCTGAACACCTCACAACATTGTTATTAGTCCAAAACGTTGCAACGAGGTATCTTTCTGGACTGCGTAGTGGAGTGGTCCCCACAATATAATAAGAAAACTATCAACTGGTCTAAATCGCACCAAAAAATGTACCTGGAATGCGTAGAGGAGTGGTCACCACAATATAATTTAAAAACCCTGAACTTGTATGAATCACACCAAAAAATGTACCTGGACTGCGTAGAGGAGTGGTCACCACAATATAATTTAAAAACCCTGAACTTGTATGATTCGCACCAATAAATGTATCTGGACTGCGTAGAGGAGTGGTCACTAAAATATAATAAGAAAACCATCAACTGGTATGAATCGCACCAAAAAATGTACCTGGACTGCGTAGAGGAGTGGTCACCACAATATAATTTAAAAACCCTGAACTTGTATGATTCGCACCAATAAATGTATCTGGACTGCGTAGAGGAGTGGTCACTAAAATATAATAAGAAAACCATCAACTGGTATGAATCGCACCAAAAAATGTACCTGGACTGCGTAGAGGAGTGGTCACCACAATATAATTTAAAAACCCTGAACTTGTATGATTCGCACCAATAAATGTATCTGGACTGCGTAGAGGAGTGGTCACCACAATATAATAAGAAAACCATCAACTGGTATGAATCGCACCAAAAAATGTACCTGGACTGCGTAGAGGAGTGGTCACCACAATATAATTTAAAAACCCTGAACTTGTATGATTCGCACCAATAAATGTACCTGGACTGCGTGGAGGAGTGGTCACCACAATATAATAAAAAAAACATCAACTGGTCTGAATCGCACCAAAAAATGTACCTGGACTGCGTAGAGGAGTGGTCACCACAATATAATAAGAAAACTATCAACTGGTCTAAATCGCACCAAAAAATGTACCTGGAATGCGTAGAGGAGTGGTCACCACAATATAATTTAAAAACCCTGAACTTGTATGAATCACACCAAAAAATGTACCTGGACTGCGTAGAGGAGTGGTCACCACAATATAATTTAAAAACCCTGAACTTGTATGATTCGCACCAATAAATGTATCTGGACTGCGTAGAGGAGTGGTCACTAAAATATAATAAGAAAACCATCAACTGGTATGAATCGCACCAAAAAATACCTGGACTGCGTAGAGGAGTGGTCACCACAATATAATTTTAAAACCCTGAACTTGTATGATTCGCACCAATAAATGTATCTGGACTGCGTAGAGGAGTGGTCACCACAATATAATAAGAAAACCATCAACTGGTATGAATCGCACCAAAAAATGTACCTGGACTGCGTAGAGGAGTGGTCACCACAATATAATTTAAAAACCCTGAACTTGTATGATTCGCACCAATAAATGTATCTGGACTGCGTGGAGGAGTGGTCACCACAATATAATAAAAAAACCATCAACTAGTATGAATCGCACCAAAAAATGTTCCTGGACTGCGTAGAGGAGTGGTCACCACAATATAATTTAAAAACCCTGAACTTGTATGATTCGCACCAATAAATGTATCTGGACTGCGTAGAGGAGTGGTCACCACAATATAATAAGAAAACCATCAACTGGTCTGAATCGCACCAAAAAATGTACCTGGACTGCGTAGAGGAGTGGTCACCACAATATAATTTAAAAACCCTAAACTTGTATAAGTCGCACCAAAAAATATACCTGGACTGCGTAGAGGAGGGGTCACCACAATATAATTTAAAAACCCTGAACTTGTATGATTCGCACCAATAAATGTATCTGGACTGCGTAGAGGAGTGGTCCCCACAATATAATAAGAAAACCATCAACTGTTCTGAATTACACCAAAAAATGTACCTGGACTGCATAGAGGAGTGGTCACCACAATATAATTTGAAAAAACCCTGAACTTGTATGATTCGCACCAATAAATGTATCTGGACTGCGTAGAGGAGTGGTCCCCACAATATAATAAGAAAACCATCAACTGTTCTGAATCGCACCAAAAAATGTACCTGGACTGCGTAGAGGAGTGGTCACCACAATATAATTTAAAAACCCTGAACTTGTATGATTCACACCAATAAATGTATCTGGACTGCGTAGAGTAGTGGTCACCACAATATAATAAGAAAACCATCAACTGGTCTGAATCGCACCAAAAAATGTACCTGGACTGCGTAGAGGAGTGGTCACCACAATATAATTAAAAACCCTGAACTTGTATGATTCGCACCAATAAATGTATCTGGACTGCGTAGAGGAGTGGTCACCACAATATAATAAGAAAACCATCAACTGGTA
This sequence comes from Mixophyes fleayi, assembly GCF_038048845.1. Classification (NCBI taxonomy): domain Eukaryota; kingdom Metazoa; phylum Chordata; class Amphibia; order Anura; family Limnodynastidae; genus Mixophyes; species Mixophyes fleayi. The sequence goes on along the minus strand of NC_134402.1, from coordinate 299,250,989 downwards.
TGAATCGCACCAAAAAATGTACCTGGATTGCATAGAGGAGTGGTCACCACAATATAATTTAAAAACCCTGAACTTGTATGATTCGCACCAATAAATGTATCTGGACTGCGTAGAGGAGTGGTCCCCACAATATAATAAGAAAACCATCAACTGTTCTGAATCGCACCAAAAAATGTACCTGGACTGCGTAGAGGAGTGGTCACCACAATATAATTTAAAAACCCTGAACTTGTATGATTCGCACCAATAAATGTATCTGGACTGCGTAGAGGAGTGGTCACCACAATATAATAAGAAAACCATCAACTGGTCTGAATCGCACCAAAAAATGTACCTGGACTGCGTAGAGGAGTGGTCACCACAATATAATTAAAAACCCTGAACTTGTATGATTCGCACCAATAAATGTATCTGGACTGCGTAGAGGAGTGGTCACCACAATATAATAAGAAAACCATCAACTGATATGAATCGCACCAAAAAATGTACCTGGACTGCATAGAGGAGTGGTCACCACAATATAATTTAAAAACCCTGAACTTGTATGATTTGCACCAATAAATGTATCTGGACTGCGTAGAGGAGTGGTCACCACAATATAATAAGAAAACCATCAACTGGTATGAATCGCACCAAAAAATGTACCTGGACTGCGTAGAGGAGTGGTCACCACAATATAATTTAAAAACCCTGAACTTGTATGATTCGCACCAATAAATGTATCTGGACTGCGTAGAGGAGTGGTTACCACAATATAATAAAAAAACCATCAACTTGTATGATTCGCACCAATAAATGTATCTGGACTGCGTAGAGGAGTGGTCACCACAATATAATAAGAAAACCATCAACTGGTCTGAATCGCACCAAAAAATGTACCTGGACTGCGTAGAGGAGTGGTCACCACAATATAATTAAAAACCCTGAACTTGTATGATTCGCACCAATAAATGTATCTGGACTGCGTAGAGGAGTGGTCACCACAATATAATAAGAAAACCATCAACTGGTATGAATCGCACCAAAAAATGTACCTGGACTGCATAGAGGAGTGGTCACCACAATATAATTTAAAAACCCTGAACTTGTATGATTTGCACCAATAAATGTATCTGGACTGCGTAGAGGAGTGGTCACCACAATATAATAAAAAAACCATCAACTGGTATGAATCGCACCAAAAAATGTACCTGGACTGCGTAGAGGAGTGGTCACCACAATATAATTTAAAAACCCTGAACTTGTATGATTCGCACCAATAAATGTATCTGGACTGCGTAGAGGAGTGGTTACCACAATATAATAAAAAAACCATCAACTGGTATGAATCGCACCAAAAAATGTACCTGGACTGCGTAGAGGAGTGGTCACCACAATATAATTTAAAAACCCTGAACTTGTATGATTCGCACCAATAAATGTATCTGGACTGCGTAGAGGAGTGGTCACTAAAATATAATAAAACCATCAACTGGTATGAATCGCACCAAAAAATGTACCTGGATTGCATAGAGGAGTGGTCACCACAATATAATTTAAAAACCCTGAACTTGTATGATTCGCACCAATAAATGTATCTGGACTGCGTAGAGGAGTGGTCCCCACAATATAATAAGAAAACCATCAACTGTTCTGAATCGCACCAAAAAATGTACCTGGACTGCGTAGAGGAGTGGTCACCACAATATAATTTAAAAACCCTGAACTTGTATGATTCGCACCAATAAATGTATCTGGACTGCGTAGAGGAGTGGTCACCACAATATAATAAGAAAACCATCAACTGGTCTGAATCGCACCAAAAAATGTACCTGGACTGCGTAGAGGAGTGGTCACCACAATATAATTAAAAACCCTGAACTTGTATGATTCGCACCAATAAATGTATCTGGACTGCGTAGAGGAGTGGTCACCACAATATAATAAGAAAACCATCAACTGATATGAATCGCACCAAAAAATGTACCTGGACTGCATAGAGGAGTGGTCACCACAATATAATTTAAAAACCCTGAACTTGTATGATTTGCACCAATAAATGTATCTGGACTGCGTAGAGGAGTGGTCACCACAATATAATAAGAAAACCATCAACTGGTATGAATCGCACCAAAAAATGTACCTGGACTGCGTAGAGGAGTGGTCACCACAATATAATTTAAAAACCCTGAACTTGTATGATTCGCACCAATAAATGTATCTGGACTGCGTAGAGGAGTGGTTACCACAATATAATAAAAAAACCATCAACTTGTATGATTCGCACCAATAAATGTATCTGGACTGCGTAGAGGAGTGGTCACCACAATATAATAAGAAAACCATCAACTGGTCTGAATCGCACCAAAAAATGTACCTGGACTGCGTAGAGGAGTGGTCACCACAATATAATTAAAAACCCTGAACTTGTATGATTCGCACCAATAAATGTATCTGGACTGCGTAGAGGAGTGGTCACCACAATATAATAAGAAAACCATCAACTGGTATGAATCGCACCAAAAAATGTACCTGGACTGCATAGAGGAGTGGTCACCACAATATAATTTAAAAACCCTGAACTTGTATGATTTGCACCAATAAATGTATCTGGACTGCGTAGAGGAGTGGTCACCACAATATAATAAAAAAACCATCAACTGGTATGAATCGCACCAAAAAATGTACCTGGACTGCGTAGAGGAGTGGTCACCACAATATAATTTAAAAACCCTGAACTTGTATGATTCGCACCAATAAATGTATCTGGACTGCGTAGAGGAGTGGTTACCACAATATAATAAAAAAACCATCAACTGGTATGAATCGCACCAAAAAATGTACCTGGACTGCGTAGAGGAGTGGTCACCACAATATAATTTAAAAACCCTGAACTTGTATGATTCGCACCAATAAATGTATCTGGACTGCGTAGAGGAGTGGTCACTAAAATATAATAAAACCATCAACTGGTATGAATCGCACCAAAAAATGTACCTGGACTGCGTAGAGGAGTGGTCACCACAATATAATTTAAAAACCCTGAACTTGTATGATTCGCACCAATAAATGTATCTGGACTGCGTAGAGGAGTGGTCACCACAATATAATAAGAAAACCATCAACTGGTATGAATCGCACCAAAAAATGTACCTGGACTGCGTAGAGGAGTGGTCACCACAATATAATTTAAAAACCCTGAACTTGTATGATTCGCACCAATAAATGTACCTGGACTGCGTGGAGGAGTGGTCACCACAATATAATAAAAAAAACATCAACTAGTATGAATCGCACCAAAAAATGTACCTGGACTGCGTAGAGGAGTGGTCACCACAATATAATTTAAAAACCCTGAACTTGTATGATTCGCACCAATAAATGTATCTGGACTGCGTAGAGGAGTGGTCACCACAATATAATAAGAAAACCATCAACTGGTCTGAATCGCACCAAAAAATGTACCTGGACTGCGTAGAGGAGTGGTCACCACAATATAATAAGAAAACTATCAACTGGTCTAAATCGCACCAAAAAATGTACCTGGAATGCGTAGAGGAGTGGTCACCACAATATAATTTAAAAACCCTGAACTTGTATGAATCACACCAAAAAATGTACCTGGACTGCGTAGAGGAGTGGTCACCACAATATAATTTAAAAACCCTGAACTTGTATGATTCGCACCAATAAATGTATCTGGACTGCGTAGAGGAGTGGTCACTAAAATATAATAAGAAAACCATCAACTGGTATGAATCGCACCAAAAAATGTACCTGGACTGCGTAGAGGAGTGGTCACCACAATATAATTTAAAAACCCTGAACTTGTATGATTCGCACCAATAAATGTATCTGGACTGCGTAGAGGAGTGGTCACTAAAATATAATAAGAAAACCATCAACTGGTATGAATCGCACCAAAAAATGTACCTGGACTGCGTAGAGGAGTGGTCACCACAATATAATTTAAAAACCCTGAACTTGTATGATTCGCACCAATAAATGTATCTGGACTGCGTGGAGGAGTGGTCACCACAATATAATAAAAAAACCATCAACTAGTATGAATCGCACCAAAAAATGTACCTGGACTGCGTAGAGGAGTGGTCACCACAATATAATAAGAAAACTATCAACTGGTCTAAATCGCACCAAAAAATGTACCTGGAATGCGTAGAGGAGTGGTCACCACAATATAATTTAAAAACCCTGAACTTGTATGAATCACACCAAAAAATGTACCTGGACTGCGTAGAGGAGTGGTCACCACAATATAATTTAAAAACCCTGAACTTGTATGATTCGCACCAATAAATGTATCTGGACTGCGTAGAGGAGTGGTCACTAAAATATAATAAGAAAACCATCAACTGGTATGAATCGCACCAAAAAATGTACCTGGACTGCGTAGAGGAGTGGTCACCACAATATAATTTAAAAACCCTGAACTTGTATGATTCGCACCAATAAATGTATCTGGACTGCGTAGAGGAGTGGTCACTAAAATATAATAAGAAAACCATCAACTGGTATGAATCGCACCAAAAAATGTACCTGGACTGCGTAGAGGAGTGGTCACCACAATATAATTTAAAAACCCTGAACTTGTATGATTCGCACCAATAAATGTATCTGGACTGCGTGGAGGAGTGGTCACCACAATATAATAAAAAAACCATCAACTAGTATGAATCGCACCAAAAAATGTACCTGGACTGCGTAGAGGAGTGGTCACCACAATATAATTTAAAAACCCTGAACTTGTATGATTCGCACCAATAAATGTATCTGGACTGCGTAGAGGAGTGGTCACCACAATATAATAAGAAAACCATCAACTGGTCTGAATCGCACCAAAAAATGTACCTGGACTGCGTAGAGGAGTGGTCACCACAATATAATTTAAAAACCCTAAACTTGTATAAGTCGCACCAAAAAATATACCTGGACTGCGTAGAGGAGTGGTCACCACAATATAATTTAAAAACCCTGAACTTGTATGATTCGCACCAATAAATGTATCTGGACTGCGTAGAGGAGTGGTCCCCACAATATAATAAGAAAACCATCAACTGTTCTGAATTGCACCAAAAAATGTACCTGGACTGCATAGAGGAGTGGTCACCACAATATAATTTGAAAAAACCCTGAACTTGTATGATTCGCACCAATAAATGTATCTGGACTGCGTAGAGGAGTGGTCCCCACAATATAATAAGAAAACCATCAACTGTTCTGAATCGCACCAAAAAATGTACCTGAACTGCGTAGAGGAGTGGTCACCACAATATAATTTAAAAACCCTGAACTTGTATGATTCGCACCAATAAATGTATCTGGACTGCGTAGAGTAGTGGTCACCACAATATAATAAGAAAACCATCAACTGGTCTGAATCGCACCAAAAAATGTACCTGGACTGCGTAGAGGAGTGGTCACCACAATATAATTAAAAACCCTGAACTTGTATGATTCGCACCAATAAATGTATCTGGACTGCGTAGAGGAGTGGTCACCACAATATAATAAGAAAACCATCAACTGGTATGAATCGCACCAAAAAATGTACCTGGATTGCATAGAGGAGTGGTCACCACAATATAATTTAAAAACCCTGAACTTGTATGATTCGCACCAATAAATGTATCTGGACTGCGTAGAGGAGTGGTCCCCACAATATAATAAGAAAACCATAAACTGTTCTGAATTGCACCAAAAAATGTACCTGGACTGCGTAGAGGAGTGGTCACCACAATATAATTTAAAAACCCTGAACTTGTATGATTCGCACCAATAAATGTATCTGGACTGCGTAGAGGAGTGGTCACCACAATATAATAAGAAAACCATCAACTGGTCTGAATCGCACCAAAAAATGTACCTGGACTGCGTAGAGGAGTGGTCACCATAATATAATTAAAAACCCTGAACTTGTATGATTCGCACCAATAAATGTATCTGGACTGCGTAGAGGAGTGGTCACCACAATATAATAAGAAAACCATCAACTGGTATGAATCGCACCAAAAAATGTACCTGGACTGCATAGAGGAGTGGTCACCACAATATAATTTAAAAACCCTGAACTTGTATGATTTGCACCAATAAATGTATCTGGACTGCGTAGAGGAGTGGTCACCACAATATAATAAGAAAACCATCAACTGGTATGAATCGCACCAAAAAATGTACCTGGACTGCGTAGAGGAGTGGTCACCACAATATAATTTAAAAACCCTGAACTTGTATGATTCGCACCAATAAATGTATCTGGACTGCGTAGAGGAGTGGTTACCACAATATAATAAAAAAACCATCAACTGGTATGAATCGCACCAAAAAATGTACCTGGACTGCGTAGAGGAGTGGTCACCACAATATAATTTAAAAACCCTGAACTTGTATGATTCGCACCAATAAATGTATCTGGACTGCGTAGAGGAGTGGTCACCACAATATAATAAGAAAACCATCAACTGGTCTGAATCGCACCAAAAAATATACCTGGACTGCGTAGAGGAGTGGTCACCACAATATAATTTAAAAACCCTGAACTTGTATGATTCGCACCAATAAATGTATCTGGACTGCGTAGAGGAGTGGTCCCCACAATATAATAAGAAAACCATCAACTGTTCTGAATCGCACCAAAAAATGTACCTGGACTGCGTAGAGGAGTGGTCACCACAATATAATTTGAAAAAACCCTGAACTTGTATGATTCGCACCAATAAATGTATCTGGACTGCGTAGAGGAGTGGTCACCACAATATAATAAGAAAACCATCAACTGGTATGAATCGCACCAAAAAATGTACCTGAACTGCGTAGAGGAGTGGTCACCACAATATAATTTAAAAACCCTAAACTTGTATGATTCGCACCAATAAATGTATCTGGACTGCGTAGAGGAGTGGTCACCACAATATAATAAGAAAACCATCAACTGGTATGAATCGCACCAAAAAATGTACCTGGACTGCATAGAGGAGTGGTCACCACAATATAATTTAAAAACCCTGAACTTGTATGATTTGCACCAATAAATGTATCCGGACTGCGTAGAGGAGTGGTCACCACAATATAATAAGAAAACCATCAACTGGTATGAATCGCACCAAAAAATGTACCTGGACTGCGTAGAGGAGTGGTCACCACAATATAATTTAAAAACCCTGAACTTGTATGATTCGCACCAATAAATGTATCTGGACTGCGTAGAGGAGTGGTCACCACAATATAATAAAAAAACCATCAACTGGTATGAATCGCACCAAAAAATGTATCTGGACTGCGTAGAGGAGTGGTCACCACAATATAATTTAAAAACCCTGAACTTGTATGATTCGCACCAATAAATGTATCTGGACTGCGTAGAGGAGTGGTCACCACAATATAATAAGAAAACCATCAACTGGTCTGAATCGCAACAAAAAATATACCTGGACTGCGTAGAGAAGTGGTCACCACAATATAATTTAAAAACCCTGAACTTGTATGAGTCGCACCAAAAAATGTACCTGGACTGCGTAGAGGAGTGGTCACCACAATATAATTTAAAAACCCTGAACTTGTATGATTCGCACCAATAAATGTATCTGGACTGCGTAGAGGAGTGGTCCCCACAATATAATAAGAAAACCATCAACTGTTCTGAATCGCACCAAAAAATGTACCTGGATTGCGTAGAGGAGTGGTCACCACAATATAATTTAAAAACCCTGAACTTGTATGATTCGCACCAATAAATGTATCTGGACTGCGTAGAGGAGTGGTCCCCACAATATAATAAGAAAACCATCAACTGTTCTGAATCGCACCAAAAAATGTACCTGGACTGCGTAGAGGAGTGGTCACCACAATATAATTTAAAAACCCTGAACTTGTATGAGTCGCACCAATAAATGTATCTGGACTGAGTAGAGGAGTGGTCCCCACAATATAATAAGAAAACCATCAACTGTTCTGAATCGCACCAAAAAATGTACCTGGACTGCGTAGAGGAGTGGTCACCACAATATAATTTAAAAACCCTGAACTTGTATGATTCGCACCAATAAATGTATCTGGACTGCGTAGAGGAGTGGTCCCCACAATATAATAAGAAAACCATCAACTGTTCTGAATCGCACCAAAAAATGTACCCTGACTGCGTAGAGGAGTGGTCACCACAATATAATTTAAAAACCCTGAACTTGTATGATTCGCACCAATAAATGTATCTGGACTGCGTAGAGGAGTGGTCACCACAATATAATAAGAAAACCATCAACTGGTATGAATCGCACCAAAAAATGTACCTGGACTGCGTAGAGGAGTGGTCACCACAATATAATTTAAAAACCCTGAACTTGTATGATTCGCACCAATAAATGTATCTGGACTGCGTAGAGGAGTGGTCACCACAATATAATAAGAAAACCATCAACTGTTCTGAATCGCACCAAAAAATGTACCTGGACTGCGTAGAGGAGTGGTCACCACAATATAATTTAAAAACCCTGAACTTGTATGATTCGCACCAATAAATGTATCTGGACTGCGTAGAGGAGTGGTCACCACAATATAATAAGAAAACCATCAACTGATATGAATCGCACCAAAAAATGTACCTGGACTGCGTAGAGGAGTGGTCACCACAATATAATTTAAAAACCCTGAACTTGTATGATTCGCACCAATAAATGTATCTGGACTGCGTAGAGGAGTGGTCACCACAATATAATAAGAAAACCATCTACTGGTATGAATCGCACCAAAAAAATGTACCTGGACTGCGTAGAGGAGTGGTCACCACAATATAATTAAAAAACCCTGAACTTGTATGATTCGCACCAATAAATGTATCTGGACTGCGTAGAGGAGTGGTCACCACAATATAATTTAAAAACCCTGAACTTGTATGATTCGCAGAAATAAATGTACCTGGACTGCGTAGAGGAGTGGTCACCACAATATAATAAGAAAACCATCAACTGTTCTGAATTGCACCAAAAAATGTATCTGGACTGCGTAGAGGAGTGGTCACCACAATATAATTAATAAAAAACCCTCCACGGGTCTGAATTCCCCCAAAAAATATTCTGGACTGAGTAGTGGGGTGGCCCCGGTACCCAATTTGATACCGGGGCCACAATATATTTAATACACCCTCAACTGGTCAGAATTCCACCAAACAAGTATCTGGACTGCGTAGTGGGGTGGCCCCGGTACCCAATTTGATACCGGGGCCACAATATAATAAATACACCCTCAACTGGTCCGAATTCCAGGGAACAGATGGCGGACACCGGATGGACGTCTAAAACCAACATAGCAGTTAAGGGCGCAGTTCCTCTTTTTTGTGACTGCACAAACAACGTAGTAATAGAAATGACAGGTTTTTTTTGTTTTAAATATAGAAAGAAAGAAGGCAGTACTAGAAATGGCAGTTATTTAGTTTGTTTTAAATAGAGAAAGAAAGAAGGTAGTACTAGAAATGGCATTTTTTTTTTGTTTTAAATATAGAAAGAAAGAAGGTAGTACTAGAAATGGCAGTTATTTAGTTTCTTTTAAATAGAGAAAGAAAGAAGGTAGTACTATTAATGACAGTTATTTTTTTTTTTTTTTAAATATAGAAAGAAAGAAGGTAGCAATAGAAGTGGTAGTTCCTCTTTTTTGGAACTGCACAAACAGTGATGAAAATGAAGGTGGAGCTGGTGGCATGTCACGGTCCTCTTCAGAGGACAATCTCCTGACCAGCAGGTCTTTGCACCGCTGTAGACTTGTGTCCGCCGGAAACAGAGACACAACATACGCTTTAAACCGAGGATTGAGAACGGTGGGCAGAATGTATTCCTCTGACTTTAAAAGACTGACCACCCTCGGATCCTGGCAAAACGTACGAAGGGCTTCATCCACAGGAGCTACATGCTTGGTGGAATCGCAATGGTTTACCAGCTCCTCCCTCACTTTCTCCAGCTGCTTCTGCAAAAGCCTGATATGGGGAATCACCTGACTCAAGCTGGCAGTGTCGGAACTGACTTCTCGTGTGGCAAGTTCAAATGGCTGCAGAACCTTGCACAACACGGAAATCATTCTCCAGTGCGCTTGACTCAGGCGCATCCCCACTCCTTTTCCTATGTCGTAGGTGGCTGTGTAGGCTTGAATGGCCTTTTGATGCTCCTCCATCCTCTGCAGCATATAGAGGGTGGAGTTCAACCACGTCACTACCTCTAGTTAATTTAGATTGCAAGGCTTGTAAATACTTTGAAGATAAAAAAAAGCAGGCTGCACAGACTGTGGAGCTAGAAAGTGAAATGAAATGGACCACGTGTCACGGGCACTAGGAGTCTTTACCCAGTATCACCCGCTGATGGTCTTATCAGAGCAGTTGAGTTGGTATATGATACTCTGATGGCAGGGTGATAATGAAACTGGAAACAGCAGATGGTTAGAGAATGCTCAGAAAGTCTATGACTAGCAGCACTGGTAAACAATAGGTAACTGAACACGAGGATCTGGATGGACAAGGACACGTGAGGGTAGTCAGTGGTCTGCGCACGGCAAGTTGTACCACTGCTATAGTGAGAAGAATGTCCAGGAGTAATAAGGAGGTGGAAGTCAGCGGTCTGCGTATAGCAAGTTGTACCGCTGTCTGTAGTGAAGGAATGGAATCCAGGTGAAGGTAACGGGGAAGTCAGTGGTTTGCGTGTAGCAAGTTGTACCACTGCTTATGTGAGAGGATATATGCAACTGGTGACACAGGGAAACAGGAATCAGTGGTTTGCCTCTAGCAAGTTGTACCACTGAATATATATGTGAGGAAGGACACGAGGAGATAAATGCAGCGCAGAGTCTACACGGGTACACTGAACTTGATCCCACGTTGAACTGCACACAATAATAATAATGAATGAACAGCACTGCACAGATAAACAAAGTCACTAGAATAGACCAGCAAAAGGAAACACAGTCAATAATAGCAATAGTCTCAGAGGATGGAAACTCTGGAGGAGAACAACTCAGTCCAGATGGATATGCAATACACCAGCACAGTCAATGCGAAGTATGCATACCGTGGTTCAGATGAGCAGGCTGTTAGAGATAGCTGCAGGGATACCTGAGCGGCAGGGAACAGACGAGATGAGAAGTCCTTGCAGAATGGAAGCGACAGGTAGGTGCAGCGCACTGTAGGTAGGCCAGCAAGGACGACAAATACTCAGGAAGCAGTAGTATATCAAATTGAACAGCAGGAGACCACGGGAGAGTTGAAGCGATGTAGCAGAGCTGGAAGCCGAAGAGCGTAGACTCGATGCTAACAGGCAAGTTGACACAAATGGACACACTGTAGAAGCAGTAGGCAGCGGGTCAGCTGACGGCAGGTAGAATGCAGACTGGAGCGCTGAGACGAGCAGGACTCTGTAGACACGCTGAAGTAGCTAACAGGAATCAGCTGGAACAGTAGCGATGTAACACAGGAGAGTTTGAAGTAATCTGTAACTGTAGATATACGGAGACAGCGGATAGGAATCAGCTGCTGGAGTCACGATGAAACACAGGAGAGTTTGCAGTAATCTGTAACTGTAGATACACGGAGGCAGCGGATAGGAATCAGCTGCTGGAGTCACGATGAAACACAGGAGAGTTTGCAGTAATCTGTAACTGAAGATATACGGAGGCAGCGGATAGGAATCAGCTGCTGGAGTCACGATGAAACACAGGAGAGTTTGCAGTAATCTGTAACTGTAGATATACAGAGGCAGCGGATAGGAATCAGCTGCTGAAGACACTAGGAACACGAGGAATAGAAGTGGTCTGGAAACCACAAACGGCAAACAGGAATCAGCATTAGCTGAACACACGAGCAGGCACTGGAACACCTTCAGAGACTCATGAGGAATGAGACTCCAAGATCAGGCAACGTGGTATTGACCACAGGTGCTTAATATAGGGAGTGTTGCCTGATCAGCCAATTAAGTTAAAGGAACAGAACTGAAGGTTAAAAGGGACTGCACATGCGCAGTACCTCATTATAATGGACGGACACGGTTCCTAGCTACCTTAGAAGTAGCACTCACAGTCCGGTGAGTGACAGTACCCCCCCTTTTAAAGGTGGGCACAGAACACCTGGAACCGGGTTTGTCCGGAAATTTGGTATAGAACTTTTTCAAGAGGGCTGGAGCGTTGAGATCTTCAGCTTTGATCCACGAACGCTCCTCAGGACCAAAGCCTTTCCAATGTACGAGGAAACGAAGAACTCCTCGCGAAATTTTAGCATCCAAAACCTGAGTAATCTCAAAGTCTTCCTCCTGATGAACTTGAAGTGGCCGAGGTGCTGAAGGAGGGACCGAGAAACGGTTGATGATGAGAGGTTTGAGCAAGGAAACATGGAAGGCGTTGGAAATACGAAGACTTTTGGGAAGTAAAAGTTTGAAGCAAACTGGATTTATAACTTGAATGATCCTATATGGACCAATAAAACGGGGAGCAAATTTCATGGATGGAACCTTCAAACGAATATTCTTAGTAGATAGCCACACCCGGTCTCCGACTTTCAATGGTGGAATAGCCCGTCTCTTTTTGTCCGCAAAAGACTTATATCTGGCAGATGTCTTCTTTAAACAGGTTTTTACCTGAGCCCAAATATTTTTGAAGGTTTGACACAAAGTCTCAACAGCAGGAACTTGGGTGGGCGGGAGGGCAGGAAATTCCGGGAAAGACGGATGGTGACCGTAAACCACAAAGAATGGAGTTTTAGATGATGACTCATGGTACATGTTGTTATGAGCGAATTCAGCCCAAGGAAGTAATTCTACCCAGTTGTCTTGATTGGCTGACGAGAACATCCTTAAGAAAGTCTCAAGATCTTGGTTGACTCTTTCAGTTTGTCCGTTCGATTGGGGATGGTAGGAAGATGAGAGTGCTAATCGTATGCCCAAAGTCTTGCAAAGGGCCCGCCAGAATCTGGAAACTAATTGTACTCCTCTATCTGACACGATTTCGGATGGACATACAGGGATACGGAAAATTTCTCTAATGAAATGTTCAGCCAGGGTAGAAGAAGAAGGTAAACCAGACAAGGGAACGAAATTCGCCATCTTCGAAAATCTATCCACCACTACCCAAATGGTGTTGCATTTCTTACTAGGAGGAAGCTCAGTAACAAAGTCCATACTAATATGGGTCCAAGGCTTAGATGGAATGGGTAGTGGAAGCAACCCCGCTGGAGTTCTGCGGGGGGTCTTGAACTGGAAGCATAAATCGCATGCTGCGATAAACTCTTTGACATCTCTCCTCATAGAAGGCCACCAATAACTTCGAGAGAGGATTTCAAAGGTCTTGCGTTCACCAGCATGTCCAGAGAAACGAGAAGAGTGAAACCATGAAAGGATTTTTTTTTCTAAGAGCAGGAGGCACAAGGGTCTTCCCAAATGGTAGCACTTTAGTGGAAGAAGCAGCCAGAGAAACACATTTGGGGTCTAATATAAAGTGGTTAGGACTCTCTTCAACGTCTGAGGACGCCACAAAGGCTCGAGATAGAGCGTCTGCTTTTTTATTCTTTGCAGCTGGTTTGAAGGTTATGACTAGATCAAAACGGGAAAAGAAAAGAGACCATCTTGCCTGACGAGGATTTAAACATTGAGCAGACTGTAGGTATGACAAATTTTTATGATCCGTAAAAATTGTCACCGGATGACGAGCTCCCTCTAACAAATATCTCCACTCCTCCAATGCTACTTTAATAGCCAGCAACTCCTTGTCCCCAATGGTGTAATTCTTCTCCGCAGGCAGAAGACCCCGAGAGTAAAAGGCACAAGGATGGAATTTTTGTTGCTCTGATTTCTGGGAGAGAATGGCTCCTAAACCAACATTAGAGGCGTCTACTTCTAGGAAGAAGGGAAGCGTCACATCAGGCTGTCGAAGGATGGGAGCAGAGGAGAAGGACTCTTTAAGAAATTGAAAGGCTTGGAGAGCCTCAGATGACCATTGATTAGTATTGGCCCCTTTGCGAGTTAGAGCCACAATGGTAGATGCAATTGAAGAGAAGTCTTGAATGAAGCGTCTATAGTAGTTGGCGAAGCCTAAAAAACGCTGAATGGCACGAAGAGTAGTTGGCTGAGGCCAAAGTAACACAGCATTCACCTTTTCTGGATCCATTTGTAGACCAACTCCGGAAACAATATAACCCAAAAATGGAATCTGGGGCAACTCAAATGAACATTTTTCTAATTTACAGAATAATGAATTTTTCCGGAGTCTGGAAAGAACTTCGGCCACTTGTTGGTGATGTGAAGGCAGGTCTTGGGAAAAGATGAGTATGTCGTCCAGATATACTACGACACATACATATAACAAGTCCCGAAAGATCTCATTAATGAAGCCCTGGAAAACAGCAGGGGCATTACATAACCCGAAGGGCATTACTAAGTATTCATAATGCCCATCTCTGGTGTTAAAAGTTGTTTTCCATTCGTCACCGGACCTGATTCTAATCAAGTTGTAGGCACCACGAAGATCCAACTTAGTAAAAATCCGGGCTCCCTTGATCCGATCAAACAACTCAGTAATCAGAGGAATGGGATACCGATTTTTGATAGTGATAGCATTAAGTCCACGAAAATCTATGCAGGGGCGTAATGATCCATCTTTCTTCTTCACGAAAAAGAACCCAGCTCCAGCGGGAGAAGTAGAAGGTCGAATAAATCTTCGCTGGAGATTCTCTTGGATGTATTCAGCAGTAGCCTGAGTCTCAGGTAATGAAAGTGGATAAACACGACCCCTAGGTGGAGTCTTGCCAGGTAACAGGTCAATCGGACAATCCCATGAACGATGAGGGGGAAGACGTTCAGACTGAGCTTTATCAAAGACGTCGGCAAGTGAAGCATACTGAGGAGGAAGTCCCGGTGAGGAAGGTGAAATGGAGGTTTGCTGTATTCTACGAGGAACAACACGAGAAAGACAATGTTGGTGACATTCAGGTCCCCAAGACGTAACTTGAGTGCGCCAGTCAATCTGGGGAGAATGACATTGAAGCCATGGAAGGCCTAAAACAATCGGACTTGTAGTAACAGGAAGGATTAAAAACGAAATTTCTTCTCGGTGTAGGACACCAATCTGAAGGGTCACTGAAGACGTACTTTGGGTGATGAGACCGCTGATAATACGTGATCCATCGATAGCAGTCACCGTAATAGGAGTCTTCAGGGTAATCACTGGTAGGGACCATTGATTTACAAGGGATTCAGAAATGAAATTTCCCGCAGCTCCTGAATCAATCAGAGCTTGGGACTCAAAAGACTTAGTAGCAAATGAAATGGTAACGTCAAATGCACAGATTTTTGATTTCGTAGAAGATGGAGAGGACTCCAGGGACCCTAACTTCACCTCTCCAGAACTAGTTAGGGCCTGGCATTTCCCGATTTTTTGGGGCATGACTGGAGCATATGTGTGGCATCAGCACAATAGATACAAAGTCTATTCTTAATTCTTCGATTCCTCTCTGCAGAGGTTAGTTTGGAACGTCCAATCTCCATCGGTATTACCGGAGGTGAAGCAGGACGAATTTGAGAAGTGGGACGAAGAGTTGTTTTAGCTGAAGTAGTTCTCTCAGAGTCCCTCTCACGAAATCTGAGATCCACACGATGACAAAGAGAAATCAAATCTTCTAAAGACGTAGGGAGTTCTTGAGTAGTCAGTGCATCTTTAATTTTGTCCGAGAGCCCCTGCCAGAAGGCGGCAATTAACGCTTCAATTTTCCACTGAAGCTCAGAGGCTAAGATCCTAAATTGAATGACGTACTGTCCTACTGTACGAGAACCCTGTCGTAAACGAAGAATGCTGGAGGCAGCGGAAATAACACGACCTGGTTCATCGAATACATTACGAAACATGGAAATAAATTTGGCACTATCCTGTAACAACGGATCATTTCTTTCCCACAGAGGGGAAGCCCATGCGAGAGCTTGTCCGGAGAATAATGAGATGAGATAGGCCACTCTGGAACGATGAGTCGAAAAGTTTTGAGGTTGGAGCTCAAAATGTACTGCGCATTGGTTGAGGAAACCTCTACATGTTTTGGGATCTCCATCATACTTTGACGGAGTTGGCAGGTGAAGCGTGGAAGCCGTAGACACCTGGGATGGCACTGGGGAAACGGAGGAAAGCACAGGAGCATCAACAGAAGCTGTAATATTCTGCCCAGACGTTCTTTGGGAGACTAACGTCTGGTAACATTGTAGTAATAGTTGTTGACGAACATCCTGTTGTTCCACACGGGTGACCAGATGCTGCAGCATCTCTTTAGCTGTGGGTTCCGAATCTGGGTCTGTCATGGCCTGATCTTACTGTCACGGGCACTAGGAGTCTTTACCCAGTATCACCCGCTGATGGTCTTATCAGAGCAGTTGAGTTGGTATATGATACTCTGATGGCAGGGTGATAATGGAACTGGAAACAGCAGATGGTTAGAGAATGCTCAGAAAGTCTATGACTAGCAGCACTGGTAAACAATAGGTAACTGAACACGAGGATCTGGATGGACAAGGACACGTGAGGGTAGTCAGTGGTCTGCGCACGGCAAGTTGTACCACTGCTATAGTGAGAAGAATGTCCAGGAGTAATAAGGAGGTGGAAGTCAGCGGTCTGCGTATAGCAAGTTGTACCGCTGTCTGTAGTGAAGGAATGGAATCCAGGTGAAGGTAACAGGGAAGTCAGTGGTTTGCGTGTAGCAAGTTGTACCACTGCTTATGTGAGAGGATATATGCAACTGGTGACACAGGGAAACAGGAATCAGTGGTTTGCCTCTAGCAAGTTGTACCACTGAATATATATGTGAGGAAGGACACGAGGGGATAAATGCAATGCAGAGTCTACACGGGTACACTGAACTTGATCCCACGTTGAACTGCACACAATAATAATAATGAATGAACAGCACTGCACAGATAAACAAAGTCACTAGAATAGTCCAGCAAAAGGAAACACAGTCAATAATAGCAATAGTCTCAGAGGATGGAAACTCCGGAGGAGAACAATTCAGTCCAGATGGATATGCAATACACCAGCACAGTCAATGAGAAGTATGCATACCGTGGTTCAGATGAGCAGGCTGTTAGAGATAGCTGCAGGGATACCTGAGCGGCAGGGAACAGACGAGATGAGAAGTCCTTGCAGAATGGAAGCGGCAGGTAGGTGCAGCGCACTGTAGGTAGGCCAGCAAGGACGACAAATACTCAGGAAGCAGTAGTATATCGAATTGAACAGCAGGAGACCACGGGAGAGTTGAAGCGATGTAGCAGAGCTGGAAGCCGAAGAGCGTAGACTCGATGCTAACAGGCAAGTTGACACAAATGGACACACTGTAGAAGCAGTAGGCAGCGGGTCAGCTGACGGCAGGTAGAATGCAGACTGGAGCGCTGAGACGAGCAGGACTCTGTAGACACGCTGAAGTAGCTAACAGGAATCAGCTGGAACAGTAGCGATGTAACACAGGAGAGTTTGAAGTAATCTGTAACTGTAGATATACGGAGACAGCGGATAGGAATCAGCTGCTGGAGTCACGATGAAACACAGGAGAGTTTGCAGTAATCTGTAACTGTAGATACACGGAGGCAGCGGATAGGAATCAGCTGCTGGAGTCACGATGAAACACAGGAGAGTTTGCAGTAATCTGTAACTGTAGATACACGGAGGCAGCGGATAGGAATCAGCTGCTGGAGTCACGATGAAACACAGGAGAGTTTGCAGTAATCTGTAACTGAAGATATACGGAGGCAGCGGATAGGAATCAGCTGCTGGAGTCACGATGAAACACAGGAGAGTTTGCAGTAATCTGTAACTGCAGATACACGGAGGCAGCGGATAGGAATCAGCTGCTGGAGTCACGATGAAACACAGGAGAGTTTGCAGTAATCTGTAACTGTAGATATACGGAGGCAGCGGATAGGAATCAGCTGCTGGAGTCACGATGAAACAGGAGAGTTTGCAGTAATCTGTAACTGTAGATATATACGGAGGCAGCGGATAGGAATCAGCTGCTGAAGACACTGGGAACACGAGGAATAGAAGTGGTCTGGAAACCACAAACAGCAAACAGGAATCAGCATCAGCTGAACACACGAGCAGGCACTGGAACACCTTCAGAGACTCATGAGGAATGAGACTCCAAGATCAGGCAACGTGGTATTGACCACAGGTGCTTAATATAGGGAGTGTTGCCTGATCAGCCAATTAAGTTAAAGGAACAGAACTGAAGGTTAAAAGGGACTGCACATGCGCAGTACCTCATTATAATGGACGGACACGGTTCCTAGCTACCTTAGAAGTAGCACTCACAGTCCGGTGAGTGACAGTACCCCCCCTTTTAAAGGTGGGCACAGAACACCTGGAACCGGGTTTGTCCGGAAATTTGGTATAGAACTTTTTCAAGAGGGCTGGAGCGTTGAGATCTTCAGCTTTGATCCACGAACGCTCCTCAGGACCAAAGCCTTTCCAATGTACGAGGAAACGAAGAACTCCTCGCGAAATTTTAGCATCCAAAACCTGAGTAATCTCAAAGTCTTCCTCCTGATGAACTTGAAGTGGCCGAGGTGCTGAAGGAGGGACCGAGAAACGGTTGATGATGAGAGGTTTGAGCAAGGAAACATGGAAGGCGTTGGAAATACGAAGACTTTTGGGAAGTAAAAGTTTGAAGCAAACTGGATTTATAACTTGAATGATCCTATATGGACCAATAAAACGGGGAGCAAATTTCATGGATGGAACCTTCAAACGAATATTCTTAGTAGATAGCCACACCCGGTCTCCGACTTTCAATGGTGGAATAGCCCGTCTCTTTTGTCCGCAAAAGACTTATATCTGGCAGATGTCTTCTTTAAACAGGTTTTTACCTGAGCCCAAATATTTTTGAAGGTTTGACACAAAGTCTCAACAGCAGGAACTTGGGTGGGCGGGAGGGCAGGAAATTCCGGGAAAGACGGATGGTGACCGTAAACCACAAAGAATGGAGTTTTAGATGATGACTCATGGTACATGTTGTTATGAGCGAATTCAGCCCAAGGAAGTAATTCTACCCAGTTGTCTTGATTGGCTGACGAGAACATCCTTAAGAAAGTCTCAAGATCTTGGTTGACTCTTTCAGTTTGTCCGTTCGATTGGGGATGGTAGGAAGATGAGAGTGCTAATCGTATGCCCAAAGTCTTGCAAAGGGCCCGCCAGAATCTGGAAACTAATTGTACTCCTCTATCTGACACGATTTCGGATGGACATACAGGGATACGGAAAATTTCTCTAATGAAATGTTCAGCCAGGGTAGAAGAAGAAGGTAAACCAGACAAGGGAACGAAATTCGCCATCTTCGAAAATCTATCCACCACTACCCAAATGGTGTTGCATTTCTTACTAGGAGGAAGCTCAGTAACAAAGTCCATACTAATATGGGTCCAAGGCTTAGATGGAATGGGTAGTGGAAGCAACCCCGCTGGAGTTCTGCGGGGGGTCTTGAACTGGAAGCATAAATCGCATGCTGCGATAAACTCTTTGACATCTCTCCTCATAGAAGGCCACCAATAACTTCGAGAGAGGATTTCAAAGGTCTTGCGTTCACCAGCATGTCCAGAGAAACGAGAAGAGTGAAACCATGAAAGGATTTTTTTTTCTAAGAGCAGGAGGCACAAGGGTCTTCCCAAATGGTAGCACTTTAGTGGAAGAAGCAGCCAGAGAAACACATTTGGAGTCTAATATAAAGTGGTTAGGACTCTCTTCAACGTCTGAGGACGCCACAAAGGCTCGAGATAGAGCGTCTGCTTTTTTATTCTTTGCAGCTGGTTTGAAGGTTATGACTAGATCAAAACGGGAAAAGAAAAGAGACCATCTTGCCTGACGAGGATTTAAACATTGAGCAGACTGTAGGTATGACAAATTTTTATGATCCGTAAAAATTGTCACCGGATGACGAGCTCCCTCTAACAAATATCTCCACTCCTCCAATGCTACTTTAATAGCCAGCAACTCCTTGTCCCCAATGGTGTAATTCTTCTCCGCAGGCAGAAGACCCCGAGAGTAAAAGGCACAAGGATGGAATTTTTGTTGCTCTGATTTCTGGGAGAGAATGGCTCCTAAACCAACATTAGAGGCGTCTACTTCTAGGAAGAAGGGAAGCGTCACATCAGGCTGTCGAAGGATGGGAGCAGAGGAGAAGGACTCTTTAAGAAATTGAAAGGCTTGGAGAGCCTCAGATGACCATTGATTAGTATTGGCCCCTTTGCGAGTTAGAGCCACAATGGTAGATGCAATTGAAGAGAAGTCTTGAATGAAGCGTCTATAGTAGTTGGCGAAGCCTAAAAAACGCTGAATGGCACGAAGAGTAGTTGGCTGAGGCCAAAGTAACACAGCATTCACCTTTTCTGGATCCATTTGTAGACCAACTCCGGAAACAATATAACCCAAAAATGGAATCTGGGGCAACTCAAATGAACATTTTTCTAATTTACAGAATAATGAATTTTTCCGGAGTCTGGAAAGAACTTCGGCCACTTGTTGGTGATGTGAAGGCAGGTCTTGGGAAAAGATGAGTATGTCGTCCAGATATACTACGACACATACATATAACAAGTCCCGAAAGATCTCATTAATGAAGCCCTGGAAAACAGCAGGGGCATTACATAACCCGAAGGGCATTACTAAGTATTCATAATGCCCATCTCTGGTGTTAAAAGTTGTTTTCCATTCGTCACCGGACCTGATTCTAATCAAGTTGTAGGCACCACGAAGATCCAACTTAGTAAAAATCCGGGCTCCCTTGATCCGATCAAACAACTCAGTAATCAGAGGAATGGGATACCGATTTTTGATAGTGATAGCATTAAGTCCACGAAAATCTATGCAGGGGCGTAATGATCCATCTTTCTTCTTCACGAAAAAGAACCCAGCTCCAGCGGGAGAAGTAGAAGGTCGAATAAATCTTCGCTGGAGATTCTCTTGGATGTATTCAGCAGTAGCCTGAGTCTCAGGTAATGAAAGTGGATAAACACGACCCCTAGGTGGAGTCTTGCCAGGTAACAGGTCAATCGGACAATCCCATGAACGATGAGGGGGAAGACGTTCAGACTGAGCTTTATCAAAGACGTCGGCAAGTGAAGCATACTGAGGAGGAAGTCCCGGTGAGGAAGGTGAAATGGAGGTTTGCTGTATTCTACGAGGAACAACACGAGAAAGACAATGTTGGTGACATTCAGGTCCCCAAGACGTAACTTGAGTGCGCCAGTCAATCTGGGGAGAATGACATTGAAGCCATGGAAGGCCTAAAACAATCGGACTTGTAGTAACAGGAAGGATTAAAAACGAAATTTCTTCTCGGTGTAGGACACCAATCTGAAGGGTCACTGAAGACGTACTTTGGGTGATGAGACCGCTGATAATACGTGATCCATCGATAGCAGTCACCGTAATAGGAGTCTTCAGGGTAATCACTGGTAGGGACCATTGATTTACAAGGGATTCAGAAATGAAATTTCCCGCAGCTCCTGAATCAATCAGAGCTTGGGACTCAAAAGACTTAGTAGCAAATGAAATGGTAACGTCAAATGCACAGATTTTTGATTTCGTAGAAGATGGAGAGGACTCCAGGGACCCTAACTTCACCTCTCCAGAACTAGTTAGGGCCTGGCATTTCCCGATTTTTTGGGGCATGACTGGAGCATATGTGTGGCATCAGCACAATAGATACAAAGTCTATTCTTAATTCTTCGATTCCTCTCTGCAGAGGTTAGTTTGGAACGTCCAATCTCCATCGGTATTACCGGAGGTGAAGCAGGACGAATTTGAGAAGTGGGACGAAGAGTTGTTTTAGCTGAAGTAGTTCTCTCAGAGTCCCTCTCACGAAATCTGAGATCCACACGATGACAAAGAGAAATCAAATCTTCTAAAGACGTAGGGAGTTCTTGAGTAGTCAGTGCATCTTTAATTTTGTCCGAGAGCCCCTGCCAGAAGGCGGCAATTAACGCTTCAATTTTCCACTGAAGCTCAGAGGCTAAGATCCTAAATTGAATGACGTACTGTCCTACTGTACGAGAACCCTGTCGTAAACGAAGAATGCTGGAGGCAGCGGAAATAACACGACCTGGTTCATCGAATACATTACGAAACATGGAAATAAATTTGGCACTATCCTGTAACAACGGATCATTTCTTTCCCACAGAGGGGAAGCCCATGCGAGAGCTTGTCCGGAGAATAATGAGATGAGATAGGCCACTCTGGAACGATGAGTCGAAAAGTTTTGAGGTTGGAGCTCAAAATGTACTGCGCATTGGTTGAGGAAACCTCTACATGTTTTGGGATCTCCATCATACTTTGACGGAGTTGGCAGGTGAAGCGTGGAAGCCGTAGACACCTGGGATGGCACTGGGGAAACGGAGGAAAGCACAGGAGCATCAACAGAAGCTGTAATATTCTGCCCAGACGTTCTTTGGGAGACTAACGTCTGGTAACATTGTAGTAATAGTTGTTGACGAACATCCTGTTGTTCCACACGGGTGACCAGATGCTGCAGCATCTCTTTAGCTGTGGGTTCCGAATCTGGGTCTGTCATGGCCTGATCTTACTGTCACGGGCACTAGGAGTCTTTACCCAGTATCACCCGCTGATGGTCTTATCAGAGCAGTTGAGTTGGTATATGATACTCTGATGGCAGGGTGATAATGGAACTGGAAACAGCAGATGGTTAGAGAATGCTCAGAAAGTCTATGACTAGCAGCACTGGTAAACAATAGGTAACTGAACACGAGGATCTGGATGGACAAGGACACGTGAGGGTAGTCAGTGGTCTG
Organism: Mixophyes fleayi; assembly: GCF_038048845.1. Lineage (NCBI taxonomy): Eukaryota > Metazoa > Chordata > Amphibia > Anura > Limnodynastidae > Mixophyes > Mixophyes fleayi. Next base: position 299,228,201 of record NC_134402.1, on the reverse strand, counting down.
CGCACGGCAAGTTGTACCACTGCTATAGTGAGAAGAATGTCCAGGAGTAATAAGGAGGTGGAAGTCAGCGGTCTGCGTATAGCAAGTTGTACCGCTGTCTGTAGTGAAGGAATGGAATCCAGGTGAAGGTAACAGGGAAGTCAGTGGTTTGCGTGTAGCAAGTTGTACCACTGCTTATGTGAGAGGATATATGCAACTGGTGACACAGGGAAACAGGAATCAGTGGTTTGCCTCTAGCAAGTTGTACCACTGAATATATATGTGAGGAAGGACACGAGGAGATAAATGCAATGCAGAGTCTACACGGGTACACTGAACTTGATCCCACGTTGAACTGCACACAATAATAATAATGAATGAACAGCACTGCACAGATAAACAAAGTCACTAGAATAGTCCAGCAAAAGGAAACACAGTCAATAATAGCAATAGTCTCAGAGGATGGAAACTCCGGAGGAGAACAATTCAGTCCAGATGGATATGCAATACACCAGCACAGTCAATGAGAAGTATGCATACCGTGGTTCAGATGAGCAGGCTGTTAGAGATAGCTGCAGGGATACCTGAGCGGCAGGGAACAGACGAGATGAGAAGTCCTTGCAGAATGGAAGCGGCAGGTAGGTGCAGCGCACTGTAGGTAGGCCAGCAAGGACGACAAATACTCAGGAAGCAGTAGTATATCGAATTGAACAGCAGGAGACCACGGGAGAGTTGAAGCGATGTAGCAGAGCTGGAAGCCGAAGAGCGTAGACTCGATGCTAACAGGCAAGTTGACACAAATGGACACACTGTAGAAGCAGTAGGCAGCGGGTCAGCTGACGGCAGGTAGAATGCAGACTGGAGCGCTGAGACGAGCAGGACTCTGTAGACACGCTGAAGTAGCTAACAGGAATCAGCTGGAACAGTAGCGATGTAACACAGGAGAGTTTGAAGTAATCTGTAACTGTAGATATACGGAGACAGCGGATAGGAATCAGCTGCTGGAGTCACGATGAAACACAGGAGAGTTTGCAGTAATCTGTAACTGTAGATACACGGAGGCAGCGGATAGGAATCAGCTGCTGGAGTCACGATGAAACACAGGAGAGTTTGCAGTAATCTGTAACTGTAGATACACGGAGGCAGCGGATAGGAATCAGCTGCTGGAGTCACGATGAAACACAGGAGAGTTTGCAGTAATCTGTAACTGAAGATATACGGAGGCAGCGGATAGGAATCAGCTGCTGGAGTCACGATGAAACACAGGAGAGTTTGCAGTAATCTGTAACTGCAGATACACGGAGGCAGCGGATAGGAATCAGCTGCTGGAGTCACGATGAAACACAGGAGAGTTTGCAGTAATCTGTAACTGTAGATATACGGAGGCAGCGGATAGGAATCAGCTGCTGAAGACACTGGGAACACGAGGAATAGAAGTGGTCTGGAAACCACAAACAGCAAACAGGAATCAGCATCAGCTGAACACACGAGCAGGCACTGGAACACCTTCAGAGACTCATGAGGAATGAGACTCCAAGATCAGGCAACGTGGTATTGACCACAGGTGCTTAATATAGGGAGTGTTGCCTGATCAGCCAATTAAGTTAAAGGAACAGAACTGAAGGTTAAAAGGGACTGCACATGCGCGTACCTCATAATGGACGGACACGGTTCCTAGCTACCTTAGAAGTAGCACTCACAGTCCGGTGAGTGACACCACGTTACTTTGGTGGCTATCTATGCCCCCCCCCTCCCCGCCCTACACTTGTAGTTGAATATAAAAAAAGCAGCCTGCATAGACTGTAGAACTAGAAATTCAAATATACAAAGAAATGGACAAAGGCTGTTTGGTATCTGTCTGCATCAGATCCCCTCTCCACTAGGAGTAAAATAGAAAACTATTCAGCCGTTATATAATCTAGAATATAAATAGAAATTGAGAAAGGCAATTTGGTATCTGTCTGCATCATAATCATCAACATCCTCCTCAGCGCCAGCTACATCAATATCCTCCTCCCGGTGTACAACATTCACACCTTCATTAGCCAAATCTGTAACTGGACTGTGGGTGATCCTTCCAGAATATGCAGAGGGCGTGCTGCAAATGCTGGATGGAGTCACCTCTTCCCGTACAGTGATGGGAAGGTCAGGCTTCACAACCACCAACACCCTTGGACTCGCCTTGGGGATTTGTGATGTCATCTGTTTAGAAGGCAGAGTTCTTTGCTGTTTTGTTGTTGTTGCTGACAGCATAACTCTCTTAAATTTTTTGTAGGGGGGGGGGGAGGAGGAGGGCTTAGATCCTTGGGTGAAGCTGAACCACTAGTCATGAACACGGGCCAGGGCCTAAGCCGTTCCTTGCCACTACGTGTCGTAAATGGCATATTGGCAACTTTACGTTTCTCCTCAGATGATTTTAAGTTTCTCTTTTTGATATTTTTTGAGAACTTGGGCTTTTTGGATTTTACATGCCCTGTACTAGGAGATTGGGCATCGGGCTTGCCAGACGATGTTGATGGCATTTCATCGTCTATGTGATGACTTGTGGCAGCAGCTTCAGCATTAGGAGGAAGTGGGTCTTGATCTTTCCCTACTTTATCCTCCAAATTTTTGTTTTCCATTATATGTAGCACAAGAGAGTGTACCCCTAAGCCACACACACTGGGCAAAGCCTTTAAAAATTATATGCGGCACAGGAGAGTACCACTGGACTTATACTGCTGAATCAGTGAACTTTGTAATATATCAGTACCACTGGACTTATACTGATGAATCAGTGAACTTTGTAATATATCAGTACCACTGGACTTATACTGCTGAATCAGTGAACTTTGTAATAGCAGTACCACTGGACTTATACTGCTGAATCAGTGAACTTTGTAATATATCAGTACCACTGGACTTATACTGCTGAATCAGTGAACTTTGTAATAGCAGTACCACTGGACTTATACTGCTGAATCAGTGAACTTTGTAATATATCAGTACCACTGGACTTATACTGCTGAATCAGTGAACTTTGTAATATATCAGTACCACTGGACTTATACTGCTGAATCAGTGAACTTTGTAATAGCAGTACCACTGGACTTATACTGCTGAATCAGTGAACTTTGTAATATATCAGTACTACTGGACTTATACTGCTGAATCAGTAAACTTTGTAATATATCAGTACCACTGGACTTATACTGCTGAATCAGTGAACTTTGTAATAGCAGTACCACTGGACTTATACTGCTGAATCAGTGAACTTTGTAATATCAGTACCACTGGACTTATACTGCTGAATCAGTGAACTTTGTAATATATCAGTACCACTGGACTTATACTGCTGAATGTGTGAACTTGGTAATATTGCAGTACCAATGGGCTTATACTGCAGGTTTGGTTTTGCAAATTTTGTTGTAATTAATTTTTTTTTAAATTATTTTTTTGTATTTTTTTTATAACTTTTTTTAATTTTTTAAACACTTGGGAATAATGGGGAAATAACTATGCCCTTAGAAGCACAGAGCACAGGACACAGCACCACTGGACTGAACAGGACACAGCACAGGACCCAGCAGCACCACTGAACTCAAAATTGACAGAGCACAGCACACAGCACCACTGGACTGATACTGCAGAACACAGCACAGCACAGCACAGCACAGAACTAAACAGCACAGCACGAGATCTACTAGGACAGAGGACCACCTAACACACCCTCCCTCTACCCTGATCAATGCCCGAGTGAAGATGGCGGCGACTAGCGGGGAATTTATAGGTTCCGGTGTATCACGAGATCCGACAGCGGGATTATGACTCCGAGCCTCGGTTTCAAGTTTTCATTTGGCGCCAATACCCGGATCTGTCTCGGATCCGACTCGGATCGGAAACGTTCGGGTGGGCTCGGATTCACGAAATCCGAGTGCGCTCATCTCTAATCTATATATAATGTTATGCACACATTCACAACCACCTGTTTTATGTTTATTCATTCATCTATATCAAAAATATAACTAAAATGGGTATATTTTAGATAAAGAGAAATGAGTATACATAAAACAGTGGTGATTGAGAATGTGTGCATATAAAATATCTACATATATTTAATTTATATTGAAAAAAGCATTTGGCTGCATGATATACACACACCCAAATCCTATGTTATTATTGTCGTGGTGGGGTTCATCTACATATTGGTTTGTATGTATACAGATTTCAATGGACAGCTGTGTGTACATTGAAAAATAAATTTTGTATACAAACAACATAAATGTACAGTAAAAATACCCATGGGCAATTATAACATATGATTTTCGTTTGAGAATATATTTTAGACATGAGATATGTGTGTGTGTGTGTGTGTGTGTGTGTGTGTGTGTGTGTACATGTGTGTGTCTGGCAATATATATGTATGAATATAGTCAAACCAAAAACACTTACTAACTTGGCTGACAGCTGTGTCAGGACGTCCTTTTGACCTTTTCTTAGATGGGCGCTTGGAAGTTGGCTCTACAATTAAATTTAACAGTGTAAAAAAATAAATTAAAAAAAATAATAAAAAATAAAAAAAATTAATAAACACATCATCATAGATATAAACATATATACATACCTTCAGATAAATATGTTGAATGTTCCTCTGTGTCCACAGCACCTTCCACACCTTCCACGAGTATAGGATCCAGGACCTCAGACAGCCTCACTTCCCAGGGTTTCATGCTGATATTTGCAGGTTTCCCACCACCAGTTCCTTTTGCATGCCTCTTGGACGCAGCCATCTTCTTCTTTACAATCCGCTTGCAGTCCCGGAAACATTTCCTGCAATGCTCAACAGATTTTGGAACTTGCCCACAAGAAGTCGCCATGTCAGAGATCTGACGCCAGATCTGGTTCCTCTGCTGATGACTTGTGACATGTGCCCATTTACCATAGAGTACATCATAGTTAGTTGCTATCTTGTCCACCAGGATGTTGTTCTGCTGCTCAGAGAAACGAGGTGCTCTGGTGATGTTACTACCACCTTCCTCAGGATCATCACCATCATCATTTTCTTCAGCCACTGTAGATTGCTGCGAGGGTCTGGTAGCCACTTTTTGAAGGAATCTCTGTCTTCATCTTTCTTGTACTCGATCTCTTTTCTCTGTTTCATGCTGCCACTCTTCTCTACTGCTGATATCTTCTTCATCCAGGTGTACCTGTTCAGAAAGATTTTCCCTATGCTCCCTAGACATACTGATATATATATATATATATATATATATATATATATATATATATATATATATATATATATATATATATATATATATATATATATGCTATGTAGCTGCTATGTAGCTGAAATAAATAAAACTAATGCTAGGAGCTAAAAAGTAACTAAACTTTTATTTAATTGTGACTATTGCACACTTTTTCTGTATGCAGTATATTGATGTCTGCAATGAAATAAAATATGTGTGGTGTTGTGTAGTGTTTGATGTAGTGTGTGGTGTTAGTACTGTGTAAAAATATAAATTACTAAAGGACTGTGTAATGCAAAATAAAATGTATGTAAATAATGTGAAAATAATGAAAAAATGTATATAAAGCTGCAAAAAGAACAATCCAGAATCTCACAAAACCAGAGGGTCTCAGGAATCAGCCACCAGCATCGAAATCTCTGCAAAATGGCACTTTGCAAAAAAAAGTTTTTTTTTTATAGAAATGTGGGCGGGAAATCGTGAACAGCGGGAAAAGTGTAAAAAAAAAAGAACATCGTACAAGAAGGATATTACGCGATAAGGGGCTGGGTTAGGTATTACAATTGAATACCGTCATTTCCGGGAAGTAGATTTTTTGCGATGTCCGCGGTTCCGCTTATTCGCGATATATTACGCGAATAAGCGGACAAATGAATACCCCCATTGAGCCTAATTCTGGACGAACGCCTGTTTGTGCAGCATATCTTGCATGAACTCGCACTGCACATTACCAGAAATCAAACTTAAACAAATTAACGTAATTGCAGTTTTCTTATATGCAAGTCTACTACGACCTCTTACGTCTTGTGAGGTGGAACAGGCAGGCCCCACACTACCATTAGGCAAGGTTAGGCAATTGGCTATTGAAGTTTAAAACTGTGCGGCGACCGCTGAGCATACCTTAAAAGGCCGCCGCACAGCTTGAGATTGATCCACAGGGAGTGGGAGGGGCTATGGATTACCACTGCCGCCCCCCCCCTCCAACAGCTGATGGGGCGCTCTGTCTCCTCCCCTCCTCTCACTGACTGAGGGACAGCACCCGGCAGAGAGGACCAGCGCTAAGGTAAGGAAAGACGGGGGTGAGTTTTTTACATTGTGTCGGGGGGGAGGGGGAGTTGTTTTACATTGTCCCGGGGGCGGATTTTTTTACATTGTTCTGGGGAGGGGGGGCGATTTTGTTACATTGTGCCGGGGGGGGGGGGGGGAGGTTGGCGAATTTTTACATTGTGCCTAGGGCACCGAGGACCCTAGTACCGGCCCTGGGAACAGGGGAGGGAAGTGGTGGTCTATCATCGGCCATGTACGGTAAGGGAGTGTGCAGATGAGGTTAACGCAAATCCTATGTTTAGCATAAATAAGTTCGTTTTCAGCCAAATATTTTGTACCTGCTACAGGGCAGGTGTAAATGCCTGATGGTAGTGACGACCAACATGACAATACCTCTCAAGATTGGATTGGATGGTTGACAAATCACCTGCACACCTCAATCTACTAATCTCATCAAACACTAATATATCTAACCATTAGAGAGGGACGCCTATTGTGCCATTTTGCTTCTCAGAAGCACTGTGTTTGCTAAAGATACCTGTTAAGGAGGTATGTGAAACTTTGTCCTTGTTTGCTACCTTTCACACATTTGTTACAATAGCTACATCTGAAAAACTATGAATTGCATATTATTTATAACCAGTCGCGTATGTCTGCATTTCATTTTTACTTTTCATTCTTTAAAATCATATGATAACATGAATGTACTCAAAACATTTTTTTCATAATTTATATTTTCCTATCCTTTTCCTACTCAATGATAGCCCTTATAATGGGTTAACTACCTACTCAGTTGTTTGTAGACAGGAAAAATAGAAACACACCTGATGGGTATTTAATGTCCATATTAGTGTATTTTTTTCCAGACTCGGCTGAGTAAGGAGTAGTGTAGTTTGTCATTTTGGTGAAAATGTGAGCTTACTTTTCAGTGTAGATCTAGCTTTTCCTAGGATGCTTCCTGAGTACACTTGGGTAGCAGTAGTGGAGCCTGTGCAGAAACTGGAATCTTGATGGGCCAATTCACCTTCCTGTCATAGCAAACCCTCTTCAGCCTGGCGCCTTCTCCTTGAGTTGGAAGTGAAGCCTTCAGCTATTTGCCCTGTAGCGGGAGATATGCTCCCTCTCTAGGATGAATCTGTACAGTACACCTTTTTTTTTTGCTCAGTGGGTGCTTACAGAGAGAAATGTATCCATAGGGCTCAGCACTGCCCGAATAAAGTGGGTGCATGCACATTGAAAAAGAGCTGGGTGTGCAGTGTGATAACGTCACTGCTGTGGCAGTGTTAAAAACCAGCCTAGATGTACAGGTTGATGCTCAAGTCCACGTCGTTTTGAGCAGTCTGCCTGATTTACTACTGGCACAGTGTCACTCACCGGACTGTGAGTGCTTCTTCCCGGACATTTAGGAACCGTGGCCGTCCTCCATCCTGAGGGACTGCGCATGCGCAGCCCTTTCCATACCTCCAGTGTATGTTCCTTTAACTAAATTGGCAGATCAGGCAACCTCCCTATATTAAGCACCTGTGGTCAACACCACGTTGCCTGATCTTGGAGTCTCATTCCCCATGAGTCTCTGAAGGTGTTCCTGTGTTTCCTCGTTTATTCAGCCCAGCTGATTCCTGTGGTTTCCAAACCACTTCTACCGCTGTGGTTTCCAAACCACTTCTACTACTGTGGTTCCCATACCACTTCTACCATCTACTGTTTCATCGTGACTGTTTAGCTGATTCCTATCCGCTGCCTCTGTGCGCTTCAGTCTTCAGCCCTTGTCAACTCTCCCGTGTTTCCTTGAGTCTGCTGCCGCTATTGCTACCCGCTACTCTCCGTGACCAACTGTTCCAGTTCATCTCTGCTCCGGTGTCCCATCGTTACTGCACCTGCTGGTTGCTATTGGCTACCTCCGTGTTCCCGCAGAGACCCGCTGCTGTTACTTCTCAGCGCTACTCATCCATCTACTGCTGATCCGCTCTCCACGCCTTCCTGTGTTCCCTGCTGGTCTACCTACCTGTGCGCTGCACCTGCTAGACCACCGCTTCACCCATCCAGGGACTTTGGATCCTGCCGGCCTCCTGCCCTTCAGGTATCTCTGCACTCCTGTCTGACTGCCTTCTCCTGAACCACGGTATGCATACTTCCCATTGACTGTGCTGTGTATTGCATACCTTGCTGGACTGTGTTGGTTCTCCTCTGGAGTGTACTATCCGCTGAGTCTATTGCCATCATTGACTGTGTTGGTTCTCCTCTGGAGTGTACTATCTGCTGACTCTATTGCCATCATTGACTGTGTTATCTCATGCTGGATTACTTCAAGAGACTTTCTATATTGGCAGTGTTGTTCAGTCATTTATACAGTTATATTGTGCATATTACTGTGGATCAAAGTCAAGGTGCCCGTGTATATATTGTGTTGCAGTCTCTCCCCGTGCACCTCCTCACATATATATTCAGTGGTACAACTTGCTAGTAGCAGACCACTGACTCCTGTTTACAGTTTCACCCGTTCCAGTATCCTCTCACATAGCAGTGGTACAACTTGCTAACGCAGACCACTGACTCCCCGGATACCTCCACTTGGATTCCATTCCTTCACTCAGACAGCGGTACAACTTGCTATCCGCAGACCGCTGACTCTCATCACCTCCTCGTTTCTGTTGGACATTCCTCCTCACTATAGCAGTGGTACAACTTGCTACCGCAGACCACTGACTACCTTCACGTGTCCTTTGTCCATACAGTTCCTCGTGTATTACTACTTCCATATTGCCAGTGCTGCTAGTCATAGACTTTCCTGAGCATCTCATCATCTGCTATTTCCTGTTCCGTGATCACCCTGCTACCAGAGTACCATATTACCACCTATACTGCTCTGGTAAGCCTATCACCTGGTGATCCCTGGGTAAAGACTCCTAGTGCCCGTGACACACAGTGAAAGATTAACATCACAGATGGATCAGGAGCCCATTCTCAAAAAAGCTGAAGGACACCTCTAGTAGGTTGTTTTATACAGTTCTATTTTATTGTTTCAGTTAGTTATTCTTCTGTTTTTCAAGCAACTGTGTGTTTAGATTGTGAAAATCCATTAACAAAAGACTATATAGGAGTTTTGTGTATGGTATGTGCCCCTAAAAAAGTGGAGGATTGTCAACCTCCAGAACAAGTTAAATATTTTTTTACCAGAATGATGAAGTGAATAAGGTGAAATGTTGCCTATATCAACCAATCAGATTCTAGCTGTTATATTGTAGAATGTACTAAATAAATGGTAACTAGAATCTGATTGGTTGCTATAGGCAACCTCTCCACATTTCAGACCCTCAGTTTAGTAAATATACCTCTATGTCTGATAGTGATTCAGGAGAAGCTAAAAAAGATACAAAGTTATTTAATCTAGTTACAGTCAATTCTATGCTCAAGCATATGAGCGGGTCTATAGGTATGGATGGTACGCTTATCCCTGTTGCCCCACAAGATGCTCACTTTCTAGACCATCACATGAAAACCAAGTATTTCATACTCGTAAAGTTTTAAAAAAATTAGTATACAAAAAGTGGCAAATGTGTAAATGCCATCATGAAACAACTAAACTGTGTGTATCCCTTTCAAGATGACGATGTTTCTAAATAGAGTCTGGTACCTAAAATTGATTCTGAATACAAGTAAATAGAACCTAACAGAACTCAACATAATTGCAGCCTGAATTTCTAAACAAATTCACACAACAATTTTTTTTTTAAAAAAAATGTAAATAGTGAATAATGGAGTAAGATATCCCAGTACTATTGGTGTTCACAAAGAGAAAAGGCAAATAAAAAAGGCTTCATTTTTATAATTGTGAACCTATAGGTTTTCCCTCCCTTCTTTTTTCCTTTTGTTTCTTCTTAACTCAAATCCAGTTTTTTTTGCAAAACAAAATTTAAACATACAGAAACACAAACACTTAATCCAATTGGCACACCATATGGCACAATTTTTTTTTTACATGTTAAGTAATACAAAATATTATATTTAAATACCCAATGAGTGACGCAGATGTCAAGGGCTGTGCGTCCCTACCATGCAATGCATACAAACAATTGGAAAGACTAAGACAGTGCTGAAACTGATTGAGATCAAACACGATGCTGAATGGATAATAAAGATTTAATATACATACCAAATATATACAATATACATGCAATTAAAAAAATAAAATAAAATGAAAACTCTGTCCCCTACTGGGGGATTGAATATATCTTGAGCCGAAATGTCCACAGACAATTAATGTAGAGATGTAGAGATATTGCAATATAAGTTATATTCATAGAATGAAAAATAGCCTATGGCTATGAGTACATAGTCAATCGGTGGACCAGGAGAAGTAGTTGGCTTACAATTTCATGATGGAAGAAACAAAGTCTAAGTAAACATTATCGCTGTACAGATTCCAGATGGTAAGTGGTGAGGTGTCTTGAGTTATCTGGCTGTAGTAATTAACTCCACTTGACCGACCTGTAGATAGCAGCTATGTGCTTAGATGCCGATCAGTGTCCCGGAGGAGATGTATGTATGATAAACAGCCCATCCAATGACTCAAACCTCCACAGATCAAGATGGAAAAGGGAAACAGCAGTGAGTATATAGGGGGTAAAAGACAAAAAGACTGCAATCAACAAGTGGGCCCTCCTGGCCAGAAGAACTGAAGATTTTTTCAAGCAGGGACTTTGGGATACAAATTTATTTGGACTTGTATTTCAAAACGGACTTTAGATACAAATTTATTTGGACTTGGTCTTCAAGCAGGGGCTTTGGATACAAATTTATTTGGACTTGGTTTTCAAGTAGGGACTTTGGATACAAATTTATTTGGACTTGGTTATCAAGCATTTATGGATTAAAAGCTGCTGACGAAAGAAGAAGAAATCTGATTGGTGAGTATTTTGGGTTTTTCTTATTTTTAATAAATGTATGTAGTATGAATGAGGGTGTGTTTTGTTTTTTTGGGGGTTTTATTATTTTTATTTAAATTGTGTGGTTGTAAACAAGGTGTTGTAGTTTATTTAACATTTTTTTATGGAACTACAGGTCTCAGCCAGTCATGGGTGTCAGGGCATGTTGGCACTTGTGGTTCTTCAAGTGGCAGCATGACATGGCTACCATGGGTATGCTGGTACTTGTAGTTATACAAGTATCAGCATGCCCAGACTTTTTATGGTAGCCCGGGCTGGCTGGGACTTGTAGTTCCACAAAACAAAATGGATTCTGTTTTTTTTTTTACATTCTATCAGCGTTATTACCCTACACCCACTGCCCAGGGGTGTAGGAAGACCCCACTCCCTAAGGAATCCAGTCCAGCGCTGTACAGCCTGGGGTTGACTTGTCATTATGGCAGGGGGACCCCTGCCACATGTCCCCCTGCTATAGTGCCACTCACCCAGGACTAGTTTGCCTAGTGCTGGTTCTGTGAAAATTTTTCCCCGATCTTCACGTAATCAGCAGTGGGCTGGCAGCATTAGGGTTAATAGTGGCTGGGTGGGGGGACCCCATGCTTTTTTAAAAAAAATCTTTTAGCTATTTTTACACGTTTAACAGCCACCGGACCTCCAGCTGTATAGAAAGGAGCAGTGTAACAGTGATGTGTTTACTAATCACGCTGTCATGATTGGATTTGTATACCCTTTCTAAAGAAAGTCCCTCATGTTAATAAGATCTTTTCATCTCAGTGGCCAACACATTTGTTCAGCCTGTATACACAGCAGGGAAGGGGGGGCGCTGCCTCATTGTCTATGTGGCTTGTATCCTCCATCTCAGATCCTGTCTGAATAATGCACACATAAGGTTTTACGATATCACAGATAAGCATAAATTTTGTTAAGTATAAATTGCATTTAAGTCCATGTTTAGGGAAACATATTGCATCCTGATACTATAAATAACTTAAACTTCTTGGGGCCAGCACAGAGTTCAAGGGGCTGGCTTACCCCCTATTAGGCAGTGTCCAAAACTGTATAAAACAGCACTGGTCATACTGAACTGTATCATTATTGTTCCATCATTTTTGATCATTGGTACCTTAATTCATCTCCAATAACTTGTCTTTTAATTCTACCACTATATGTGTCATTACTGTATGTTATTATTTGTGACTAAAATGAATGATGAAGACAGTTCTGATTTTTCATCTTTAGGACTATATGCCCCCATTTCCTCAGAACCACTACTCGATCTTACCACCATCAGATCCTCATTAAAGAAATGTCCATGAAAAATAATATAAGGTATACCAATCAAAAGAACAAATCATGCCTATAGCACATCAGTGTCAGAGTATTGAAACAAATTTGTTATATCCAAAATTTGATTAGTCTCTGCATCTTTCCAGATCATTGTTGGATTGACTACCTTCTTGCAATGGGATATTTGAATCCAAGTATCTCTTTCAGCAACTTTCAATGCTGTGGTCATTCCCATCGATCTGTCAAACAACTAGAACATTAACATTTTTTAACATTTTTTTGACCATAATATATTCTCCTGGCTGTATATCATGACTGTTCTCAATAAGCATTTGTAATACAATCAGTTTCAAAGTCTTTTTTTTTTGTTGTAACTGCTTACTCCTCTCAATCAGGTACTTAACAGTTACATCATGAGTGCATTTTAAAGTCTCTTGTGGGCTAATAATATTTGGGGGTCTTTCGAACAAATCTCATCTGGTGAAAGATTGAATGGAAGTCTGGGAATAGTTATGATACTATACAATATCAGAGATAAAGCCTCTAACCAAACCTTCCCTGTATTCTTCATCACTTTACTCAGCTTATTTTTGATTATACCATTAAATAGAGTAATATATTTTTATTATTTTTTTCTAGTAAAATACACATTATCTGAAAAAAACTTGCCCAGTAAAATGTGTCCCTCTGTCACTCAATCATTTGTGATATTCCATATCCACACAATTCATTCACCAATGTCTTTGCTGTAAATACTGCAGTACAACTTGCACTTAAATATGCTTCTATCCCACTAGAAAACATGTTGGCACACACTAATACATTCCATGATTATGACGTTTTGGAATTTGGATGAAGTCAATTTATATTACCTGGAATAGGCCTCTGCAGGGGGGATATGTGATGGTCCTAGATGTGGCTTTACCTCAATTCTTCCTCAGGCAAATAAAGCATGAACCAGCCTTTTTACCTCTATGAGAAGAAAAACCATACATAACTCTCCAATCTCATTTTCTCTATGATAAGTACCATCTGTGTAAAAATAGATCTGCTTCTAGTAAGTGTATATTCTTAATGTCAAATCAAGGAATAAATGTTATAGTCCAAAAATGTCATACAGTCATGTATTGGCATTAATCGAGTAGGAATCATATACTTATCAGTTCTCTCCTGATAAACCTCCACCTCTTGTGTATGTTCATGCACACTAGGTAAGAGCATAGCAGCATTAAAAATAGTACACCAACAAATGGTAAGGTTAAAAGTGAGCCATTTTTAAATAGGGCAGCAAAGACATGTCGTATTTATGCTAAAGTCATCAAGACCAAAACAGCATATGGTATACAAAGGGTTAATTCATGGCTAACTGGATATTCTGCTTTTTTCCATGAATAATGCTACATTTGCAACTACTCTTAAACAGGTTGAGAAGAACTGTGTCTAATTTGGCACTATAATAAACAATAGGCTTTTGACAGTCTCCATGTGAAGATGTGCATTCAGGATTTATTTAATGGTAAGTGCATATGCAGAATAACTTGCACTCTTTCAGAGGAAAGATGTCTCAGTCCTTGGGACCAAGCAATAACCCAAATATTTAACCTGAGTCTGGCAAGGTTGACATTTATTTCTGGAAACCTTGTGGCCAGTTTAATACAGGAATGTTAACATCAAACTAGTATCTGCAAGGACTGTAAAAACAAAACCACAATGTAGTATAAAAGCCTCAGAACAACCAAACAATAAAATTAATGGTTTAACATCTGAAATTTTTACTTTGGCTAAACTTAGCAAAGTACAGGTATGATTGTATGATTGTGAGGAAACAAGCTTGATATCCTCTCAACCAGCCTGTCCTTCGTTTCTCACAAAATGTGTAGGTTTACATCGAGTACTTTTATAGCCCTGTTTTTTTTTCCGCAGCTCACCAAGTACAAATGAAGTGTCTAATTAATTACATGTGGATAAGGGGACATTGTACCTTTTCAAAATGTGTTACTCATTTTAAATATATATATTGTTGTATCTTGTTGATATTGCAGTGAAGCTGTTATTCATTGTGCTTAAAGTGAAGCTAGATGGCTTATGGATAAGGATCAGATTGCAGAATACAGGTGAGGGGGAAGGCCAATTAGTATTGTTCTCAACAGCATAGCTCATCTCCACTCCCCTCCAAACCACTGATCCAGCACCCACCGATATATAAGAGGGAGAGAGCCAGGGGTTTGCCTAGGTAGGGGAAAACACTGTGTAAATTTGACCCTGGATATAAGGAACCACTCAAAGGAGGAGGGGGTGTTCATGCTGTGGATTGATTCCTAGAAGGTGCAAGCTCTGGTGTTGAGTTGTCCTTCCTTACCAGTGAATCACATCTGCAGATCCATGGGTCTTCAAGTCAGGAAAGCCAGGTGACTATGCCTGGTATTTATTTACTGGTTGTATATAATATTCTAGTGTTGTTTTTATTACAGTAAATGTACTGTTGTACTTTATTAACTGAATTTGCCTGAGTGACTGTACAAACCCTAGAAGGTACTGGGTAGGCTTGCCTGGCATAGTAAGGCAGCCCTGAGAGGCCAGCCAGCGTGAAGTGGGTAGAATTGGGCCAGAAAACCTTTTAGCTTCACAATGATCAACAACTCATTGTGGACCAGGATACTATAATTATGTTTCTGAAGGCTGCAGATGTGATTTCCAATACCCCCCCTCTCTGCTGGTTGTAATTTGAAGACACAAATGCCCTTTCATTAGAAGCAAAAGATTTGGGGGATGGGTGAGGATAAAAAACTGCCATTTACCAATCCCCTAACTCTCCTAAAAGAAGGACAATTATAGGAATAATTCTTGTCAACATGTAAAACAGTGGCCAGCCATTTGTTGGTGTGGTTCACAACCAAACTGAGATTTATAAATCATTGACACATCCTGATTTTCTAAAGTTTTTTTTTAATTGAACAGTCAATGATCTACGCACCGAATCATCCTATTTCTTACCAATATTGACATATTGGTTAATGAAGTCTCAACCCTCCACTTTGGGGTTGCAATTTGAAGTCTGTTTCTCAATACATATATACCCATTTAATGTGGCATTTTAATCACAACCTTGGCATAATAATCCTTGGCAGATTCACTATTCTTTAGCTTAATCGTGAAACGTTTCTACTAATCAATTCACAGAAAATACACCCTCAGCTGTGCAATGATATTAAATTTTAGTAGCATTAGTCTGATTAACAGCATTGTCACGGGCACTAGGAGTTGCTTACCCAAGTTTCACCAGATGGAACTCTGCTAGAGTGGCGGGGTTATGGCACGCACCACAAAGCAGGCAAGTGAATGGTTGGAGCGACACAACAGCAGGAGAGTAGAGATAGTCTGAGGAAGTCAGCGACTTGCAGCTATGGTTAGAGGAAAGTCAGCGACTTGGAGCAGTAAACTGGAGGCTGAAGATAATGTAGACACGAGGAGTGGACGTGGATAGGTGATGGTAGGTAGAGGAGGAGTCAGTGGTCTGCGTACAGCAAGTTGTACCACTGTAGTGATGGGAAGAATAGTACTGGTGCAGGTAGGAAGCAGGATAGTCGGTGGTCTGCGTTCAGCAAGTTGTACCACCGCTATGGTGAGGAGTCGGGTCCAGGTGTAGGTAGGTAATAGGAGAGTCAGTGGTCTGCGTATAGCAAGTTGTACCACCGCTGTGATAGGAGGACTTGTCCAGGTGTGGGTAGGTAACAGGGAAGTCACTGGTCTGCGTGCAGCAAGTTGTACCACTGCTGTGAGAAGGAATGAGGACTTGTCCAGGTGCAGGAGAGTGAAGTTGAAAGGCAAACTGTGGCTGTATGGAAACAGCGCGAGTAGAGCAATGTCTTGCGAGGCAGAGATGGAAGGCACAATGAATAGTCTGTATGGAGTAGATGCCTTGCAGGGAGGAGAAGCTGGTCACAGCAGATATGCACAATAACGCTAAGTAGTAGCGTGAGGAGATATCGTAGCTTGAGTGAAAGCTTGTCCTAAATGAAGCAATGCAGTAACACAGTCTATATGGGTACTTGTACCCTGGGCAGCAAACAACAATGGATACAACTGGTATTCGAGCAATAGGCAATAGTCAATAGTCAGTAGGGCATACCCAGTTGTGTAGATCCGGAATCAGCTGAGAAGTGAAGCGTTGTAGCGGTATGGGAACCGCCGCTGAGTTGAGCAGGGAACAGCGTGGAAGCTGAAGCACGAGTAGAGCTGGAAGCAGTTTGGAAACTGTACACACGAGTAGAGCTGGAAGCAGTTTGGAAACTGCACACAGGAGTAGAGCTGGAAGCAGTTTGGAAACTGCACACACCTATAGAAGTTCACTGGGAGTGAGACTTCAAGATCAGGCCCCTACCTAAGGCTGCAGGTGCCTTAAGTAGGGAGGGGTGATTGATCCATCAATCACATAAGTGGTCAGGTGTAGTTGTTAAAGGGACCTGCGCATGCCCAGTGCGACAGGATGGCGGACGGCCGCGGTTCCACACAGGTGTGAG
Organism: Mixophyes fleayi; assembly: GCF_038048845.1. Classification (NCBI taxonomy): domain Eukaryota; kingdom Metazoa; phylum Chordata; class Amphibia; order Anura; family Limnodynastidae; genus Mixophyes; species Mixophyes fleayi. Next base: position 299,211,212 of record NC_134402.1, on the reverse strand, counting down.
CGGGAAAGATGGAGAACCACGTACCAGAGTGGAGGCACTCACACTCCGGTGAGTGACAAGCATAATTCATGCACGGCATTTATAATTATTAAGTAAGGGTGTGCACCGGGCACTTTTAGTGTTTTGGGTTTTGGGTTCTGATTAGCTTGAGGTTTTGGGTTCTGATTTGTTTTGGCAAAACACCTGACGAAAGGTTTTGCTTCTGATTTAGGGTTTTGGGTTCTGATTTATTTTTAAAAAAGCATAAAAAGTGCTAAAATCTAGTTTTTTGTTTGTTTTTTACTCCTACGCTATTATTAACCTCAATAACATTCAATAACAATCATTTCCACTAATTTCAAGTGTATGTGGAACACCTCACACCTCACAATATTGTGTTTAGTCCAAAACGTTGGACCGAGGTAGCTTTCTGGACTGCGTAGTGGAGTGGCCCTGGTACCCAATTTGGTACCGGGGCCACAATAAAAAAACCTTAACTGGTCTCAATTCCACTGCACAGCTATCTGGACTGCGTAGTGTAGTGGCCCCGGTACCCAATTTGGATACCGGGGCCACAATAAAAAAACCTTAACTGGTCTCAATTCCACTGCACAGCTATCTGGACTGCGTAGTGTAGTGGCCCCGGTACACAATTTGGTACCGGGGCCACAATAAAAAAACCTTAACTGGTCTGAATTTCACTCTGCAGAAGCGGCTGATCCTACATCCTACAGCAGCATATACAGGGTGTAGTTCTAACGCGTCAATACCTCTTGTTTTTGACGATGACAGGTCATTTTAATTAATTTTGGATTTGGCCCCAACATTGAATGTAGTTTAATATCTGATACGCATCTATCTGGACTGCGTAGTGGAGTGGCCCCGGTACCCAATTTGGTACGCCAACATAGCAGTTAAGGCCGCAGTTATTTTTTTTTGGAACTACAAAAAAAAAAACGTAGCAATAGAAATGGCAGTTCTTTTTTTTTTTGAAATACAGAAAGAAAGAAAGAAAATAGTGATAGAAATGGCAGTTCCTCTTTTTTTGAAATACAGAAAGAAAGAAAGAAAGTAGTAATAGAAATGGCAGTTCCTCTTTTTGGGAACTACATATAGAATGAAAATATCAATAGAAATGGCAGTTCCTCTTTTTGGGAACTACATATAGAATGAAAATATAAATAGAAATGGCAGTTCCTCTTTTTGGGAACTACATATAGAATGTAAATATTAATAGAAATGGCAGTTCCTCTTTTTGGGAACTACATATAGAATGAAAATATCAATAGAAATGGCAGTTCCTCTTTTTGGGAACTACATATAGAATGAAAATATAAATAGAAATGGCAGTTCCTCTTTTTGGGAACTACATATAGAATGAAAATATCAATAGAAATGGCAGTTCCTCTTTTTGGGAACTACATATAGAATGAAAATATCAATAGAAATGGCAGTTCCTCTTTTTGGGAACTACATATAGAATGAAAATAGAAATAGAAATGGCAGTTCCTCTTTTTGGGAACTACATATAGAATGAAAATAGAAATAGAAATGGCAGTTCCTCTTTTTGGGAACTACATATAGAATGAAAATATAAATAGAAATGGCAGTTCCTCTTTTTGGGAACTACATATAGAATGAAAATAGAAATAGAAATGGCAGTTCCTCTTTTTGGGAACTACATATAGAATGAAAATATTAATAGAAATGGCAGTTCCTCGTTTTTTGAACTACACAAACAATGAACATAGTAATAGAAATGACAGTTCCTCTTTTTGGGAACTTAACAGGAATTAGAGCATTTTTTTTATTCAGAAATGATGAGTCTCTCTATTAGAGTGTAATGCCCCTTAAAACTCCTTTAAATAAAATAGTACGTATTCTAGGAGACCCTGTTTATATATTTAAATTGGTTCTGCAAAAATATGCATGATGATCACTGTACAGAGATCTGTAAAAGAGCAGCGATTAAAGTGGCCTGATTAAAGGTCATGTAAGATCTTAAAGCACTCACAATTATATAGATACTGTATTCTCGTTAAAGACGCTGCCTAACGTGTATAAAAGTTGGCACTTATATAGCGCTTCCTTCACTGGGTGATGCGAGCAATCGGAGTGTGTTAATATGTAGAGACCCTATCTAAACATTAATATGATAGAACAAATAGCAGCGATGTATACGCTGTGTGTAGGTAAGGTAAGGATCTCAAATACCATGACACTCTGTTTAGCCTAATCCCTGACAATGTAATATCACGGAAAGCCTATTTGATTATCAAGGCCAATGGCTAGCTTCTGCTAAATCAGACAGCGCACGTCTAACACCAACATAGCTGTGCCGGTAACATGGCCAGCAGGAATATCTCTGATGGAGATAGAACTAGGCCCCAAAGAGCACATAATGCCAAAAAAAGAGTTGCAAGATGGTATTGTCCTTGGGATGTTGTTGTTGAAATAGGACATGCACACTTTAACAAACCAATCATTTCAGCGACAGGGCCTACCAAACTACTGTGGCTGAAATGATAGGATGTCCCTAGGTGGCCAAGATCCTTACCCTGCTTATTTGAGCTTTACATAAGCTACATATGGCCATACATTTGTTGTCCGGATTCGGATAAAAATAACTCCAGACAGAAGAGGTGGATTTTTGGGTCTTCTGACCAGGCATGACGATGGGCTTTTTCATCCCATGGACAACAACTGTTTCCCCCCCTGGTAGCTCATTTATGATAACCACATCAGCATCCTCCTTGTCAAGTTCCTCCACAACGCCAGCTACATCAATAGCCTCCTTGACACCTTGATTATCCAAATCTGAATCTACACTGTGGGTCATCCTTCCAGCATATGCAGAGGGTGTGCTGCAAATGGTGGATGGAGTCACCTCTTCCCGTACAGTGATGGGAAGGTCAGGCTTCGCAACCACCAACACCCTTGGACTCACCTTGGGGAATTGTGATGTCATCTGTTTAGAAGACAGAGTTGTTTGCTGTTTTGTTGTTGTTGCTGACAGCATAACTCTCTTCAATTTTTTTGAGAGGGGGGGAGGAGGAGGGCTTAGATCCTTGGGTGAAGCTGAACCACTAGTCCTGAACACGGGCCAGGGCCTAAGCCGTTCCTTGCCACTCCGTGTCGTAAATGGCATATTGGCAAGTTTACGTTTCTCCTCAGATGTTTTCAATTTTCTTTTTTTGCTAATTTTAGTCAACTTTGGGTTTTTGGATTTTACATGCCCTTTACTAGGAGATTGGGCATCGGCTTTGGCAGACGACATTGATGGTATTTCATTGTCTATGTCATGACTAGTGGCAGCAGCTTCAGCATTAGGAGGAAGGGGTTCTTGATCTTTCCCTACTTTATCCTCAAAATTTTGGTACTCCATTATATGCAGCACAAGAGAGCGTACCCCTAAACCACACACACTGGGCAAAGCCTTTAAAAATTATCTGCGGCACAGGAGAGTACCACTGGACTGTAGTTATACAGCAGTACCTAATTTTTGTGACAGCTGGAAGAGTGAACGTAATGTGACTTTGAATTGAAATAGTACTACCTAATTTTTGTGACAGCTGCAAGAGTGAACGTAATGTGACTTTGAATTGAAATAGTACTACCTATTTTTTGTGAAAGCTGCAAGAGTGAACGTAGTGTGACTTTGAATTGAAATAGTACTACCTATTTTTTCAACCTAATTTATTTTTTTTTCGTATCATTTTTTTATAATTTTTTTATTTTTTTTATATTTATTTTTTTATAACTTTTTAATAAATTTTTTATAACTTTGGAATAATTTAGAAATAACAATGCCCTTAGCAGAACAGAGCACAGGACCCAGCACCACTGGAATCAGCAGGACAGGAGCACTGCACAAAGCACCACTGGACTCATGAGGACAGAGCACAGGACACAGCACCACTGGACTCAGCAGGACAGAGCACAGGACACAGCACCACTGGAATGGACTGAGCAGAACACAGCACAGCACAGCACAACACAGCACGAGAAATCACAGGATAGAGGACCACCTAACACACCCTCCCTCTTCCCTGATCAATGCCCGAGTGAAGATGGCGGCGGCAAGCAGGGAATTTAAAGGATCCGGGTATCGCGAGATCCGACAGAGCCTTGTTTTAAGTTTTGGAATCGGCGGGAATACCCGGACATCGCTCGGATCTGACTCGGAATCACACTGTTCGGGTGGGCTCGGATTCCAGACATCCGAGCCCGCTCATCCTTATTATTAAGCGCAGATTTATCACAAAATTGAACAACCGTTAATCCCTCAGGCAATACTGCTGTAATGGGAACATGCCTGTCACACCCCGTGGGTTTATTTTAATTTCCAATACCCCTAATAAATTTCTGACACCTAACAAATCTGTATTTGGATTTTGGACAATCCTTAATCATATTACAAATTTTTGCACATGTTCATGAACCATGCAGAAGTACCTCTAAGGACAGGTATAGAACTGGGAAATTATCAGCATCAAGTCTAGAATCTAATCATTCTTCTTTCTCTAAAATTTTAACTTTTTTTTATTTATATATATCCTAAGGCAGTGGTTCCCAAACTTTTGCAGTTCGCGGCACCCTTAGAGTCTCCAAATTTTTTCAAGGCACCCCTCCAAAATAATTACTGAACAGTCCTGTTTTAGAGGTAGTTGGGTCAAAAAGTTGTAATAAGTATTTAGGTCACGACAGAAATACTTATTTAGTTGTATGCAAAAATGCCCCTCTGCATCCAGGTTCCCTGCCCCCTTTGCATCCAGGAACACTGCCCCCTCTGCATCCAGGCACACTACCCCCTTTGCAACCAGGCACACTGCCCCCTCTGCATCCAGACACACTGCCCTCTCTCACGTTGCCCCCTCTGTCACGCTGGCCCCCTCCTCTGCCCTCTGTCACGCTGGCTCCTCCTCTGCCATCTCTCACGCTGTCCCCCTCCTCTGCCCTCTCTCCCCCTCCTCTGCCCTCCTCTGTCATCTGTCCTCCTCCTCTGCCATATGTCCCCCTCCTCTGCCCCCTCCTCTGCCCTCTGTCCCCTCCTCTGCTCTCTGCCCCCCTCCTCTGCCCTCTGTCCCCCTCCTCTGTCCTCCTGGTCTGCCCTCTGTCCCCCTCCTCTGCCCTCATCCTCTGCTCTCTGTCCTCCTGGTCTGCCATCTGTCCTCCTCCTCTGCTCTCTGTCCTCCTCCTCTGCTCTCTGTCCCCCTCTGCCCTCTGTCCCCCTCCCCCCTCTGTCCCCCTCCTCCTCTGCCCTCTGTCCTCCTGGTCTGCCCTCTGTCCTCCTGGTCTGCCCTCTGTCCCCCTCCTCCTCTGCCCTCTGTCCCCCTCCTCCTCTGCCATCTGTCCTTCTCCTCCTCTGCCCTCGGTCTGCTCTCTGTCCCCCTCCTCCTCTGCCCTCTGTCCTCCTCCTTTGCCATCTGTCCTCCTCCTCCTCTGCCCTCGGTCTGCTCTCTGTCCCCCTCCTCCTCTGCCATCTGTCCTCCTGGTCTGCCCTCTGTCCCCCTCCTCCTATGCCCTCTGTCCTCCTCCTTTGCCATCTGTCCTCCTCTGCCCTCTGTCCCCCTCCTCCTATGCCCTCTGTCCTCCTCCTTTGCCATCTGTCCTCCTCCTCCTCTGCCCTCGGTCTGCCCTCTGTCCCCCTCCTCCTATGCCCTCTGTCCTCCTCCTTTGCCATCTGTCCTCCTCCTCCTCTGCCCTCGGACTGCCCTCTGTCCTCCTCCTCCTCTGCCATCTGTCCTCCTGGTCTGCCCTCTGTCCCCCTCCTCCTATGCTATCTGTCCTCCTGGTCTGCCCTCTGTCCCCCTTCTCCTATGCCATCTGTCCTCCTGGTCTGCCCTCTGTCCCCCTCCTCCTATGCCCTCTGTCCTCCTCCTTTGTCATCTGTCCTCCTCCTCCTCTGCCCTCTGTCCCCCTCCTCCTCTGCCATCTGTCCTCCTGGTCTGCCCTCTGTCCCCCTCCTCCTATGCCCTCTGTCCTCCTCCTTTGCCATCTGTCCTCCTCCTCCTCTGCCCTCGGTCTGCCCTCTGTCCCCCTCCTCCTATGCCCTCTGTCCTCCTCCTTTGCCATCTGTCCTCCTCTGCCCTCGGTCTGCCCTCTGTCCCCCTCCTCCTATGCCCTCTGTCCTCCTCCTTTGCCCTCTGTCCCCCTCCTCCTATGCCATCTGTCCTCCTGGTCTGCCCTCTGTCCCCCTCCTCCTATGCCATCTGTCCTCCTGGTCTGCCCTCTGTCCCCCTCCTCCTATGCCATCTGTCCTCCTGGTCTGCTCTCTGTCCCCCTCCTCCTATGCCCTCTGTCCTCCTCCTTTGCCATCTGTCCTCCTCTGCCCTCTGTCCCCCTCCTCCTCTGCCATCTGTCCTCCTGGTCTGCCCTCTGTCCCCCTCCTCCTATGCCCTCTGTCCTACTCCTTTACCATCTGTCCTCCTCCTCTGCCCTCGGTCTGCCCTCTGTCCCCCTCCTCCTATGTCCTCTGTCCTCCTCCTTTGCCATCTGTCCTCCTCCTCCTCTGCCCTCGGCCTGCCCTCTGTCCCCCTCCCTCTGCCCCGTGCCAGGCAAAAAAAAAAGAAAGAAAACAGAAATTTACCAATTCGCGTGGCGCCGGGACTCAGCAGCCTCCTCTCCTGCAGCTGTCACTGAATTACGTCAGTGACAGCTGCGGGAGAGAGGAGGCTGCTGGGTCCCGGCGCCGCGCGGATTGGTAAGTTTCTGTTTTATTTCTTTTTTTTTTGGCTGGCCCACGGCACCCCAGTGACAGCGCCGTGGCACCCCTGGGATCCGCGGTGCACACTTTGGGAACCGCCGTCCTAAGGCATATTGTACTTCCACCACAACGCCCTGCTCTATTGCAACTACTGTGCCATCTACCGGTTTCTTCTGGTATTGCAGCCACTCCCTATTCAATTATTTGCATTTGAAAAAAAATTAATGCTACTGCAATTTGATTTTACGCACATAGATTTAGGTGAGTATAAAACACTGTTCGAAATCCCTAATGGCTGCCATTGTTTAGCTTCAACCCTCCACAATGCCAACCAATACTTCATAAGTAACATTTCAATTTCTGTTTGCACATTATCCAAAACATTTTTATCAAAGGACCCTGCACTTGGAAACTGCTTATCACAATGATTGCTCATATTCATACAGTCTTGCACAAATCACTCAAAACACATTTTGTAGCCCCGCAGTTCTACAAATATATTAACAGACTTGACCCCGCAGTATTCAAGTCATATTTTCTCAAGTATAAAGTGTCCATGCAGCCCCCAAGCTACAATGGCTCCCACAGGTCCACCAATATTTAGAAAGTCCACTTAGGCCCCATGTCTGGGAATATAGCCTCAATGTTTACACTGTTTCTCAGTGACTACATAGATTTTATTTAATCTTTATTTTCATCTCTTAACTCCTCAACACTTATCACAGCACTCATACACATATACTCTGATAAGCAGTTCCCAAAGAAGTACACTTTTATAAGGCAAATATCCTTTCATAATGTACTGCTTAGAAAAGTGGCAGACAGAAATATGTAACACTTTAAACCCTGACTTTTAAATTGTGAAACAGTAACTATTAAACAACAAAAATAATAAAATTCAAAAAAGTTCATGTTACTGCAACACAGATTTCAGTGGGGAAAAAAATCTCATAGCCAGGCCTTACAATCTATGGTGTACTATTTGCAAAAGGGTAACATTGCTTATCTTCTTTTACATGTCCAATTTCTTTCCAACAAATATTGCAAAGCCAAGCAAGAAATACCTTATTTTTCCAGCCAAAAGTGGGATAGGTATCTCAGTAGTGCCTCCATTTTGATAAAACAATAATTCAATTTATATAAGAAAGAACTTTAGAAAAAGGATAAAAATGCGTATTTAACAAAATTAATGCTTGTGCTGTGATAAAATTATCATCAAACTTCGAATGTGAAACTCTGCCTTGTGGACACAAAGCAGACCTTTTTAACAGGGACAGAAAAGTAGGTTGCTTTACAATTTAAATGTCATGTTACAATTGGTTGAAATAGAGTATATGCTTTCCATGGTCCATTGGAGTCCTAAGTCTTTGAGGGAGATTGAAGAATGTCTTTGTTCACCAGGAGTTAATTGGTAATCAGAAAATAGATTGTGGGGGATCTGCGCTATCCACGTGTGGGATGAAATGGGCAGCCAGAGGAACAAACAGAAGGGGTGGTCTCAAACCCCTATGGGATACAACAACAATGGATTCCCCAGCTCGATAGAGGGATGGAAAGGAAGAGAGGGGGGGAAAGGGGGGGGGGGGTTTGTCAGTGAAAAAGCAAAGTGGGAATGATATAAAAATGTATATGGATGTGACAGTGTTAAAATACCATTGACTTACTGATAAAGACAACATAAAAACATCTCAATATGGTACAAATATCCGTTGGTGATGTGGAGTTATTGTAGAATAATAAATAATTCTCAGTCCAAAGTGGCAGCCGCCAATAAAAAATATTTGCAAAAAATAACACAAACAATGAATGTTAAAGCACGGGTCTGGGAAGGTTGGGTAGTGCACTTACCTCCCTCCCCAGAAGATGTGTCCAGATAATCCTTGCAGAGGTCCTTCTTTCAGGCAGCGATCCCGCTCCTGGAGAGTGTGTGCTCCTAACGTAATTACCGAGTAGCAATCTCAAGGTCCCCGCATAAATGGCCAACAGTAGTGCTCAAAACAACAGACAAAGAAGTGTGTAGGCAGACTGATGTTCCTCCGTGTGGGGGATCACCTTCCAGGCAGCGATCCCGCTCCTGGGTGTTGTGTGATCCTCACAAGCAGCCGGAAAGCAATCACGAGGTTCGCGCATGCGCGTTGGGACCGTCGGCGATAATGCTGGATTGAAAAAAGTATGCAAACAATGTCAAAATGTTACCTACGCGTTTCACCCCAATAGGGGCTTCTTCAGGGAAAATGAATAGTGATGGTATGAAGTAGATAGATGGGTATTTAAATACTGGCCAGTACTTAATACAGGTATCTCTCATTGGTTGAGCTTTCTGCCTGTCAAGTTCTAAATCCCTCCCCAGGCCTCTTCTCAAAGCCAAGAGTGAATAATCACCATAGCACAGCCAGACCACTACACTCATATAAATCACTGACTGATGTAAGCTATATGAATGTAAAAATAAAAAAAGGGGGAATAGAACAATATAAAAATCTAAAAAATAAGAAATGGACCTAAATAAAATAAAATAAAAACAACCATAAATAATATAGATAGTCGTTATATGTTCATATTTATTGTTAAAAAAGAGGTGTTAAGGAAAGTGGTTTAATTCAAAGTCGATATTCAGACCCCGTGGGGTCAGGGTCTTTAAAGTATATATATATCTGGTTTCATGTTGGGAAATCAACCTAATGAAGTCCCCTCCCCTCCACGGTTTCCTTACTTTGTGTATACCTAGAAAGCTCAATCCTGAGGGGTCATGTTCATGACATAGTGAAAAATGTTCTGATACGCTGTGTGTTTGGATCTCATTGAGAATATTGCGTTGGTGTTCCGCTATTCTCACTGCCAGTTTTCTGATAGTACGCCCTATATATTGTTTGCCACATGGACAGGAAAGTAGGCAAATGACACCCGATGTGTCACATGTAATTTTTTCTTTCATTGAGAAAACTTCTCCTGTGGTGTTGGAGGCAAAGGTGGTGACTGATTTAGTCTGTTTGGTTTTGCACCTTTTACATGCCCCACAGCGGTTACAATAATAGAAACCTGCAGTATTGTCATTTAGCCAGGTACCTTTACTGACAGTTATTGGGGCATCCCCACTTTTAACCAGCCTGAATTTCAGGTTTTCTGATTTTTTATAAACAAAGGCAGGTTTGGGAGGTAGTATATATTGGAGATCTTTATCCCCTAGGAGTATATGCCAATGCTTTTTAAAAATCTGTTCGATATTCTTATAGTCCCTACTGAATGTGGTGATAAAGGGAAGTGTGGGTTTTGTTGTTGCAGTATCTTGATCCATAGAGGTCTCCTTTTTCCTTATTAGGGCGCTCCTATCTGTAGTTCTTAGTTGGGTATAAGCGGCATCTATAATCTCCTGATTATAGTCTTTTTCCAAAAATCTCTCCTTCAGAATGAGGGCTTGTTCATCAAATTGCTCTAGATGTGTACAGTTGCGTCTGAGTCTGGAATATTGTCCTTTAGGAATATTGTTTAACCAGTTTGGATGATGACTACTGGAGGTGTGGATATATGAATTACAGTCAACTTTTTTGAAAAAATTCTTAGTGGAGATGGTGTTAAGTAGGGAGGGGTGATTGATCCATCAATCACATAAGTGGTCAGGTGTAGTTGTTAAAGGGACCTGCGCATGCCCAGTGCGACAGGATGGCGGACGGCCGCGGTTCCACACAGGTGTGAGCGGGAAAGATGGAGAACCACGTACCAGAGTGGAGGCACTCACACTCCGGTGAGTGACAAGCATAATTCATGCACGGCATTTATAATTATTAAGTAAGGGTGTGCACCGGGCACTTTTAGTGTTTTGGGTTTTGGGTTCTGATTAGCTTGAGGTTTTGGGTTCTGATTTGTTTTGGCAAAACACCTGACGAAAGGTTTTGCTTCTGATTTAGGGTTTTGGGTTCTGATTTATTTTTAAAAAAGCATAAAAAGTGCTAAAATCTAGTTTTTTGTTTGTTTTTTACTCCTACGCTATTATTAACCTCAATAACATTCAATAACAATCATTTCCACTAATTTCAAGTGTATGTGGAACACCTCACACCTCACAATATTGTGTTTAGTCCAAAACGTTGGACCGAGGTAGCTTTCTGGACTGCGTAGTGGAGTGGCCCTGGTACCCAATTTGGTACCGGGGCCACAATAAAAAAACCTTAACTGGTCTCAATTCCACTGCACAGCTATCTGGACTGCGTAGTGTAGTGGCCCCGGTACCCAATTTGGATACCGGGGCCACAATAAAAAAACCTTAACTGGCCTCAATTCCACTGCACAGCTATCTGGACTGCGTAGTGTAGTGGCCCCGGTACACAATTTGGTACCGGGGCCACAATAAAAAAACCTTAACTGGTCTGAATTTCACTCTGCAGAAGCGGCTGATCCTACATCCTACAGCAGCATATACAGGGTGTAGTTCTAACGCGTCAATACCTCTTGTTTTTGACGATGACAGGTCATTTTAATTAATTTTGGATTTGGCCCCAACATTGAATGTAGTTTAATATCTGATACGCATCTATCTGGACTGCGTAGTGGAGTGGCCCCGGTACCCAATTTGGTACGCCAACATAGCAGTTAAGGCCGCAGTTATTTTTTTTTGGAACTACAAAAAAAAACGTAGCAATAGAAATGGCAGTTCTTTTTTTTTTTGAAATACAGAAAGAAAGAAAGAAAATAGTGATAGAAATGGCAGTTCCTCTTTTTTTGAAATACAGAAAGAAAGAAAGAAAGTAGTAATAGAAATGGCAGTTCCTCTTTTTGGGAACTACATATAGAATGAAAATATCAATAGAAATGGCAGTTCCTCTTTTTGGGAACTACATATAGAATGAAAATATAAATAGAAATGGCAGTTCCTCTTTTTGGGAACTACATATAGAATGTAAATATTAATAGAAATGGCAGTTCCTCTTTTTGGGAACTACATATAGAATGAAAATATCAATAGAAATGGCAGTTCCTCTTTTTGGGAACTACATATAGAATGAAAATATAAATAGAAATGGCAGTTCCTCTTTTTGGGAACTACATATAGAATGAAAATATCAATAGAAATGGCAGTTCCTCTTTTTGGGAACTACATATAGAATGAAAATATAAATAGAAATGGCAGTTCCTCTTTTTGGGAACTACATATAGAATGAAAATATCAATAGAAATGGCAGTTCCTCTTTTTGGGAACTACATATAGAATGAAAATATAAATAGAAATGGCAGTTCCTCTTTTTGGGAACTACATATAGAATGAAAATAGAAATAGAAATGGCAGTTCCTCTTTTTGGGAACTACATATAGAATGAAAATAGAAATAGAAATGGCAGTTCCTCTTTTTGGGAACTACATATAGAATGAAAATATTAATAGAAATGGCAGTTCCTCGTTTTTTGAACTACACAAACAATGAACGTAGTAATAGAAATGACAGTTCCTCTTTTTGGGAACTTAACAGGAATTAGAGCATTTTTTTTATTCAGAAATGATGAGTCTCTCTATTAGAGTGTAATGCCCCTTAAAACTCCTTTAAATAAAATAGTACGTATTCTAGGAGACCCTGTTTATATATTTAAATTGGTTCTGCAAAAATATGCATGATGATCACTGTACAGAGATCTGTAAAAGAGCAGCGATTAAAGTGGCCTGATTAAAGGTCATGTAAGATCTTAAAGCACTCACAATTATATAGATACTGTATTCTCGTTAAAGACGCTGCCTAACGTGTATAAAAGTTGGCACTTATATAGCGCTTCCTTCACTGGGTGATGCGAGCAATCGGAGTGTGTTAATATGTAGAGACCCTATCTAAACATTAATATGATAGAACAAATAGCAGCGATGTATACGCTGTGTGTAGGTAAGGTAAGGATCTCAAATACCATGACACTCTGTTTAGCCTAATCCCTGACAATGTAATATCACGGAAAGCCTATTTGATTATCAAGGCCAATGGCTAGCTTCTGCTAAATCAGACAGCGCACGTCTAACACCAACATAGCTGTGCCGGTAACATGGCCAGCAGGAATATCTCTGATGGAGATAGAACTAGGCCCCAAAGAGCACATAATGCCAAAAAAAGAGTTGCAAGATGGTATTGTCCTTGGGATGTTGTTGTTGAAATAGGACATGCACACTTTAACAAACCAATCATTTCAGCGACAGGGCCTACCAAACTACTGTGGCTGAAATGATAGGATGTCCCTAGGTGGCCAAGATCCTTACCCTGCTTATTTGAGCTTTACATAAGCTACATATGGCCATACATTTGTTGTCCGGATTCGGATAAAAATAACTCCAGACAGAAGAGGTGGATTTTTGGGTCTTCTGACCAGGCATGACGATGGGCTTTTTCATCCCATGGACAACAACTGTTTCCCCCCCTGGTAGCTCATTTATGATAACCACATCAGCATCCTCCTTGTCAAGTTCCTCCACAACGCCAGCTACATCAATAGCCTCCTTGACACCTTGATTATCCAAATCTGAATCTACACTGTGGGTCATCCTTCCAGCATATGCAGAGGGTGTGCTGCAAATGGTGGATGGAGTCACCTCTTCCCGTACAGTGATGGGAAGGTCAGGCTTCGCAACCACCAACACCCTTGGACTCGCCTTGGGGAATTGTGATGTCATCTGTTTAGAAGACAGAGTTGTTTGCTGTTTTGTTGTTGTTGCTGACAGCATAACTCTCTTCAATTTTTTTGAGAGGGGGGGAGGAGGAGGGCTTAGATCCTTGGGTGAAGCTGAACCACTAGTCCTGAACACGGGCCAGGGCCTAAGCCGTTCCTTGCCACTCCGTGTCGTAAATGGCATATTGGCAAGTTTACGTTTCTCCTCAGATGTTTTCAATTTTCTTTTTTTGCTAATTTTAGTCAACTTTGGGTTTTTGGATTTTACATGCCCTTTACTAGGAGATTGGGCATCGGCTTTGGCAGACGACATTGATGGTATTTCATTGTCTATGTCATGACTAGTGGCAGCAGCTTCAGCATTAGGAGGAAGTGGTTCTTGATCTTTCCCTACTTTATCCTCAAAATTTTGGTACTCCATTATATGCAGCACAAGAGAGCGTACCCCTAAACCACACACACTGGGCAAAGCCTTTAAAAATTATCTGCGGCACAGGAGAGTACCACTGGACTGTAGTTATACAGCAGTACCTAATTTTTGTGACAGCTGGAAGAGTGAACGTAATGTGACTTTGAATTGAAATAGTACTACCTAATTTTTGTGACAGCTGCAAGAGTGAACGTAATGTGACTTTGAATTGAAATAGTACTACCTATTTTTTGTGAAAGCTGCAAGAGTGAACGTAGTGTGACTTTGAATTGAAATAGTACTACCTATTTTTTCAACCTAATTTATTTTTTTTTCGTATCATTTTTTTATAATTTTTTTATTTTTTTTATATTTATTTTTTTATAACTTTTTAATAAATTTTTTATAACTTTGGAATAATTTAGAAATAACAATGCCCTTAGCAGAACAGAGCACAGGACACAGCACCACTGGAATCAGCAGGACAGGAGCACTGCACAAAGCACCACTGGACTCATGAGGACAGAGCACAGGACACAGCACCACTGGACTCAGCAGGACAGAGCACAGGACACAGCACCACTGGAATGGACTGAGCAGAACACAGCACAGCACAGCACAACACAGCACGAGAAATCACAGGACAGAGGACCACCTAACACACCCTCCCTCTTCCCTGATCAATGCCCGAGTGAAGATGGCGGCGGCAAGCAGGGAATTTAAAGGATCCGGGTATCGCGAGATCCGACAGAGCCTTGTTTTAAGTTTTGGAATCGGCGGGAATACCCGGACATCGCTCGGATCTGACTCGGAATCACACTGTTCGGGTGGGCTCGGATTCCAGACATCCGAGCCCGCTCATCCTTATTATTAAGCGCAGATTTATCACAAAATTGAACAACCGTTAATCCCTCAGGCAATACTGCTGTAATGGGAACATGCCTGTCACACCCCGTGGGTTTATTTTAATTTCCAATACCCCTAATAAATTTCTGACACCTAACAAATCTGTATTTGGATTTTGGACAATCCTTAATCATATTACAAATTTTTGCACATGTTCATGAACCATGCAGAAGTACCTCTAAGGACAGGTATAGAACTGGGAAATTATCAGCATCAAGTCTAGAATCTAATCATTCTTCTTTCTCTAAAATTTTAACTTTTTTTTATTTATATATATCCTAAGGCAGTGGTTCCCAAACTTTTGCAGTTCGCGGCACCCTTAGAGTCTCCAAATTTTTTCAAGGCACCCCTCCAAAATAATTACTGAACAGTCCTGTTTTAGAGGTAGTTGGGTCAAAAAGTTGTAATAAGTATTTAGGTCACGACAGAAATACTTATTTAGTTGTATGCAAAAATGCCCCTCTGCATCCAGGTTCCCTGCCCCCTTTGCATCCAGGAACACTGCCCCCTCTGCATCCAGGCACACTACCCCCTTTGCAACCAGGCACACTGCCCCCTCTGCATCCAGACACACTGCCCTCTCTCACGTTGCCCCCTCTGTCACGCTGGCCCCCTCCTCTGCCCTCTGTCACGCTGGCTCCTCCTCTGCCATCTCTCACGCTGTCCCCCTCCTCTGCCCTCTCTCCCCCTCCTCTGCCCTCCTCTGTCATCTGTCCTCCTCCTCTGCCATATGTCCCCCTCCTCTGCCCCCTCCTCTGCCCTCTGTCCCCTCCTCTGCTCTCTGCCCCCCTCCTCTGCCCTCTGTCCCCCTCCTCTGTCCTCCTGGTCTGCCCTCTGTCCCCCTCCTCTGCCCTCATCCTCTGCTCTCTGTCCTCCTGGTCTGCCATCTGTCCTCCTCCTCTGCTCTCTGTCCTCCTCCTCTGCTCTCTGTCCTCCTCCTCTGCTCTGTCCCCCTCCTCCTCTGCCCTCTGTCCTCCTGGTCTGCCCTCTGTCCTCCTGGTCTGCCCTCTGTCCCCCTCCTCCTCTGCCCTCTGTCCCCCTCCTCCTCTGCCATCTGTCCTTCTCCTCCTCTGCCCTCGGTCTGCTCTCTGTCCCCCTCCTCCTCTGCCCTCTGTCCTCCTCCTTTGCCATCTGTCCTCCTCCTCCTCTGCCCTCGGTCTGCTCTCTGTCCCCCTCCTCCTCTGCCATCTGTCCTCCTGGTCTGCCCTCTGTCCCCCTCCTCCTATGCCCTCTGTCCTCCTCCTTTGCCATCTGTCCTCCTCTGCCCTCTGTCCCCCTCCTCCTATGCCCTCTGTCCTCCTCCTTTGCCATCTGTCCTCCTCCTCCTCTGCCCTCGGTCTGCCCTCTGTCCCCCTCCTCCTATGCCCTCTGTCCTCCTCCTTTGCCATCTGTCCTCCTCCTCCTCTGCCCTCGGACTGCCCTCTGTCCTCCTCCTCCTCTGCCATCTGTCCTCCTGGTCTGCCCTCTGTCCCCCTCCTCCTATGCTATCTGTCCTCCTGGTCTGCCCTCTGTCCCCCTCCTCCTATGCCATCTGTCCTCCTGGTCTGCCCTCTGTCCCCCTCCTCCTATGCCCTCTGTCCTCCTCCTTTGTCATCTGTCCTCCTCCTCCTCTGCCCTCTGTCCCCCTCCTCCTCTGCCATCTGTCCTCCTGGTCTGCCCTCTGTCCCCCTCCTCCTATGCCCTCTGTCCTCCTCCTTTGCCATCTGTCCTCCTCCTCCTCCTCTGCCCTCGGTCTGCCCTCTGTCCCCCTCCTCCTATGCCCTCTGTCCTCCTCCTTTGCCATCTGTCCTCCTCTGCCCTCGGTCTGCCCTCTGTCCCCCTCCTCCTATGCCCTCTGTCCTCCTCCTTTGCCCTCTGTCCCCCTCCTCCTATGCCATCTGTCCTCCTGGTCTGCCCTCTGTCCCCCTCCTCCTATGCCATCTGTCCTCCTGGTCTGCCCTCTGTCCCCCTCCTCCTATGCCATCTGTCCTCCTGGTCTGCCCTCTGTCCCCCTCCTCCTCTGCCATCTGTCCTCCTGGTCTGCCCTCTGTCCCCCTCCTCCTATGCCCTCTGTCCTACTCCTTTACCATCTGTCCTCCTCCTCTGCCCTCGGTCTGCCCTCTGTCCCCCTCCTCCTATGCCCTCTGTCCTCCTCCTTTGCCATCTGTCCTCCTCCTCCTCTGCCCTCGGCCTGCCCTCTGTCCCCCTCCCTCTGCCCCGTGCCAGGCAAAAAAAAAAGAAAGAAAACAGAAATTTACCAATTCGCGCGGCGCCGGGACTCAGCAGCCTCCTCTCCTGCAGCTGTCACTGAATTACGTCAGTGACAGCTGCGGGAGAGAGGAGGCTGCTGGGTCCCGGCGCCGCGCGGATTGGTAAGTTTCTGTTTTATTTCTTTTTTTTTTGGCTGGCCCACGGCACCCCAGTGACAGCGCCGTGGCACCCCTGGGATCCGCGGTGCACACTTTGGGAACCGCCGTCCTAAGGCATATTGTACTTCCACCACAACGCCCTGCTCTATTGCAACTACTGTGCCATCTACCGGTTTCTTCTGGTATTGCAGCCACTCCCTATTCAATTATTTGCATTTGAAAAAAAATTAATGCTACTGCAATTTGATTTTACGCACATAGATTTAGGTGAGTATAAAACACTGTTCGAAATCCCTAATGGCTGCCATTGTTTAGCTTCAACCCTCCACAATGCCAACCAATACTTCATAAGTAACATTTCAATTTCTGTTTGCACATTATCCAAAACATTTTTATCAAAGGACCCTGCACTTGGAAACTGCTTATCACAATGATTGCTCATATTCATACAGTCTTGCACAAATCACTCAAAACACATTTTGTAGCCCCGCAGTTCTACAAATATATTAACAGACTTGACCCCGCAGTATTCAAGTCATATTTTCTCAAGTATAAAGTGTCCATGCAGCCCCCAAGCTACAATGGCTCCCACAGGTCCACCAATATTTAGAAAGTCCACTTAGGCCCCATGTCTGGGAATATAGCCTCAATGTTTACACTGTTTCTCAGTGACTACATAGATTTTATTTAATCTTTATTTTCATCTCTTAACTCCTCAACACTTATCACAGCACTCATACACATATACTCTGATAAGCAGTTCCCAAAGAAGTACACTTTTATAAGGCAAATATCCTTTCATAATGTACTGCTTAGAAAAGTGGCAGACAGAAATATGTAACACTTTAAACCCTGACTTTTAAATTGTGAAACAGTAACTATTAAACAACAAAAATAATAAAATTCAAAAAAGTTCATGTTACTGCAACACAGATTTCAGTGGGGAAAAAAATCTCATAGCCAGGCCTTACAATCTATGGTGTACTATTTGCAAAAGGGTAACATTGCTTATCTTCTTTTACATGTCCAATTTCTTTCCAACAAATATTGCAAAGCCAAGCAAGAAATACCTTATTTTTCCAGCCAAAAGTGGGATAGGTATCTCAGTAGTGCCTCCATTTTGATAAAACAATAATTCAATTTATATAAGAAAGAACTTTAGAAAAAGGATAAAAATGCGTATTTAACAAAATTAATGCTTGTGCTGTGATAAAATTATCATCAAACTTCGAATGTGAAACTCTGCCTTGTGGACACAAAGCAGACCTTTTTAACAGGGACAGAAAAGTAGGTTGCTTTACAATTTAAATGTCATGTTACAATTGGTTGAAATAGAGTATATGCTTTCCATGGTCCATTGGAGTCCTAAGTCTTTGAGGGAGATTGAAGAATGTCTTTGTTCACCAGGAGTTAATTGGTAATCAGAAAATAGATTGTGGGGGATCTGCGCTATCCACGTGTGGGATGAAATGGGCAGCCAGAGGAACAAACAGAAGGGGTGGTCTCAAACCCCTATGGGATACAACAACAATGGATTCCCCAGCTCGATAGAGGGATGGAAAGGAAGAGAGGGGGGGAAAGGGGGGGGGGGGGTTTGTCAGTGAAAAAGCAAAGTGGGAATGATATAAAAATGTATATGGATGTGACAGTGTTAAAATACCATTGACTTACTGATAAAGACAACATAAAAACATCTCAATATGGTACAAATATCCGTTGGTGATGTGGAGTTATTGTAGAATAATAAATAATTCTCAGTCCAAAGTGGCAGCCGCCAATAAAAAATATTTGCAAAAAATAACACAAACAATGAATGTTAAAGCACGGGTCTGGGAAGGTTGGGTAGTGCACTTACCTCCCTCCCCAGAAGATGTGTCCAGATAATCCTTGCAGAGGTCCTTCTTTCAGGCAGCGATCCCGCTCCTGGAGAGTGTGTGCTCCTAACGTAATTACCGAGTAGCAATCTCAAGGTCCCCGCATAAATGGCCAACAGTAGTGCTCAAAACAACAGACAAAGAAGTGTGTAGGCAGACTGATGTTCCTCCGTGTGGGGGATCACCTTCCAGGCAGCGATCCCGCTCCTGGGTGTTGTGTGATCCTCACAAGCAGCCGGAAAGCAATCACGAGGTTCGCGCATGCGCGTTGGGACCGTCGGCGATAATGCTGGATTGAAAAAAGTATGCAAACAATGTCAAAATGTTACCTACGCGTTTCACCCCAATAGGGGCTTCTTCAGGGAAAATGAATAGTGATGGTATGAAGTAGATAGATGGGTATTTAAATACTGGCCAGTACTTAATACAGGTATCTCTCATTGGTTGAGCTTTCTGCCTGTCAAGTTCTAAATCCCTCCCCAGGCCTCTTCTCAAAGCCAAGAGTGAATAATCACCATAGCACAGCCAGACCACTACACTCATATAAATCACTGACTGATGTAAGCTATAGGAATGTAAAAATAAAAAAAGGGGGAATAGAACAATATAAAAATCTAAAAAATAAGAAATGGACCTAAATAAAATAAAATAAAAACAACCATAAATAATATAGATAGTCGTTATATGTTCATATTTATTGTTAAAAAAGAGGTGTTAAGGAAAGTGGTTTAATTCAAAGTCGATATTCAGACCCCGTGGGGTCAGGGTCTTTAAAGTATATATATATCTGGTTTCATGTTGGGAAATCAACCTAATGAAGTCCCCTCCCCTCCACGGTTTCCTTACTTTGTGTATACCTAGAAAGCTCAATCCTGAGGGGTCATGTTCATGACATAGTGAAAAATGTTCTGATACGCTGTGTGTTTGGATCTCATTGAGAATATTGCGTTGGTGTTCCGCTATTCTCACTGCCAGTTTTCTGATAGTACGCCCTATATATTGTTTGCCACATGGACAGGAAAGTAGGCAAATGACACCCGATGTGTCACATGTAATTTTTTCTTTGATTGAGAAAACTTCTCCTGTGGTGTTGGAGGCAAAGGTGGTGACTGATTTAGTCTGTTTGGTTTTGCACCTTTTACATGCCCCACAGCGGTTACAATAATAGAAACCTGCAGTATTGTCATTTAGCCAGGTACCTTTACTGACAGTTATTGGGGCATCCCCACTTTTAACCAGCCTGAATTTCAGGTTTTCTGATTTTTTATAAACAAAGGCAGGTTTGGGAGGTAGTATATATTGGAGATCTTTATCCCCTAGGAGTATATGCCAATGCTTTTTAAAAATCTGTTCGATATTCTTATAGTCCCTACTGAATGTGGTGATAAAGGGAAGTGTGGGTTTTGTTGTTGCAGTATCTTGATCCATAGAGGTCTCCTTTTTCCTTATTAGGGCGCTCCTATCTGTAGTTCTTAGTTGGGTATAAGCGGCATCTATAATCTCCTGATTATAGTCTTTTTCCAAAAATCTCTCCTTCAGAATGAGGGCTTGTTCATCAAATTGCTCTAGATGTGTACAGTTGCGTCGGAGTCTGGAATATTGTCCTTTAGGAATATTGTTTAACCAGTTTGGATGATGACTACTGGAGGTGTGGATATATGAATTACAGTCAACTTTTTTGAAAAAATTCTTAGTGGAGATGGTGTTATTCTCCACAGAGATCTCCAGATCCAGGAATGCAATCCTTTGTTCACTAGTGTTATGTGTAAAGGATAGATTGAGTTGGTTCTGATTAATATATGTGAGGAAGGAGTCCAATTCTGTACTTTCTCCACTCCATATACAGAACACGTCATCAATAAATCTCTGCCAGACCACAATGTGGTCCAGAAATAGGTTATTATGCCAAATAGATAGTTCTTCCCAGTGGGCCACAAACAGGTTCGCGTAACTGATTGCAAATTTAGCGCCCATAGCAGTCCCGCGAACCTGCTTGTAGTAAGCCCCACTGGAACAGAAATAATTGTGATTCAGGACGAAGGATATCCCCTCAATGAGGAAATCGATCTGTTCCAATGGAAGATCTGAAAGTTTATTCAGAATCTGTCTCGTATGATCACAGCCTGCTTGGTGGTCAATCACAGTATATAATGAAGCCACATCACATGTAAGGAAAATATAGCCAGGTTTCCACACAATCCCTTCCAGCAGTTCTATGAGATGGCCGTTGTCCCTCAGATAGCTTTTCTGTAATACAACCAACGGCTGAAGGAAATGATCTATGTAGCTTGACAAGTTGGTTGTAAGGGAACCGATGCCCGACACAATAGGTCGGCCCGGTGGATTGTGTAGGGTCTTGTGTATCTTGGGCATGTGATAAATCACAGGGATCCTAGGATTTTTTACAGACAGAAACTGGTACTTTTCCTTATTAATGATGCCTCTGAGGGCAGCTTTACTCAGGAGTGCCTGCAGATCTTTCAAGAATGGGGTTGTAGGATCTCCATTCAGGGGCTGATAAGTGGTGTTATCTGATAATTGTCTGTGGAGTTCTTTTTAATAATCCATGGTGTTCAATATTGTAATACCACCACCCTTGTCAGCTGGTCTGATAATTATATCAGGATTTTTAGCTAATTGTGTAATGGCAGTTCTATCTGTCTGGGTGGTGTTGGAGTGCTTCCCAGTTTTCTGGATCTTCATATTTTCCAGGTGTTTCTCTACGAGTTTCTCAAATGTACTGATAAAGGGACCCTTAACATATCTAGGATAGAATGTAGATCTATTTTTCAGATTGGTATGTGTAAATGGGTCATGACCTTTCTCTGTACTGCTATTTGCCAAAGATCTGGAAGGATCTGCAAAAAACTTTTTCAGAGTAATGTTTCTAATGTATTTCTGAACATCGATATAGGTGTCAAATTTGTTCAACCCTTTCTCGGGGGCAAACTTAAGGCCTTTACCCAATATATGCATCTGTGGAGCAGTGAGTTGGGAATGGCTTAAGTTAAAAATTCCACGAACCTGTTTGTGGCCCACTGGGAAGAACTATCTATTTGGCATAATAACCTATTTCTGGACCACATTGTGGTCTGGCAGAGATTTATTGATGACGTGTTCTGTATATGGAGTGGAGAAAGTACAGAATTGGACTCCTTCCTCACATATATTAATCAGAACCAACTCAATCTATCCTTTACACATAACACTAGTGAACAAAGGATTGCATTCCTGGATCTGGAGATCTCTGTGGAGAATAACACCATCTCCACTAAGAATTTTTTCAAAAAAGTTGACTGTAATTCATATATCCACACCTCCAGTAGTCATCATCCAAACTGGTTAAACAATATTCCTAAAGGACAATATTCCAGACTCAGACGCAACTGTACACATCTAGAGCAATTTGATGAACAAGCCCTCATTCTGAAGGAGAGATTTTTGGAAAAAGACTATAATCAGGAGATTATAGATGCCGCTTATACCCAACTAAGAACTACAGATAGGAGCGCCCTAATAAGGAAAAAGGAGACCTCTATGGATCAAGATACTGCAACAACAAAACCCACACTTCCCTTTATCACCACATTCAGTAGGGACTATAAGAATATCGAACAGATTTTTAAAAAGCATTGGCATATACTCCTAGGGGATAAAGATCTCCAATATATACTACCTCCCAAACCTGCCTTTGTTTATAAAAAATCAGAAAACCTGAAATTCAGGCTGGTTAAAAGTGGGGATGCCCCAATAACTGTCAGTAAAGGTACCTGGCTAAATGACAATACTGCAGGTTTCTATTATTGTAACCGCTGTGGGGCATGTAAAAGGTGCAAAACCAAACAGACTAAATCAGTCACCACCTTTGCCTCCAACACCACAGGAGAAGTTTTCTCAATCAAAGAAAAAATTACATGTGACACATCGGGTGTCATTTGCCTACTTTCCTGTCCATGTGGCAAACAATATATAGGGCGTACTATCAGAAAACTGGCAGTGAGAATAGCGGAACACCAACGCAATATTCTCAATGAGATCCAAACACACAGCGTATCAGAACATTTTTCACTATGTCATGAACATGACCCCTCAGGATTGAGCTTTCTAGGTATACACAAAGTAAGGAAACCGTGGAGGGGAGGGGACTTCATTAGGTTGATTTCCCAACATGAAACCAGATATATATATACTTTAAAGACCCTGACCCCACGGGGTCTGAATATCGACTTTGAATTAAACCACTTTCCTTAACACCTCTTTTTTAACAATAAATATGAACATATAACGACTATCTATATTATTTATGGTTGTTTTTATTTTATTTTATTTAGGTCCATTTCTTATTTTTTAGATTTTTATATTGTTCTATTCCCCCTTTTTTTATTTTTACTAGAGATGGGCGGGTCCGGTTCTCCGAGAACCGAACCCACCCGAACTTTGGGTATCCGAGTACCGAGCTGAGCAGCTCGGTACTCTCCCGCCAATTCCGAATCCAAATCGAGGCCGAACGTCATTGTGACGTCGTCGGATCTCGGGACTCGGTTCTCGCGATACTTCAACTTTATAAATACACGCCTCCACAGCAATCCATCGCCATTTGACAGAGGGAGAGAGCAGGGTGTAGTCATAGGCTAATTAGAGCAGGGACAGAGAAAGAATACAATATTGTTCTTGCAATTGCTCTAACCAAAATCGCTAGTGCAGAGAGGAGGATAGAGGTTTATTATTTTTTCTTCATATTTGGCACTCCCCAGCGCTTTTGGGTTGTCCCCCATAATTGTGCATTAATATTTCTGGCTGTCAAAAGTCATATCTGTCAGCAGTATCTACTCAATAAATGTTAGCACTCCTCAGTGTTTTTGGGGTGTCCTCTCTAATTGTGCATTAATATTTCTGGCTGTCAAAAGTCATATCTGTCAGCAGTATCTACTCAATAATTTTAAGCACTCCTCAGTGTTTTTGGGGTGTCCTCTCTAATTGTGCATTAATATTTCTGGCTGTCAAAAGTCATATCTGTCAGCAGTATCTACTCAATAATTTTAAGCACTCCTCAGTGTTTTTGGGGTGTCCTCTCTAATTGTGCATTAATATTTCTGGCTGTCAAAAGTCATATCTGTCAGCAGTATCTACTCAATAAATTTTAGCACTCCTCAGTGTTTTTGGGGTGTCCTCCCTAATTGTGCATTAATATTTCTGGCTGTCAAAAGTCATATCTGTCAGCAGTATCTACTCAATAAATGTTAGCACTCCTCAGTGTTTTTGGGGTGTCCTCTCTAATTGTGCATTAATATTTCTGGCTGTCAAAAGTCATATCTGTCAGCAGTATCTACTCAATAATTTTAAGCACTCCTCAGTGTTTTTGGGGTGTCCTCTCTAATTGTGCATTAATATTTCTGGCTGTCAAAAGTCATATCTGTCAGCAGTATCTACTCAATAATTTTAAGCACTCCTCAGTGTTTTTGGGGTGTCCTCTCTAATTGTGCATTAATATTTCTGGCTGTCAAAAGTCATATCTGTCAGCAGTATCTACTCAATAAATTTTAGCACTCCTCAGTGTTTTTGGGGTGTCCTCCCTAATTGTGCATTAATATTTCTGGCTGTCAAAAGTCATATCTGTCAGCAGTATCTACTCAATAAATGTTAGCACTCCTCAGTGTTTTTGGGGTGTCCTCTCTAATTGTGCATTAATATTTCTGGCTGTCAAAAGTCATATCTGTCAGCAGTATCTACTCAATAAATGTTAGCACTCCTCAGTGTTTTTGGGGTGTCCTCTCTAATTGTGCATTAATATTTCTGGCTGTCAAAAGTCATATCTGTCAGCAGTATCTACTCAATAAATTTTAGCACTCCTCAGTGTTTTTGGGGTGTCCTCCCTAATTGTGCATTAATATTTCTGGCTGTCAAAAGTCATATCTGTCAGCAGTATCTACTCAATAAATGTTAGCACTCCTCAGTGTTTTTGGGGTGTCCTCTCTAATTGTGCATTAATATTTCTGGCTGTCAAAAGTCATATCTGTCAGCAGTATCTACTCAATAAATGTTAGCACTCCTCAGTGTTTTTGGGGTGTCCTCTCTAATTGTGCATTAATATTTCTGGCTGTCAAAAGTCATATCTGTCAGCAGTATCTACTCAATAAATGTTAGCACTCCTCAGTGTTTTTGGGGTGTCCTCTCTAATTGTGCATTAATATTTCTGGCTGTCAAAAGTCATATCTGTCAGCAGTATCTACTCAATAATTTTAAGCACTCCTCAGTGTTTTTGGGGTGTCCTCTCTAATTGTGCATTAATATTTCTGGCTGTCAAAAGTCATATCTGTCAGCAGTATCTACTCAATAAATTTTAGCACTCCTCAGTGTTTTTGGGGTGTCCTCCCTAATTGTGCATTAATATTTCTGGCTGTCAAAAGTCATATCTGTCAGCAGTATCTACTCAATAAATGTTAGCACTCCTCAGTGTTTTTGGGGTGTCCTCTCTAATTGTGCATTAATATTTCTGGCTGTCAAAAGTCATATCTGTCAGCAGTATCTACTCAATAAATGTTAGCACTCCTCAGTGTTTTTGGGGTGTCCTCTCTAATTGTGCATTAATATTTCTGGCTGTCAAAAGTCATATCTGTCAGCAGTATCTACTCAATAAATTTTAGCACTCCTCAGTGTTTTTGGGGTGTCCTCCCTAATTGTGCATTAATATTTCTGGCTGTCAAAAGTCATATCTGTCAGCAGTATCTACGCAATGGATTCAAAGCAGTCCACATATGATCTAAATGAGCAACCAGGTTCTGTCACCAGTCCTGATGTTAGTGTTCCCAGTACGTCATCTGGCCAAGGCGATGTCAAACAACAGAGTGTTTTCAAATTAGTGCAAAAAACAAAAACCAAAAAAAAATTTACTGTATTGAAGCGAAAAAGCAGTGTAACTGAGCAAAAGTTAAGTGACGATAAAAAAAAAATTGCAAGCATGCCATTCTACACACGCAGTGGCAAAGAGAGAATGAGGCCTTCACCTTTGGCTATTAGTGGCAGATCCCAAAAAGTTACCCAGCCTACAATTGGTGCACAACTACTGTTACGCGTCAAAGCCGAGCTGCAAGATAACAGTGAGGCATTACAGGAGAATATTTGCTCTGATTCACAAATGACAACAATCCCTGTGGAGAGTCCATCCAACAGTGGGATGTCTAATCGTGACCATTCTGTTAGTCTACCCATAAAGAAGGGCCCTTTCAGCAGTTCTGCTGATATGTGCCTGAACAGCCCGAGTGTAGCCGGTGATACACCAAGTGAGGATGACACTTTGTCTTTAGAAGAGGATGTGGGGGAGATTTGGGTATCCGACGATGAGGATGCGGTTGATTGTGTAAGTCCTGCAGCAGTGTGGCACCAGTGGGAGCAGTTCTGGCATGTGAGGTTCTGGCACCAATATGCACTTTCCAAACACAAGCAGGGATGACGCAGGGGGCAGACCACAACAGTTTGACATCTGGGCTGGTTTGAAGGATTTGTCAAAAAAATGTGTGACCTTGACCATAATTCCAACCAATCCTACTATTAACATGCAAAGGATGGTGGAGGGCCTATCAGGGATTAAACTGTATTTTTCATAATTTTCACTAATAATGTTTGGGTGTAATATACACCCAAAGACGAGTGCTCAATTGCTAAGAGTCATTGATGGAGAGGAAGACAAGCAGGCTTGTCTGTAGAATTTGCAGGCAAATTGTGCTGCGTTATATAGGTAACACCCAAAGAGAAGAGCTCCATTGCTCCATTGCTAATTGTAATTGCTGAAATAGAAATAATAGGGCTGACAGTCTTGGTCTAAATCTGCAGTTACATTTTATTGTACCATAGCTCACTGCGAAACTGGAGAGGTGGCAGGGTTTAGTGATAATCTTCCTCCAACAATACTAATTCATCCCAATATCCCAATATCATAGAAGTCTGTGTAGTATGATGTAATTGCTGATAATGGCCTTCCAAAGGGAATGACTAGTTGATTTTAGGGCAGAGCTGTCACGGTTTTTGGGCAATTCTTTTACAGCACAGCAAATATCAAAATGTTTAGCGGACTCATCTGCATCACCACTGGGTGTCTTGGGAAAGCAATTTCTTTTACTACAAGCAGTTGCCAGAGAAACTGAAGGAGAAGACGTCCCAACAAGATGTTGATAAGTCTGGGATCCTTGCAAAGAAAATTAAGTATTTCATCTACAATTAAAATATAGTTAGCACATTTACTTTGTTTTATTGCACACTATAATTTTATGTAGCACCTTTTCAAAATCTATTATTAAGGCAATCACTTGACTCAAGCTAACCGTGTCTGCACTTTCTTCACAGGTAACTACTTCGCTGGACTAAAGTATATTCCCCTCAAATGCTAATCTTCTTGCAGCTGCTGTATTCTCCTACATGCTGTTGCAGAAACCACAAATTGACCCTAAATGTTTATGGACACAAACAGCATCTCCTGCATGTCATTTTTCAAAAGTTCTGTAACACCAAGTTGATAGTGTGTGCAAAACAGGAAATGTGATGGAATTCAGCCCCGCTGTAATGCTGGACCAATATTGGGGTCGTAATCAGAAATGACATATCCTCAGGAGACTCCAAGCAGGATTAGCCATCTTTCAATGACATCCCTTAGTTTTTGGAACAGTTTGTCAGCTGTATGCCTCTTAGTGAAGCTGCTGATACACAGAGTAGCCTACTTCTCAAAAATGTGATGTACCTGGGTACATGCTGCTGCTGTCCATGCTGGGGAAGGCGAATGACCAACCCAGTGGGCTTTCACAATCATATAATATTTTGTTTGCCCAGTTACGCTTGTACACATATCTGTGGTTAAGTGTACAGTGGGTAGAATACCATTTTGTCACCCAATAATGACATTTTTAGTAAACTTTCGGTACAGGAGAGAATTAGCTTTTCTAGTAAAATGGTATAGTGATGACATTTGCTAACAGGGACATAACACCTCAATTAAATGTCTTAAACCAACTGTATTAATAGTGAACATTGGACGCAGATCTAACACTAGCATAGTACCCAGGGCGTCTGTGATCCGCTTTGCGACTGGGTGACAGGTTTCATTCTTGCTTCCTCTTGCAGAGGATTGTTTAACTGCCAATTGTTGGGGGGGGAAGACTGCAGGTGCTGGGATGTAGATGAGAGAAGGGAGGTAGATTATGCTGGAATGCTTGTTGTTATTTTTTTTTTAACCGAAGTTTCTGATTTTCCCAACAGTTTTCCAATAACTCGCTGAAAAATGACGAAACATGGATGAGGATCCCAGATGGTTAAGGTCCCTACCTCTACTGAGTGTGGCTTTCAAAATGCTACAAATGGATAGACAACTCTTGCCAGGATTCGTGTAAAAATAATTCCACACTTAAGAGTGGATTTTTGGTCTTATGCCCAGGCATGACAATGGCCTTTTTGTTATCACTGGCAAGAACTGCAGCAATTTTTCTTTTCAAGTGTATGAAAATCATATTGTGACATAGGAGGTGTTCAAAATTGAATAAAAAATGACTGGAAATTAGTGTTACTGAGGTTAATAATAATGTAGCTACAAAATAATACCTAAATTATGTTATTTTAGCACCAATAAATGTAATTTTTATAACAAATTGCAAAACAAAACCAAACAAAACCAAAACCAAAACCAAAACACGCAATGGCGGTTTTGCAAAACCAAAACCAAAACCAAAACACAACGGTAATCCAGATCCAAAACCGAATCCAAAACCAAAACACGGGGGTCAGTGACCATCTCTAATTTTTACATTCATATAGCTTACATCAGTCAGTGATTTATATGAGTGTAGTGGTCTGGCTGTGCTATGGTGATTATTCACTCTTGGCTTTGAGAAGAGGCCTGGGGAGGGATTTAGAACTTGACAGGCAGAAAGCTCAACCAATGAGAGATACCTGTATTAAGTACTGGCCAGTATTTAAATACCCATCTATCTACTTCATACCATCACTATTCATTTTCCCTGAAGAAGCCCCTATTGGGGTGAAACGCTTAGGTAACATTTTGACATTGTTTGCATACTTTTTTCAATCCAGCATTATCGCCGACGGTCCCAACGCGCATGCGCAAACCTCGTGATTGCTTTCCGGCTGCTTGTGAGGATCACACAACACCCAGGAGCGGGATCGCTGCCTGGAAGGTGATCCCCCACACGGAGGAACATCAGTCTGCCTACACACTTCTTTGTTTGTTGTTTTGAGCACTACTGTTGGCCATTTATGCGGGGACCTTGAGACTGCTACTCGGTAATTACGTTAGGAGCACACACTCTCCAGGAGCGGGATCGCTGCCTGAAAGAAGGACCTCTGCAAGGATTATCTGGACACATCTTCTGGGGAGGGAGGTAAGTGCACTACCCAACCTTCCCAGACCCGTGCTTTAACATTCATTGTTTGTGTTATTTTTTGCAAATATTTTTTATTGGCGGCTGCCACTTTGGACTGAGAATTATTTATTATTCTACAATAACTCCACATCACCAACGGATATTTGTACCATATTGAGATGTTTTTATGTTGTCTTTATCAGTAAGTCAACGGTATTTTAACACTGTCACATCCATATACATTTTTATATCATTCCCACTTTGCTTTTTCACTGACAAACCCCCCCCCCTTTCCCCCCCTCCCCTCTTCCTTTCCATCGCTCTGTCACGCTGGGGAATCCATTGTTGTTAATTGGTAATGTCTGTTCTGATAATTAAGTCTTCCACTACTGCTCACATCTCTCTTCAGCACACGAAGAAATACAATTGACATCAAGAATAACACATCAAATAAAATAAAAGAATGTAAATATATTTCATTCAAATATATTGGCTTCATTCAAAAACACATTCTTTGCAGACATTTTTATACTCACCACCCAGGATCATTGGTACACACTGTGGTGGTCAGCAAAGGCTCCAGTATAAATTTTCGTCTTCTACCCACAGAGAACAATTTCATAATGTCACGAAATCTAGTTTAAAAGTCGTCAGGAAGTTTTCAGAACTGTTCTGGACTTACAAGTTCTCAATGAATTTGTGCATGCAAGGCATTTTCAAATGAAATCCGTCAACTCCAGTGTAAATACAATATGGGATGGAGATTATTTAACCTCAATAGATTTGCAGGATGATTAGTTCCACATTCCTATTGCAAGTTAGCACCATCAGTTTCTAAGATTCTATGTTCAAGAGTGTCTTCCATTCGACCTTTCCGCGTCTCCAAGAACCTTCATCAAGATATTGGTAGTCCTTATGGCTGCTCTCAGAAATCATAACAACAGGAAAGACTGTGACAGGTATATTCATTCTCTATCACACCACGTCCTGTCTCAAAGGCGGGCTTCAGTAAGGACTTGTCTCCACCTGTTAGTCATCATGGGAAATATGCCATTATTCCCCTCACAGGGTCAACAGGGCACAGAGAATAGATGCCCTATCAGTAACATGGAACTTCAAATAGTTATATGTGTTCCCTCCTTTTCCCATCATTGCTCACATTCTGAGGTAAATCAGGAAAGAGGCAGTGGAAGTAATGGCAATCTTCCCATTTTGGCTTCACACTCCATGGTTTGCAGTGGCTTGGAGAATGCTTCTAGAACAACCTTTGCCTCTGCTGTACAGGCCAGATCTTCTACAACCGGGTCAAGTTTTCATCTGAACCCAGTCTCCCTCTCTTTGATGCCATGGAGATTGAGCAGTCACTTTTAAAGCACAAGGATTACTCTGATGAAGTTATTAATATTTTGATTCAAGCAATAAAGAGATGTTCTTCTATCATTTATTACAGAGTCTGAAAAAGGTTATTTCTGTTGTCTAAAGAGAGGATAGAAAATCCCATGTCTGCTAGTATCCTAATTTATTTTTCAATTTCTTAAATATGGTTTTATTAAGGGTCTTGCTCTCTCTATACTGAAAGTTCAGATATCTGCACTCAGTATTCTTCTTCATTCCAAGTTTTCACCTTATTTTTAGATTAAACCTTTTGTGGCACTTTGAGATCTCAATATTGGTTTGGATGTCTTAATTACAGATCCATTAGAACTGTTGCAAGATATTCCTCTGTTTTTAGATGCAATCACATATGCTCGTTGCGTAGGAGATCTACATGCCTTTCTTAAACATCTGTGCAGATAAATAGTGTTAAGGACTAATCCTTGTTATTTACCCAAAGTTGCTTCTTCTTTCTTCTTTGTTTCTTCTTTCTATTCTATTCTATTAATCAAGAAATAATACTACCATCACCCCATTCACTTATTTCAATTGTTCTAGAGGTTGTGGATCCTCCATTTTTTAGGGGTACATATGAAACACAAAGTTCCTACATAGTCCTTTTGGTAGTGGATTGTCACATGTCCCACATTCTTAACTTTGCTGGATCTTTTTCCTTGCATAGGCTCCACATAGGATCATTTGTGGGCATATCCTGTGCTCTGGGCGGCCACACTGGGCGCACACTGCGAAAGTGTCCACCCAGGAGTGCACAGTCCATGAGGAGGCGCCTGTTAACAGCTCAGTAAGCCTCCCAGTTTTCCTGTGTGGGCGTGCATTTTCATTTACGAGCACAAAACCTGCATGAAAGGTAATCCCATCACACAGAAAATAACAAACAATTACACTACGTCTTATTTAGCCGAGACAGAAATAAAGACACTGGTATGGAGGAGTCACTTTATATACCATCCAAGGGCCCGATTCCTTAAGTAAAAAAAAGGCAAAAAAAGGAGTACATTTTCTCCTGGACAAACCATGTTACAATGCAAGGAGTGCAAATTAGTTTATTATTTTTCACATAAGTTAAATACTGGCTGTATTTTCATATAGCACACATATACTTGATAGCTTTATTTTTACACTGAAATTTAAAGTTGATCTATGACATGCCCTATCCCAACTATAAATCTGCCATCACATTTTAAATTTACCCTCCAATGCAACATGGTTTTGTGAAGATGCAAATTTAACCTTTTTTTTGCTTTAGTTTCCTTAATGAATCAGGCCCCAGATATTTAATTTTTCCTGTTTACACTCAGCTGAGTAAGGTGTTAATCCACTGTAAAGGCTGCAATGGAGATGGAAAGGGAAATACAGTTTATCACAATTCAAAACGTTTGTCTCTATAGTTTCAGCCAGGGATGGGAAGTTTGCCGAAAACAAGTTGGTCACAAGAACTGCCACCGAAATTTGCAGTTAAATTTGAGATAATGAAAACATGCAAAGGAATAATTGACATTTTTAATGAGGTTAATTTTGAAGTTGGATAACTCACTACACATACAAAGCTCTTAAAAGAAAAGGCAATGAAAGCCGTGGGTTAAAGTGAGGTGGACATCTTCGTATATAGGGAGCTATATTCATAGGGACTAGCTTG
The DNA here is from genome assembly GCF_038048845.1 of Mixophyes fleayi. Taxonomy (NCBI): domain Eukaryota; kingdom Metazoa; phylum Chordata; class Amphibia; order Anura; family Limnodynastidae; genus Mixophyes; species Mixophyes fleayi. The sequence continues at coordinate 299,178,960 of NC_134402.1, read as the reverse complement.
CCTCTTATAGCTGAATTATTACAGATCCTAACTGCAAGAGCTGCAGCTCTAACATCAGTGCAAAGGGTAAGAGTCATAAGGGATATCCCTGTCCAGCGTCATTTTTGATTGAAAAAGGAGTTGATATGCGAATTTCCATTTGCAAGGACATCCGTTGTGGCCGCGACTCCCATAAGAAGTGACCGCTGAAGCTCATCTCAGGTAATGAGAGTCACATAAGGAGTCATTCGACACTATTGAAAGCCTTTTCAGTATCAAGAGACAACACCTGGGCAGGTGTCACATTCTTATTTGCATCATGAATTAGATCCAGAGCTCTCATAATTTCTGCCACTTGGCGGTCGGATATAAACCAACCTGGTCAGGATGCACAAGGAATAAGATGATCAGGATTACTCCTCTAAAATTGCTCAAGAATGCTGATGACCCGGACCCAGATGGGTTCACAGCAACTTACGACAAAATATTTGTAGCAGAGCAGTTTTGTCCTAAAGTTTAGCTTTATCCTCCAACGGAAAACATTTGAAAGAGACACCACTAGTGCGGGTATTGTTGTTATTCAAAAAGAGGGACATGATCCTGCTTATAGATCCATATATCTCCTCAGTGTTGACTTAAAATAGTTTGCCAAGTTCCTTACCTCTGTCATTTTATGATAAAGAAGTTAATCACGTACTATTATTGTGTCTTTTGTAATTTCTATAGGGTATATTATGGTATGTTAGAATTAACTACCTTTATAGTAAACCCATTTTATTAAGATGTTTCAAATATCCCTATTCTGATCTTTAATGGTACTAGCTTAGTATTATCTCCCTAACTGTTAATTGGGAACATAGCCAGTTACTTGTATATTTTGAGTCATTTATAAAACACTCAATAATTGACGAAATGAAAAGCTGCAATGCCCCATGTTTTAAGCCATTTATTTCTTCTACTTTTTTTATTTGTCACAAATTTTTCCCTAACTGGTAGGTAGCACCTCCAAGCACTCTGCCATTAGAAATGATAAAGGATACCTATGAAAATAAGTAAATGAACAATTAATACAGGTAATAAACTATATTTGTGAGTTGCAGTCTTTCAGGATAAACACTAGTGTGAAAACAATGTTCAAAAAGTACACCTGAAATCTATCATCTATTTTCTGTGGATCATATATTTGATGGTTCAGCCCTTAGTGCCTAACAGCTAAGCAAATAAATTACACAAGCTGCTGTATTTCAGGTCACCTGAGTGTGATGACTTGTAGAGCCCAAGAATCCTCATCAATATAAATGATCCACCTGAGGACAGAAAGGTGAATCCTAGCATGAACGCACAAGCAGACTTCTGGAGGGTGAGTTCTTGGACTACTGGACACTTCGATTTATTTTCCCCTACTCACCCTACTTTTAAGGGCAGCCACAGCTAATTAGCACAAAACCAATGGTGTGACAAATATAATCCGCTCATAACAACTGAATGGATGCTGAAGCCTACACACAGTGGTTAAAGTCAAGCATACTATACTTTCTCTGCAATAAAACCCAATATAAAAGATACAGTGGAAATACTTACCTCCCAATTGATTGGTTTCTCATAAAAAAGACAAACATCCACTATTATTCTGCATCATATTATGTAAAGTCATATATTCCTGAGGCTACATTGCCATCTAGTGGATGTAGAGGACCACACAAGGCGTTTGGAACCTTTATCATGTCTCTTCCTTTTTTAATTATTTTTATTATTAAAGTAATGTGCAAACTTGCAATAACACTGAAAGAATATATTACAGACGTACACATTCAATACTCCATAAAAGTAAAATAAACAGTATAGAATCAAACGTGTACAATGTAGGAACATCAAACATAAATTTGTTCAAGTTATTTAGCATGTGATAAAACAAGGATATTACTTCAATGGTATCCTATAAGAACTCCACTGTACATACAGGATGTCTTCCCACCCCTTCTGTTGTCCCCAAGCCGCCAAAATCTTATAAATATAAGTATGCTTGACTAGAACCGGGCAGCACGGTGGCTTAGTGGTTAGCACTGCTGCCTCACAACACTGAGTTTATGAGTTTAATTCCCAACCATGGACTTATCTGTGTGGAGTTTGTATGTTCTTCCCATGTTTGCGTGGGTTTCCTCTGGGTGCTCCAGTTTCCTCCCACACTCCAAAAAAACATACTGGTAGGTTAATTGGCTGCTATCGAATTGACCCTAGTCTCTCTCTCTTTGTCTGTGTGTGTATGTTAGGGAATTTAGACTGCTCCAACTGATGTGAATGAGTTCTCTGTATACAGTGCTGCGGAAATGATGATGATAGAATTGATTTGATCAGTCACTCGCCACATTTCTGAGTTCATACCAGGTGGTGTGTTCAAAGCATTTCATAATGTGTTCCTTGGTAGAGTGTGGTAAGGAATCAATATAACTCTCCCATGCATCAAAAAAACTTTCCACTTTTGTCTGTTTTCCACACTAATTCAAAAGAAAAGTGGGTCAACTGCGCTCCCCAACATGTGCAGCCTTATAGGGAGAGAGAAAGAAAAAGGGATTCCATACTCCCTTGGATACAGAAGTAGAGAAATTTTCCCTTGGTGCAGAAAATATGTAAAGATTTATAAATAGTATTGCAAACAAGATGGTAAACCGTCAAACAGTTCCAATGTGAAAAAAAAAAACCCACGTTATTCAATCTCTTAGCATTCACTGGAATGCATATATGTCGTAGTATGTAGTATAAATGATAGATACCCAACGCATTTCACCTGGTATGTAACCTGGCTTCCTCAGGGAAAAAATTAAAGTGATAGTCCTTACTTTCAATCTTTTTAAACTTGGTGCCAGTCCACAGCAACTCCAATTGTACAGTATGCGGGGGGCGTGGTCCTCATGGTCAACTCCAATTGCTAAGAGATTGCAAAAGGTGTTTTGTTCTTTTTCATTGAAACTGTTTGACGAAAGCCGCGCTATACATCCGGCTGTCTAGAGTCATCCACATGCCCATGTGCTACTCCATCACCCTTATCGGACCTGGTGTGCACCTCGCAATCATCTATTTACAATGCCCCCCGGCATTCTGGGGAGGTAGTGGACTACATTTAGAAGAGGACTACGATGAACATCTACTCTTATGTGAGTTATAGTACCTCCTTCTTTGCTATTATGCACATATATAGCACTATTCTTTTCAAATCCCCTTAACTTACCTTTCAATCGCTTTGTTCTCCGAGTACGATCCCCTTCTCTTCTTCATGGCTGTTCTTCGCTCGTGCATGCTGTGCTCCTTCGTGCAGCACTCACAGTGAATGTCGGGCGTGATGATGTCATCAGGCCCGACATTCACTGCGAGTGCAGCACGGAAGAGGGGACCAGGGAGGGAGCTGGATTGCCACCTGACCTTAACGGTCATGTGACCGCAAAAGGTAAGTTTTTTTTTTTTTTTTAACCACTTGCCCGTCGGGCCCCCGGGCACCTGCTCATCGTGTCCAGTTGGAAAGACGGCCCTGGTAAGAGGTACCGTCCACCCCTTGAAATTCTTTGTGTCATAGGGAGTATTCCCATCATAGCCCATTCCAGGTTAAAAGGTTCATAACTAATTAAGTAAGTTTCAGAGTATTGTTTGATTAATAACCAAAAAACTTTAACAAGAGATCTGTTCCAGGGGCATCATAATGAAGAAAGTTGTCATTTAGCAATAAGGCCATTGGAAATCTTTTCATACATATTATGAAAAACGTTTAGGAACATCTCTACACACATACTGGAAGATACCAATTTGCATGAAATGAATAATATAGTTTGGTAAGGTTTTATTTGACAAAGTGGGAAAGTAAGTAATCCAGTAAAGTAGACCTGATCGAACCACCCCATTTTCGATTACTTCCTGTAGTGCTTTATAATGTATAGATATAGCTTTTCGTTTAGTTGGCATTAATTGGAGAAGTTGATCTAATGGGTTGTGCCAATCTCGATCAGAAAACTTCCTAACAATTTTACTTGTTTAATAATGTGTTTGTAAAAAAATACTATAGGAGATGTACGTAATATTTTATATTTATCAGCTGCTTCTCGAAATAATAATGTTTTTATTTGTGTGTCTATTAATAAGCTGTGAGATTGAGCTTATGCCCCAGTGTTTCCAAGTATTAAAGGGAGAGGATGCCATGCGCCAGTCTGAAACTCCAGATTTTAGATGACAGATGAATTTATGAGTACTTAGAACTTATTCCAAAAAACATGCTACACCCTACGCGTGTTCCATAATAATGGATTATTTTTAAGTACTTGGGGTATCTCACTGTCATGTTGATGATGTTAGGTGAAAAGTGTTGTTATAAAGTTGTATTAATATGTGTATCTTGTCCATGAATCCAGTCTCTAAGATATCTGAGGGCTATAGCATATTTATAGCATATATTATCTGGAAAAATAATGCCAAAATTAGATCTAGATTGCTGCAATTTTCTCAGACTTATGAATGGTAATTTCTTGTTCCATATAAAATTCCTAAATAAAGAATGAATCATTTCAGCATCTCTATTCGTAAGAATAAGTGGGAGATGCTGCAGCAAGAACATGAGTCTTGGAAATTAAATCATTTAATTAGATTGGCTATACCCATATAAGAAAGGAGGTGATGGCTCCACCTCCCCAATTCCCTTTCCAGTTTCTGATTGCCTGAATAATATTACATTCGTAGAGAAGGAAAGGACAGAAAGAGATCTGTACTCCTACATATGTGAATTGTTTCCTTACCCATTGTAGGTGAAGGTCAGAAGTCAATGAAGAACGGGTTACGGGAGAAGTTAAGTGCATAGCCATCGACTTATCCGATATGGAACCAAACAGCAAGTTGGTTTTTTTTCAGGATAGCCGACAACGAGGAGGAAGAGTTGGCAATATAAAGAGAATGTTGAATGTTTTATTTCTTGGCTCCCTATCCTTATTCCTTCAAAAGTGGACCATGATTGAAGAATTCTAAAGAGTGGATCAATTGCTAACGGCAGGAGCGCATGCAGGATTTTTAGGGTTCCCCCCCCCACCCAAAAAAACCCCAAAATATTTGCGAGAGAGCTGCAGCTCCGTTTCGGCAGCACTGTACTATACAGCATCCGCGGCGCTGTCAAAGAAGCGTCCGCGGCGGTGCTGTATTGTTTACAGCACCGCCGCGGACGCTTCTTTGACAGCGCCGCGGCTGCTATATAGTACAGTGTCATTATGTGGGGCACTTCGTTAGCGGAGGGGAGGGGTTTCTGGAGACCCAGAAACCCCTCCTGCATGCGCCCCTGCAGGGATACCCTTGCCTTGTCCCTGTGCTCATAGTTAGTTTCTCACCTTTAATACCATCAATTAGCAAAAAGGTATGGGGGGAGGGGTTAAGTTAAAATACTAAATCAAATTGCAAATGGCAGGACCAAATCATTGAAAATGTGCCATTATATCCATGGACTCTGTGCTAAGGCTAGTAAAAGGAATGATTTTGTACTAGGAGCAAGGACTATCCTAGTAATGCAATATCTAAGTATTATATCATAGATTATGTTGAGGGGGTGCTCTTCCAACAAATTTAAACTGCAAGCATCAGAAAACCAGGACTGGAGACTAAAAGTAAAGAGTACCCCAGTCCACTGATAAATCAGGGTTGTTACTTGGGCCAGATACATTGACGATATATTAATTCTCTGGAAAGGGGATGGAAATGATTTCAGACAATTTATCAATGCCCTGAATGACAATGAAAACAACTTAAAATTGACATATATGATGAGTCAACAACAAACTAACTTGGATATACTGATTAAAAAGGGACAAAATGAAAACTTGGGAGACAGATCTCTTTAGGAAGGCGACTGCCACTAATAGCATCATGCATAGAGATAACTTCCACTTTCCCCCTGTGATAAAAAATATTCCCAAGAGGGCATTTATCAGAACAAAACAGAACTGCTCAAACCCCCAGGACTTTGCAATCAGAGAACAAGAATTGAGCCAAAGGCTAAATGAAAAAGGATATAGTAAGAGTGCGATTAAAGAAGTACAACACAAGGATCGCAATAAGCTTATATATTTTAAAAGCAGAAAAGATGATACCAACAACATAAGATTCATTGAGGACTTCTGTAGTGAGTGGAGGGACGTCCAGATGATCCTACAAAAAAACTGGCCCATTCTATTATCAGATGAAACACTTAAGAGAAATCTTGATGAAAGTGTTAACTTAAGTTGGAGACGAGCGAGGAACCTGAGGGACACACTAGTGAGAAGCTATTATGTCCAGAGGAAAACTGAGGACAGGATGAAAGGTTCCTACAAATGTGGTAGTTGCAGGACTTGCTACTATATGCAGAAGATGATGGAATTTTCAGATAAATATGGTGTTATCCATCACATTGATGATTTCATTAACTGTGACGTGAGAGGTGTTATCTATGCCCTAAAATATCCTTGCAACAAACTTTATATTGGCAAAACTGGTAGAGTCTTTAATCTGCATGTTCTCGACCACATTGGATCCATCAAGAATGCACAGAAGGATGAGGAGTATTTCAGACAACTATCATCTATTGCAAGGCATTTCCTGTCGGTTCATAGAGGTGACCTCTGTAGTTTGGAAGCTTTCGGCATAGAAAGAGTAAGACTAGGAAATAGGAGAGGTGACATGGATAGAATACTTCTTCAAAAAGAAAGCAAATGGATCTTTTTATTGGATTCCCTCTATCCTTCAGGTCTTAATGAAGGGAATAACTATGCAAGCTTTTTGTAATAAGAACGAGAAGGGGATGTAGCCATTTTGCATATTTCTCTCTCACAGAGACTCTTAATGTACTTTATAGCATTGTAGTCCATTACTCTTCCCCTATACCTGTAACGATTTTTGGGAGCTGATGAATAAATAAGATCTGGAGGAGATACCCACCATTACTATTATACTCTCGTGATGGAGAATCCTTACTGAATTTAGGGAACATACATCCTCTATCTACTATTATCTATCTCTAACATTTGTTGATAAAATAGAAAAAAAGGAAAAAATGTGTTATTTATAACTCCTACTCTAGGCATCATACATATGTGGCAGGATGAATATACGACATTTAAACCCATTAATATTTAGATCTACAGCAACCAGTACAGGCTACTGAATTCTACGCAATTTATTGAATATATGATATGTGAAGGCAGATTTTATTATATGATTTGGGAATTGTGTACCAACCATTGCTTTCACTTTGAGGCATCTGCACTGTCAATGTAGTTTTATTCAGTGCTTCTGAAAGCCTACTTTGGGATGGTTTTATGGTGGATTGACAACCAGTAACTGAACAAACAGAACATCATTAGATATAGATATAGATGAGATGATGACTGATAAAATCTATCAATTCATCCAGTGTTTTATTTTGTTCCTTTTGGTCTCATGTGCTCAACATAGAACATATATATATATAAAAAAAAAATAAAAAAAAATAATAATAGTAATAATACAAATATAAATAAATTCTAAATAAATATATATAAAAATCAAAATAAATTGATTATCATAGTATTATGGCGATTATCATATCAATGTGGACAGTGCTGCATGTCCTTGTACCCAAAGTAGCAGTTTACAACCCAGATGTATTTACTGAAACAATATGTAAATATCAACTATGAGTGTATCCTGTATTAAAATCTACTATCTGTGATTCTGATTAACTATAAGGGGATAGTGTATTATTATTATCAACACTTATCATCAGAACGAACGTACTATAAGATTCGTATGCCTTACACTTCTGACACTAATTGCATTCAGAATGAATGAATGTGGGCTTACAACATGATGTTGAATATAATAGGCTGTTGAATATGCCCTACAACATGAAAACTAATGTGATTGGCTGTATGGACTAGAAAAAGTCTGGTAATCTGTCTTATCTGGTAATTTCTGTGGAGAAAGAAAGCGGTGGAATGTGCGTCGGGTGACGTCACTAGTGATGTCAGACCCTGGAAGCAACAGCCGGCAAAGGGGTTCACAGCCTTGAATGCCGGAATCTCCACACTCACCCTGTCCTATGTGCTTACAACCGCCATATCAAGCCAGGCGGTGGATAGGGATGTACCATTATAGCACATCATTGGGTTATTAGTGAGGGATTTAGCCCATAGATTTTACATCAGTAGCACAGTAGGATTATAGCCTACACAAACCTCTGAACTAGATATCCAGGAGGCACATAGATGGTTCTGATTTGAGGGGAATGGGAGGATATACTGGTACAGCTTGTAAAGAAGAGATATCTTTCATAATGGCCCATCCCCACCAGTATGCTTCACTCAGCTTATAGATTTGTGAGGGTACACCTCTCCTACTCTGCTGGGATAAATTTATGCACGATTAGTGCACTTACACCAAATACTGATGGTGATCAATTAATTATCTGGAGTCATTAACGATATACAGGGATTCCCCACTCCATACATCTTATATACAGTTTGACTATGACTTTATCTATTATCAATATATTGCATCTGCGAGTGATGCATTTGAGAGATTAGGGGGATTATGTGGGACTAAGATATTTGATAAATTATAAAGGGACATTTGGTATTCCATTGTGCATAATATTACATCTTTCCCTCTGGTCTCTTCCCCCATGATTAATAGACTCTTGCTGATGGGTTCATTCTTTTAACACACACTTTATACGTGTTTTTCTGTGAAGTCTCACTTTATATGTCTCAATATCTTTTATTATTTCACCATTCTCTTATCTGGTAGGGTTATTAACTATTTTAATGTGACAATAAAAGTTAATTTTTAATTTATCAGTGGACTGGAGTACTCTTTACTTTTTATTCTCTAATTCTGGTTCTCTGATGTTTGCACTTTGTGCTGAGGCTTAGAGAGGTTGGCTCTTTGATTCCCGTCATAAAATATTTCGGTCTAAATCAGTGGTTCCCAAACTGTGCGCTGCGGCCAGGGCCAGTGGTAAGCAAGGCAGGGGACTATTTGGTAACTATTTTGGCTTAGGGGTGGCTTGAAAAAATTATCTAGACCCTAAGGGTGCCTCGAACTGAGAAAGTTTGGGATCCACTGGTCTAATTGTTTTAGATATTGTGGCCAGCAGTCTACCCGTTCTATTACCCCACCTATAATATTTGTTTTTTCAGAAATTTTGTTTTGCTTCTTTAAGAAGAAGCCATGGATCTTTGTAGATCCCGATACAATGCCTTGGATTCTCTTTTTCGTATTGAGACTTAATATATGATGTGACCACCTCATGACCACCTTTCACATCTCCCAGAATAGCACCGAATTATCCCAGTGGTCGATACTGTCATTAATGAACTCCAGCTCCGTCACAAATTATTTCAAATTGTCAAAGTTTGAAAGATAGCCTGGGAAACAGGCAGTTAGACTCCTGAGGCCATATGAATTTAAGTGACATTAACACAGGAGAATGGTCAGAGATTAATATGGCATGTAGTTCTGTTGCATGTATTTGCGAAAGGAAAATTATCTATCAGTTAGTTTGAATAATCTCCATGGACCAGTAAGGTAATGATTTATTTTTAAAGGATGGCTTTGTTTTTACATTTGAGAATGTGAGTTCTGTGCTGGTGGCTTTTTACCTAGCCGAGGTTCATCCATCATGTTAAAGTCTCCTCCCAGTACAAGATGTGCATTCACCCTACTATCAAGAAGTTGGGAAATGTTGTCCAAAAAATCTTGGGCATTAGAATTTGGTGCATAAATATTGGCCAAAGTTTACTTTGTATGCATAACAGTAATATACAGAATAATAAAGCATCCCTCAGGGTCTACTATGCTATCTCCTAGTATAGTGCAGGTTTTTTCCTAGTGAAATGGCCATCCCTCTGGAATTAGATTTAAAAGGCACAGGAAAACAATAGTCTGTCCAGTTAGCCCTAACCGTCTCCCCCCACCCAATAGGTTTGTTGTAAAAATATAACATCAGGATGAAGTTTTTCAGATTAGTAACAACCCTAAAGTATGAGGACTGTCGTGTGTGAGCAGTATGGGAGTCATGGGTCGGCATCATTTTTCACCTGCATCCACCCTGTGTGTCTCCCAAAGACCATAGATGTGTATTATCTGAAACCGGATTCTGTGATGTGGCAGAGCAACATGGCACAACAACGCCTGCTAGCCTGCTGACAGTAGACAGCCAGGAGATCACAGATCTACTCACACAACCACAAGGGCATCAAAGTGACAGGAGAAAAAAAAAAAGGGCCCATGATCAAAAGCAAAGTGATGCGCTCACACGAAAGATGATAGAGTCTGCAACCCAGCTTATGTCAAAAGAACCAGACGAATTTGATCTGCTAGGAGCAACTCTTGCAAAGAAAATGAGAAATGCAAGTAGAGATGGAACATTCAGTGTATGACATCATTTGTAGTCAACAATGAGGGGAACTCTAACCAGACAATGTATTAACACGACCCCCCCACACAGGGGCAAGGACATTTCAAGCCAGCCCATTCATATACATTTCAGCCACTACCACTCCACATGCAATATCCCATCATGGGAGGCCAATTTGTTCCCCTGGCGGCCTACAGGTCTTCTACACCTATGGGTATAGATAACATAACATTTGCATTATGAACAGCTGTGATCTGTTTTTGTTTTTAATTACATAGTTTTTATATGGTTTATGTGTTCCCTATTTAAGTTAAAGTATTCGTTTTGCTTTCCCATCTTCAGCCCATTTCTGGTCTGCACACTAGAGATGAGTCTCATACCCCTCTACACTCAAAGCAATGTTTGCCCTCAATTCGCTGTGTATAGGCCAAATCTTAACCATATCTACAATTTTTTGGACTGTATATTTTATTTGTGTGTGTGTGTATTTTAATATGTAATGTAATATGTTTAATTTGTATTGTAATATATTTAATTTTTTTGTAAAAACAGAGTATTTTATTTGCCAGCATTTACATACAGTCTGCGCAGAATTTGAACTATAGCGTCACAGGTTTCAGGTATTATCACACCCAGATGTTGGGTTGAAATTGCTGTGCTATATTTGAGATCAGCCAGTGTCCTTCCTGTTGCCAAAAATCTCAGGGTAGCAACCAGTTTTGCTCTGCGGATATGGGTCTCTTTAAATGGGTGTCTTTCTTCTGGATGAGGGCGGTGATAAGTTGGAGCAGCTCCTGGAATATGGGTGCAATCATCCTCAGGAAATTCTTCAGAATTGTTGTCCCGTATGTCCTGTAGCAGGGGCATATGAGAAAAGGAGTCTCTCCTCTGGATCCACTGGTCCAACAGATCTGAATAGGTATAAGGCTGTCGATTTATCAAAGTTTACCTGGAATTCTGACACTGAGCCAGGGGTCCTGATCAAGGAGGACTCTGGGTTAGAAATATATAATAAGATGTAGTCTGCAAAAGTAGGAAGTTAAAGGTTTGTTGTAGAAGAATTTAATCATAGCTATATATAGTAAGAAATTTCTCCAAAATCTCTTGTTTTTTTTATATAGCAGTCATAAAGGGCCAGGAGATGGTATTAAAAGCCTTGTGAGCATCAAGGCTTAAAAGCATATTAAGAGAGATTGGATTTTCAGAAGCTACCACTGATGCAATTGTTGTTCGAATGCCTCTGACCAACCATGGACAAAACCTAATTTGTGTTCAGTCAATAGTGTAGGTAGGATATTTTGAAGTATTTTTACCATTATTCTCAAAACTATCTTAAAATCTATGTTCAGTGAGATGATTGGGCGATAAGAGGACATTAACATTGGGTCTTTTCCCGGTTCAGTTCATATGTTAATAAAAATGATTTGTTTAAAATCGTTGTGTTTCTTGCACAACCCTTCAAATATTGTCCCTGGAGAACTTGCATGATGGCCTCATAGGTCTCAGGTATGATCAGACCCAGAGCTTAAGGTGAAATAGTTGTGCTGTACTTGGGATCAGCCAGTCACCTTCGTCCTTCAGGCAAACAAACATCTCATCAATATGTGCCCTTTTGCTGCTTTAAAATATCACTGTAGGTCTAATAAGTGATGTAAATAGAAGGTGCCATGATTTCCATCAATCGATATATACAAAGGAAGCATGACATTTTTATGGTAAGTCTGCTTTTTCTTTCTATAGGCATTGTGTAAATTGGACTTATTTTGTAGATAAACTTGTTGTCAGCATAATGAGAGCAGTTAAATCGTACCCAACCCCTTCACAAAATTGTAGAGGGAAGGGAGATGGAAGTAGTTGGAGAAAGGAGCTAGCTGTGCCCTCCATGGTGCTGACCATGCCCCTGGGAATCTGTCCAAACAACCTCCAGGACCATGTAGCACTTAACCTGGTGCTGAACTACAGGCACAGTCCACTAAACGGTGCTTAGCCAAATGGCCACTACTTAGGGAGGTATTCAATTGACGGCGGGATCCCCGCAAAGCCCGCGCTCGAAAAATATTACCGTTAATACGGTAATATCTCGCTGGATTTCAGCTCTAAGCTCCCTGAGCTGCGAGTTGAAATCCAGCGAGTAATTTACCGTATTAAAGGTATTTACGCGCAATATTACCGTATTAACGGTAATATTTTTCGAGCGCGGACTTTGCGGTGATCCCGCCGTCAATTGAATACCCCCCTTAAAGTCTTATACAATATTGTTTATTAGTAATATTAGTAAGGATACAAAGCGACTCCAATATTGTGGGTCCCCCCAAACAGTCCAGTACTGCACTCCTCTCTTCAACTATCACTCGCCTATTTAAAAATGCAGCAGTGTTGTCAAAGCCCATCCTGTGAACTTCCCATTCATGAAAATGGGAAGCTCACTGGGAAAGAGTACCCCTATGTGTTAGAAACGAACCTGCCATAGCAGCAGAGAGAGCAGCACTCTACCTGTCACACTGGAGAAACGATGCACCCCAAGTAAGTTAAAATGTGTATTTTATTATAATTTATTAAACTCCACCAAAACAAATTTGACATATTGGGCTCTTATTTAAGCATCTAGTTAATTACAAAACCTGGACCCTGATCGTGGTCCTCTTTAAACGTTTACAACATACTAAACATAATTTGAAACCTAATAATAACTTTCGAAGCTTTTATATTCTGTGCATAGTTGTTGTAATCCATATGTGACTCTATTGTTCTGCTGCTGCACTTCCCTGTGAGTACATGTAAATTCCTCTTACCCACAGAATGTCAGTCACTCCCTTCAGCCACCTGTCCTATCAGGGAGGAGTCAGGTGACTCCGCTGTGCTCATTCGGGCACCTTTCCGTGCTCAGGTGGAGTATTCGATGCCGTTCAAAGCAACCCGGATCTTCACAGAGCTCAGCATGTCTTCTAGTACAGAGGCTCCGCCGTCCCGCACAGCTCAGGTGCTGTCAGCGCTCTTCTATGGAGTTACCTCGTTCCTAATTATTCTGGTGAACAAGACTGTGCTCACCACCTACAGGTAGGAAGGAAAGGATCGCTTGTAAATAAAATCGATAATCGTGGGGAATGTAAGTGAACTATACCAGATTAATGAGTAAAGTGATATTATGTGCTCTGTGTAGAAAGCAAGAGGTAATAAATGTAACAGAACAGATTAGGTGACAGCCTTCACAGCATCATTGATGTATAAATATGTGTCTGTGCTTGAAATATATCTGTGTATGTGTATGTGTGTGTGTGTTATTTATATATATATATATATATATATATATATATATATATACACACGTTGTTGCACTCTGGATTACAATTTTCCAGTTTGCAGTCTCCTGAGTTCTGTCTGTTCAGTACTTTTACCAATAATTTGACATAGGAATTGGCATTTACACAAGGAAGAGTGGCCATACTCTCTCTATAGAGACCTACTAAGGGGATTGCTATTGCTTACGATCACAGTGGGACCACAGCACATGCGATCCCCTAGTAATAAATCAATAGGATGCTTAAAAATGTGAGTATCCACCGAAAACTGCTGTTTTCTGAGGATTTTAAGCAAAAAAATTGCATAATAAATAAACTCCTCTCTCTGCAAATATATCTTCAATCCAAACGTGAAATTGATGGCGCAATAACTCACATCAAAGAGTTCTTTAGAATTATCAAACAAGTAAGTATTCAGGGATCCTCCACAGCACCCCCTCAACATTACAGGTGGCAACGAAGTTCCATATATACTCTTGTGAGTCAGGAATAGTCTACTAACCTGTTTTACTGCCTGGCTTACAACTGCCTACAGATTGGAAACACTGGCCCTGTTGCCACATGCAGACACTGGAAAAACTGGAAATTCTAAGTCGGAACCAATGAAGTGTTGTGTAGTAGCTATACATTTTTAGATCAGATAAGCGTTTATTATTTCTCACATTGGCATGAGGCCAGTGCACATGATTTTTTTGTATATAACACTAGAAGGTGTCACTTACACACTGTATAAGCAGCCATTATGTGGGCCAATTATCAGCATCATTTTAAAGTTTACACTTTAAATGCAGTTAGTTTTTCAATTCAAACTAAAAAAGATAGTTTGCTATTATAGAAAAGACAAAAAATAGTGCACTAGAAAAGACAAAAAATAGTGCACTAGACTCACAACAATTAAACAGCCCAGTTAGAAATGAATATACACCCCAGTCAATTGTACATTCCAGAAACTAGATGACGTAGACAATCATGATAAAAGCTCCTCCCACTCAGAATCCACAGATTAGGTTAGAACAATTCAACCATTTAAAAATTAAAAACACAGGAGAGCATGTATAGTGTAGTAAATAATTTCAATGGGATCATTTTACGATATAATTTGTGTACTTCAATGAATTGATAAACAGCTTATCTAAAGCGTTGAAAGTTGAAAGCTACAGAAAGTTTCTCGTGATGCCATATCCGTAATGATTTTACCAACGACTGAAAGAAAAAAGTCCCGATCAGTATGTCAATTCATGTGTACACACTATACATGTTTTAAAAGATTTACCCTCCGATCCAGGGGCGCACGCAGGGGGGGTTTCTGAGTCTCCAGAACCCCCCCCCCCTCCGTGGATCGCAGCTGGCAAAAGCATGTTTTTAAACATGCAAAACATTTTTGCTGTTACAGCACCACCGCGACGCCTCTGTCACAGCGCCGCGGCTGCTGTATAACTTACGTTCGTGAGAAGGAGCTGCTGCGCATGCGCGAGCGCAGCAGCTCCTCCCTTGAATACCCATCACTCATCCTGGCTTCCTTGGGGCACGGTAGGGCTTTATATTTCAAGCAATCTTTCAGTGAATAAATAATAAAATATTTTATGATACTGGCCACAATCAATATGATGTATTGTTTTATTAACAGACCAAAGACTCCATTTCTGGGCAGCCTGCAGGGTATGCAGAGCTGTGTTATTGTATATAAATATTGTATTATAGGATTAAAAAAGTAGAGGATTCCTCTACTTTTTTAATCCTATAATACAATATTCATATAAAATAACACAGCTCTGCATACCCTGCAGGCTGCCCAGAAATGGAGTCTTTGGTCTATTAATAAAAAAACTACATCAGATTGATTGTGGCCAGTATCTGATTTCACCATGTAATATTTGTATGTATGTATATATATATATATATATATATATATATATATATATATATATATATATATTATAGTCCAAACTAGTGTCATGTTATAATTTTTTTTTTGTTGTTGTTGTTGTTGTTCGTTTTTTTCATGTACATTAGCAATGTTAGTTTCAATGTGTGTTATCAATGCTATTTTGATGTGCGGCATCATTCCTAGTTTTAATGTGCGTCATCAATGCTATTTTGATGTGCGGTTTTAATGTGGAGTGTAAATACTCATTTTACAGATAAGTTTTGAAGTTATACCATGTGAATAAGATTTTATTTTGTGAAAAATTTGTACTTGTTATTTGCAGTAAAAAAGTTTATGTTGACATCTTATTGTGGCGCTTTATTTTTTAAGTTGTATTTTTGCTTTGTTCAGAATTCAACTATTTGGAAACCCCCCCTTAAAAATCCTGCGTTTGCCCCTGCGATCTGTACTCTTCATCTGTCACAACCATCTGCTGAAAAGATCATGACTCTGTAAACTCTATTGAGATCCTGATAGCGAGTGCACATACACACTGCAGGATTGGAAGGGCATCGTGCCATCGTTGAACGAGATTTTTAGTAAGGTTTATAATGAAATGATGCGATGAGCACTGGAACGATAATCGTTCATCGTTTGTGTACACACTTATGCAATATCGGGCCGAACAGTCGTTTATCGCGTGTTTAGCATGATAATCCACTGAAAAGCCTGTAGCGTGTGCCCAGCCATAGAGCTTTCCATGAATTGGTGCAGCAACTCCACAGTAGACTATTTTCAATAGAGGAAAACCCTTAAAATAAAACACAGGCCAAATAGTGCCATCCATAGTGTAGCAATACCAAAAATTTTATCAAGCATCAAAAAATTAAATTTGTATATAAGAATAAATGAATATAGGATTATCTTTTATCCTATCCAAAGGAGACTGTAAACAACTTCCTCTCTGTAGGATGTTTCTATGTGGCAAATCCGGGTACTGAAACTTATTAGTAATGCCAGTAATTGCAGCCAAGGGACCAATGCTACAATGACAATAGTGAAAACAAACAAGGACAGAAATAATACAGGAGTCTCTGAAGTGCTGTGAAGCGTGTCTTATGTTTCCAAAGTGATCTTAACTGAAACAATAATAATTGAGTCTAAATAGACACGTGTGCTAGTGATGTGTACATTACGTATATAAAAGTATCTAATATGTTTAAAATTACGGGTTAATATTACAGTAAAACAAAGGGGCTATGTTCCTTGGTACAAATGGATGCAATGTATAATGTAAAAAGAAAGATTTTAATCTCGCACAGGAATAAACATATTACAGGCAAATAACTAGGTTGCAACCTAAAGACGTACATGAATAGACAGATGGACAGTGTTGCATAAATATATAGAAAAACTAAATAAATTCCAACAAAAAATCATGAAGGAATTCAAGAATGTTAATATATTAAACCCATTCGAAAAAGATATGTGAAAGTCAGTTTAAATTACCTAACACAACAACAGTTCAAAGGTCTCTATAGAGAAATCAAAAGTCACTGGGAATAGACACTTAGGAGGTCAATCAATGCAGGATACATAGCCATGAAAAAAAAAACAAATTAAAAAGCCCAGTATAGTCTTCCAGTATAACTATGACGCTGGTAGCATAAGTAAGTTGTTACAAAAGTAGATGCTGTGAGTGTATCCTGGCAGATGGAGTATTCCGATATTTTAAACTGCAGGGTTATTGGAGGAGGTAAATGATCCCTGAGGTGTCACATGTGCTTTTGGATTCAATATGGTAGGTTTCTCCAGTGACATTGAATGAAAAAGTAGTAATACTTTTGGTGTTTTTAGTGTGGCTAACTTTACATGCCAAACATCTATTAGAATGGTAGAATCCTCCTTCTTTATCTTTTAGCCATGTACTGACCGTATGGGTGGTTTTAGGAGGGATGGTGCTACTCACTAATTCATAAGGTTATCAGCCTTAATGTAGATAAATCTTGGTTTCTCAGGGAGGATTTCCCTCATTTTATCGTCTCCTAACAGTACTTTCCAGTGTTTCCTAAAAACATTCTCAATCTTTCTGGAGTCCTGGCTAAATCTGGTGATAAAGGGAATTTGTTCAAACTCCTCCTCTCTATTTTTCTTGGAAAGGAGATGATCTCTATCTGCACCTCTTATGGTATTGTGTGCCTGTTCAATAGTCTCAGGGTCAAAGTCCCTTTCCAAGAATCTTTCTTTGAGAGTATTTGTCTGTATCTCATATTGGTCGATTTTCGAACAGTTGTGCCTTATTCTAGTGAATTGGCCTTTTGGTATATTATGGATCCAAGCTTTATGATGACTACTGGAGGATGGGATGTAAGAATTTGAATCCACCTTCTTAAAGAAGGTCCTGGTTTCGATATATGGCCATTTTCAACATAAATTTCCAAATCCAAAATATGGATCGATTTAGAACTGATGTTAGCTGTGAATTGTAAATTCAATGATTGGATCCCTGATACAATAGGCCTACCGGGGGGATTAACAAGATCTTTGTGTATTTTGGGCAGAATATAGATAACTGGTATTCTGGGAAATCTAATGAATAAAATGGAAAATTCTGCTTTATTCAATATGCCTCTCTGGAGTGCTGGGAGTAGAAGGTCAGTAATAAGTTAAAATCTTAAAAAAATCTCTTTTTCGGAACTTTTTAGATTGCGGTAGGGAGCAGTCGCAATACTATTTGATGGTGACTGCTTAGAAAAACGATACAGAATGCAAAGCAGCAGATATCCTCGATATCTGATGTGATGCAACAATCATAAATTTCAAGGATACTCCAAAGTGCGCCAGAATCACAGGAAGTATTCTTTAACAAGAGTGCACTGTTTGATAAATAGGCCCCTAAGGCTGATAACCTTAGAAAAGAATTAGTGAGTAGCACCATCCCTCCTATAACCACCCATACGGTCAGTACATGGCTCAAAGATAAAGAAGGAGGATTCTACCATTGTAATAGATGTTTTGCATGTAAAGGTAGCCACACTAAAAACACCAAAAGTATTACTAATTTTTCATCCAATGTTACTTGAGAAACCAACCATATTGAATCCAAAATCACATGTGACACCTCAGGGATCATTTACCTTCTTCAGTGCCCCTGCGGTTCACAATATATAGGTAGGACGAACAGAAGATTGCATGTAAGAATATCTGAGTATCACCGTAACATTAGGAAAGGGTTGGACACCCACATTTGTTACAACACTTTGCAGTACACCATGCTAAAGATCCGACCTTACTTACATTTATAGGCATCCATAAAGTCCAAAAACCATGGAGGGGAGGGGATTATTTAGGAATCATATTTCGAGAAGAGTCCAGATGGATTTACAATATGAAATCTCTATCACCAAAAGGGCTTAACATTAATTTTGAACTTAACAACTTTTTGTAATACTTGAGATATATATTACCTCCTATCCCTCTCTGACAATATCCTCATTAAGAAGATTACATGTTATGTATCTGGGTTTCTCTCTATGTTCAATACAAGGGCATTTCCTACATAGGACTTCTGTTTATCTGTACTATAACCCCATTATATAGTTAGGATGATCTTATTATGCATTAAGACATACACTTTCACTACCCGGTTATAGCTGCTGTCAAACATCTATGGCAGCAGCAGCTTATATATCCATTTCTATCTGTCACACTGATATTCTGTACAGATGGCCAGTCTATTGATAATTTATATCTGTTGGCTACACGTGAAGTTTCCAGTCTAATATTTACTTTTGTATCTTATGCGTGATGATTTGTTTTTATCATTATAAGAAGAAACTCCTCCTTCTCTGTAGGGGGCTCTCAGCAACGTCAATCAACGAACTTTGTTGCTGATTGGCCCCTCATTCACCAGTCAATTACTTTATTGTGCCAAGGCGCTTTTTTATAAACCTGTAGATACAGGTTTACTATTCATCCCTAAGGAAGCTGTTAAGCGAAACGCATTGGATTGACCTATCTACATCACCCATCTGTCCAGATTCCCATCACATTAGCACCATTGAGGTAAAACCGGCCTTTGTCCAGTCCTCGATGCATGCGCATTCGCAAGAAAAATTCAGCCACAGCCGCAACGGTAAAGGTTCGTATTATTCCCCTTATAGCTGATACAGAACACCGATAGACCCGGAGAGTCACCTGCAAAGCCCTTTAAAAAGGGTAAGTTCCACTGTCAATCCCCGGACACTGCGGTACTCTTGGACTGATCACGGACTGAGTATTTCTCTATTTAAGACCACTCTACCTTATCGGAATACTCCATCTCTCACTCACAGCATCTACTTTTGTCAAAACCTATTTATGCTACCAGCGGCATAGTTATACTGGAAGTCTTTGTGTTATTTTTTCGTGGCTATATATCCTGCATTGAATGACCTCCTATAGAGACCTTGGAACTGTTGTTGTGTATAGGTTATTTTGACTGACTTTCAAATACCTTTTTCGAGTCATTTTAATATATTTACCATTATTGAATTCCTTCATGATTTTTTGTTGGAACTTATTTAGTTTATCTGTATATTTATGCAACACTGTCCATCTGTCTATTCATGTACGTCTTTAGGTTGCAACCTAATTATTTGCCTGTAATATGTTTATTCCTGTGCAAGATTAAAAATCTTTCTTTTTACACTATACATTGCATCCATTTGCACCAAGGGACCTAACCTCTTTGTTTCACACTATTGGAAGGGCTAGGACTCTCCTTCTATATTGCATTAGTCCCTACGGCAGGATTAGGGTTTACACAGATTAGGGAGCGCAGATCCCCATCTTCTTTTGTTCTTATTAATAATTCAGTAAAATCATAGTGGTTCTGGCATAAGTAAATTATGTGCTACTGTGGTGACTGGGACCTGATGTAAATTGTACATTAATGATAATATAAAATCCAAAATAGTAAAAAGGAGAAATTCTTATATCATGTGTGACGTTCTAATAAAGTACTATAATGCACAATATGCCTGACTATCCTTATAGTTTTAGTTTTGTTATAGTGGGGTGAATGAGCAGTGTTTTGGGGCTGCAGGGGCTCAGTGTAACATTATTAGCTCTGGCACTGCACTAATTAAAAAGTTTAACCTGTGCGGTGCCAGAGATGGGTAGACCAAATGTACCTGATCACTGACCTGACGTGTAAAACAATCCTTGCACTGGTATGATGGAGGATAGCAGCACTGTGTGTTTTTGGTTGAAAATCCACCTATACGCAGCTGTTAGTTGACTACTATGTAAATTTTCCGCTGCTGCGGGATTTTAGTGATTTATTCACTTCCCTTTCTGGGATTAAGAAATTTAAAAAGTGCTTTTTGTTCTGGTTTATGCACTGATCACAAGGAGTGGTGATCAGTGCATGAAATAGGAGCTGAGTATGTGTAAACAAATTGTCTCATGTTAAATCAGTCCACTTTGTAGCTTCTTCATACTAACCTTATAGTAGAGCTAATCAGGGACCTCTCCACCCTGTGTATCTGCCAGTATCTGTCAAAATTATTATTATCTGACAAACTCTACCAGATGGTATCATTAGTGATTACGAGGTTTCATTGTTTAATGTGCAACATTTTATTGGTTACATTAAGTTTCTTGTGAAGGATATATAACCATTTGGGTTTACTACAATCTACTAAAATTAATGATCAACATTTATATTTTATGGTCTCACAGATGACCAAAGTTAAGGATGACAGTAAATGTCATTTACAGGTAGACTTGTTGCTATATTATAAAAATGTCTATAGAAACAAAGAAAGACAAAGACAGCATATCAATTAAGTTATGGTTTATCTGATCAACTAAGTTAAGAATATTTTTCCTATTCTCTAGGTTATTTATTCAAAGCATGTTGGAATTCCTTTAGTGTAGTCAAATGCATCTGCATGAAGTTTATTGTTTTATTGCAGCAAAACAATATTTTCTAACATTGTTTATACCCCATAAGTTTATTATAGCATTCCATTCCATGTAACCAGCCCAACAATTTACAGACTTGTACTGGTGACCAGAGGCGGGCTGGGCCGGGGGGCAGGGGGGCCCCGGCCGCTCAGTTTTACAGCTATTCGGGCCGCCTCCCCCCCCATTGAATATAATACTTAATGAATATTGCAAGCGGCCGCATCACAAGACATGTGATACGGCCGCGTCAGCGCACAGGTGGCCGCATCACATGTCACGCGATGCGGCTGTGTCATTGGACGCGGCCGCCTCGCGTGTCACGAGATGCGGCCGCCTGTGCGCCCCCCGGGCTTCCACTTACCAGCCCGCGCCTGCTGGTGACCTGATTCTCCTGTCAGGCATATATGCATATGAATCCATTTCTAAATGTGTTGCATTTATGTGAATACGTCCTAACTGTTCTTACTGGCCTATGTTTGCCTGTCCCTTCCCTCCCCCATTCTGCCTCTCTAGATGTAAATAGACGCATGTCAGTGTAATAAAAAAATCATGATCCAGATGTACGCATACACTTTTTTTCCACATGTACAGTACAAAGATGCACATTTTAAGCAAAGAATGGACTTGTGTCAAACTCTAAATGACTCCCTTAGGGTGCAGTCAGCTGACTGGGACAGGAAGTTCCTGGTAGCTTTGCCAACTTTGGCATTCAGCTCAATCTCTGAACTGTACTATGAGTTGCCATTTATCTTGTTGTTTGGCATCTGAGCTGTATCAACAACAGCAGCATGAAGGACCTCAGGGGCGCACGCAGGGGGGATTTCTGGGTCTCCAGAAATCCCTCCCCTCCGCTAACGAAGTGCCCCACATAGCGGCACTGTACTATATAGCAGCCGCGGCACTATCAAAGAAGTGTCCGCGGCAGTGCTGTATTGTATACAGCTGTATTGTATACAGCACCCCCGCGGACGCTTCTTTGACAGCGCCGCAGCTGCTGTATAGTACAGTGCTGCCAAAATGGAGCAGCTCTCGTTTTTTTTTTGGGGGGGGGAACCCCCCTAAAAATACTGCGTGCGCCCCTGGACCTTGGAGTTAGGGTTTCAGATGTCATATAGCAAGCAGTAAAGCATATATACTTTAGTTTTACATTGCAAAAGCATATTGCAATGGTAAAGGACAGGGTTCACCATCATATTTACCCTCCACAAGAAAGGTGGCTTAAACGAAAACCAGTAGAGCAGGTTCCTTTATAGGTGTGATTGCTGGATGTTTATTCTGAGGAGTAGCTGTGACAAGGTTGAACGGTTTGCAATATGTATGTATTTATTGTTATATATATATATATATATATATATATATACTGTATATATCAATATATAGATAGATAAATATTTTATTTTATCTTTCTTAAGAAATGCGTATGTGTTAATTTCATTTCTTAGTCCTGTGAGTGCTAGTCCTTGTTAAGCAATGGGAAAGGATAATGTAATATTTGGTTGTATAGGAAGAAGTATTTGTACTATGTAAATGGTGGTTATGTTGGTGCTTAGTATGTCACTGGTCTGACCTCACCTCACATACTGTGTAATTATGTAGAAAATCTCTCTAAAAGACAATAAAATGCAAAATGTTCAGAGAATGCCTATTAAAGAAAAGAACATGGCACCAATTTTATACTATATTATAAACAAGAGGACTAAACATTAGAGAAGAATAACAAAGGGAGAAGAAAGTGTAAAGGTAAACTATGGCCAAATCGTCAATGTAAAAATGAAAGGTGTCAGTACAGATAGTGCATTGCAGATTGCTGAGTATGTTGCAGCATAGCTGCAGAACGGTTTGAGTGCGAATGCTGGACCAGTCCACCGACACCGAAAGCACCTAGAATGGGCATGTGAGCACCAGAACTGGAATGTGGAGCAATGGAAGAAGGTTGCGTTGTCTGTTGAGTCACGTGTTCTTTTTCATCATGTGGACGGCTGTGTGTGTGTGCGTCTTTTTCCTGGGGAAGAGATGTCACCAGTATGCACTATGGGAAGAAAGAAAGCTGGCGAAGGCAGCGTGATGCTCTGGGCAGTGCTCTGCTGGGAAACCTTGGGTCCTGGCATTCATGTGGATGTTACTTTGACACGTACCATCTACCTAAACAGTGTTGCAGACCAAGTACAAGGATAATGCATCCTGCCACACTGCAAAATTGTTCAGAAATGGTTTGAGGAACATGATAAAGAGTTCAAGCTGTTGACTTGGCCTCCAAATTCCCCAGATCTCAATCCAATCTCATCTGTGGGATGTGCTGGAAAAACAAATCCGAGCCATGGAGGCCCCACCTCGCAACTAATACCCCATTCATACTGCACCAAAATCCCAGGTTTTTGCCGGGGCGAGCTGAAACGACCCGGGTCTTGGTGCAGTATGAATGGTACAACTCAAAAATCCCAGGTCTAAAAACCCGGGTCTTCAACCCAGGATTTATCGAGGGGTAATTCCCGGGTCGGACCCGGGTTGCCTGCACTATGAATGGTGCAACCCGGGTTTTTCAACCCGGGTTGCACAGAAAACAAGCTGATTGGCTGTCTGCCTGTCTCTGGAGGATGATGTCATAGATGGGAGCCCCTGGAAGATTCTAGAAGGAGTTTAAGAGAAATGGTGGATGGTGGAGTTCTCTGAAAAAGTGTGTATTAACAGCAATTATGACACACTAGATGGAGGAAGAGGTGCGTGAGCTGCTGAATGCCAGAGGGGAGGAAGAAATTCGAAGGCAAGTGACTGGGACTGTGAAGGATGCCACAGTGTACTACAACATTGCCAAAATACTCACACAACGTGGCATAAAGAGGACACAGCAACAAGTCCTGAACAAATTGAAGTCCCTGAGGAAGCAGTACACTAAAGTCCATGACCACAACAGGCGCAAAAGTGGCGCTGCAAGAATGGACTGGCCCTTTTATGACCAGTGCAATATGGTCTTTGGACATTCTCCTCTGACAAATCCAATTGCACTGTCATCTTCTAGCAATGTTGATGCGGCTATACCAACACCACCAGAGAGCACACAGACAAGCGAGGCCGCAACGGTAATAATAGAAGATTCTACAACAGATGACACCAACATTTCTTTGGACGAACTGAACGATTCACAGCCATTCCCTGCTGCGCAAGTCGTTACAGATACTTCGCAAGAAACGCAGCCAGAACCAGTGCCGGTGTCAAAGTCTACGCCAGGTCCCAGTTTACGCTCCAACAGTAAGTATCTTTAATAATCTCACATAACAACCAACTATATATACATACCAATATATCTACATAATTGGCAAAAAAAAAAATAACTGTATAAACATAACTGCCAAAAACAGAGAACTATATCAACAGAAATGCAAGCCAAATACCAATATATCTACATAACTTAAAAAAGAGAACTATATCAACAAAAAGCCCAAAAGACAAATATAATACACTCCAAAGTATTAAAACATTAACACGCATATGTTGCAGTGCAAAACTACTGGGCAAGAGGGAGGAGGCCTCAAGCACATATCAGCTTACAACACTGCTTTTTTGTTCTGCCACATTATATATTGTAATGTATGTTTTACTGGGTTTTTTTCTACGTACAGTTTACAACGTTCCTAAAAAACGCAAAAGGCCCAACAAAATGGAGCAAGCAACTAAAATAATGACAACTGTCATGATGGATCAACTGCGGGAGATGGAGAGCAACATGAGGGAACACGAGAATACACAACTGCAGCGTTTCATGGACAATGAGCGGGATCTCCAGGACTCTTTCCTCATGCAAATCATGAACATGCAGGAACGCGTGTTACGTGAAAATCGGGAGTGTAAGATGGGATTCATGGACAGACTCCTCTCACGGGTGCAGGCACCTCCTCCAAGTCCTTACTATTATGACGGACATTATCCTATGTACCAGCGGGGGCAAGCCATAGGCAACAATAACCCTCCAAACCCGGTACATTATACACAACATGCTCAACCTATGGGTAACCCTAACATAGAATACCCACCTGGTAACCAAACCACTCCACAACCAGAAATGCCACAATATCGGCAATTGTAATAATCATGTTTTATGGACAAATGTTTAACAGTTAATTGTTATTATGTATGTTACGTGTGATCTGGAAACACGCCGTTAGCTTGACATATTACGTAAAAAGCAAATTTGCACTTACTGTTTGCGCACATTTGTGTCTTCTGTTTACTACTTGTGTATATATATATTTTTTTTCTACATGCAAGTAAGCACTTTTGTATTGTGTCATTTTATATTTTTGTGAAGAGACATATGAGGAAATATGTACAAAACAAAATACAATATGTGAAATAAACATTTTTATTTACTTTTACATTTGTGTGGTACATTCAAACAAGTGAGGTCAAATTTTCAGCCAATGAAAACTGCTCTGGTGATGACTCCCACGAATTGCCAGGGCACAGACTTGTGCAGTATGATGGGGTCAACCCGGGAAATTCCCGGGTCCGAGGTGCAGTATGAATGGTGTTTCTGAGCTGGGACGCTCCGAGCCCCGGCAAAAACCCGGGTGGAAAAACCCGGGATATTGTCGGGGCGGCAGTATGAAAGCAGTATCACAGGACTTAAAGGATCTGCTGCTAATGTCTTTGTGCCAGATACTACAGGACAGCATAAGAGGTCTTGTGGAGTCCATGCCTCAACAGGTCAGAGCTGTTTTGGTGGCACAAGGATGATCTACACAATATCAGGCAGGTGGTTTTAATGATGTGGCTGATTGGTATGTATACTAATTGCTGACATTTGTTCTCACGAAAAAACAACCAACACAACAAAACAATACTGCCTCCCCTAACTGCTAAATGTATTGTGGATAGAAGCTGTAATTTAGATATGATGGTCTTGAGGCTCACAGTATGGAGTTTTGTAAATTCTTGTATCCACAAAGTTGTGGGATAAAGTAACTTACTCAGTTGGATGGTGGGTTAACATTTTGTAACCTTTTTTGTAGAACTTAATTGATTTCTGTTCGATAACAGTCAGGATATCATCTATGTAACATCTATATAGCATTCATGTTTTTTGGGTTTGTAGGTAAAATTGACTTGGAAATTGTCTTTCAGCTTCACCATGAACAGATTTGATTGCTATGGCACAAAACAGGTTCCATACAAGTCCCCTTTGTCATTTCACGGATGTAGGGCAGGTATGATTCCCAATAACTGGAGACTGATGGGCGAACAGAGATGTAGTCAAAGATGAAGCCAAAGAGTCAAAACCAAATTGGTCTCAAGTCGCTCAGAGAGATGCTCATAGCTTGCACTGTGATCCCAAACACACCACCCTGGGTCATGTCTTGCTGAGTCCGTCCACATTTTTTCACAGTGCTCATGTTTGTCTCATAAATGTCAAATAATAATATTTCTAGGCAAGGCAGCTTTAGTAGCATAAGAAATTGGTAGCGGTTTATGAAGAACAAATTCAGGTGTCGATGTAGTTACAGATAACGGGTCTTATTTATTAAGGAAAGTTAAGTAAAAGTAAGCAAGTAAGCAAACTTAAAATGTGATGGAAGATTTATATTTGGAGTTGGGCATGTCCTAGATCAACTTTAAATTTGATTAAGGAAAGTTAAGCACAAAACTGAGTAAGTTTTCTTACTTAAGTGTTCTGGACAAAACCATGTTGCAATGCAAGGGGTGGAAATGAGTTTATTATTTTGCACATAAGGAAAATACTGGCGGATTTTTCATGTAGAACACAAATACTTGAAAACTTATTTATACACTGAAATTTAAAGTTAATCAAGGACTTGCCCTACCCAAATATAAATCTGCCATCACATTTTAAATTTACTTCCCCCTCCAATGCAACATGGTTTTGCCTTGCTTACTTTTGCTTAACTTTTCTTAATGAACCAGGCCCATTATTCTCTAAAAAATTAACAAGTGTTTATGGAACACAGACTAAGATGTCACTGCAGCAACAGATTGTAACAACCATAGATCGTAGATATATATTCTAACCAACTTAAAAATATTTATTATTATGAAGGATAATGCTGGTTCAGCAGGTAGGCTCGTATCAGTCAGAAAGCTTCTGTGCATCTAGCAGAGGGGCACATTTATCAATATTCACATAAAGTGAAAAATAGTTATCAATCCTTATCGCAATGATAAGGATTGAACTATTTCTCAAATTTATGTACAACCCTGCACAGAAACAGCAGTTCCGATAAACTGCTGTTTCTGTGATAAAAAAAAAATCATACTTACCCGCCTCTTCGGAACGCGATGTCCATGGATCTCCTCCTCGTCTTCTTCACTTCTCTTCTTACAGCAATTGCGAACAAATATCTCGCTCTGTCTCTGCAACTATCGTTGTAAAACTCATTTGGGTGTAGGAAGTTCCCATTTAAACTGACATAACTCCAAAAATTTTATTTAATCAGGCCATAAAGGGGTGAAAATCCTCCTGTCATCAAGTGCAGAGAGAGAGCGGTGAGCAGGGCCAGACTGGCACTAAAAATCAGCCCTGGCATTTAAAGTACACAGGCTCGCCTCAGTCCCAGAATGAGAGAAACTGTGCGCGGCGGCGCCCCAAAAAGGGCGTAACCACATTGTGTTGTGGGTGTGGCCAACATGGGGCATTGATACATACATTATAGTAAAACATTACATTTATCAAATGTTTTTTTGGAACTTGTTAGATTGCAGCCGGGAGCAGTCACCATACTGTAGAATGGTGACTGCTCCCAAAAACGAAAAGGAATGCAAAGCAGCAGATATCCACAATATCTGCTGCGATGCACCCTTCTTAAATATGCAAGGGGCACAGAGGGACTTTTTTTTTAATAGTAAGTGAACAATAGTGCACTATCATTATTTGTTAAATATGCCCCAGAGTCCCTTATGAAATGCCTTGATGAAGTTCTTTACATAGGAGAAACTGGACAGAAGAAGCATGAATTTACACCACTTTAACCACTTGATGACAGGAGGATTTTCACCCCTTCATGGCCTGATTAAATAAAATTTTTGGAGTTATGTCAGTTTAAATGGGAACTTCCTACACCCAAATGAGTTTTACATTGTTTTTTTCTGTGACAAATCTGGCTTTCTTTTTAACAAAGAACAATGAAATGAACTAGTTTGTCCCTGAGGCTCTCCTTGGGTATTTTTAATACAAGGGCCAAATTGTTAAATCTAATCCAGAGACTTTATGATCGACCTGGACAGAGAAATATTAAAAGTTACCTTTATTTCATACCTTTAATTAATAGCCATTTTAAAAAGTAATATATTAAAACCCTATAAAACATATTGCCTGTTTGTGAGTGATTAGTCATTACGTTATTAGGTCAATACTGATTATAAGTAAGGGGTATAAATTTTATTTTTTCCAATTAATTTTTCATACTCATTCGCAATGAGCTGTATAGGAGGGGCACCATCATTTTTTGTCGGATTTTCCATTATTATATGTCTAGAATTTAAAAGTTATTATTCATCTGTACATTATACAAACACTGAGCAGTAATCTTTAGTTGTACTCTGTACTGCTTATTAAGAATATGAGCAGAATATTATATTAGTGTTACATATAAAAAGATCTATATCAAGGTGTTCCCTTGAATAATGTTGAGCCTTTTCTCATAGAAAATAGCACAGGTCTGTGGTTTTAAATCATGTAACTATTGCTCAGTAATGATTTAATGATTGGTTACATGTTATAAAAGTATCTTTTGTGCTTGGCATTAACAAGCTGTTGCAAAATCATTAGGATCCATTTCATTACATTACATTCATATATATATAGAAGTGCTTATACCTGCAGACATAAAGAATAAGTACGGTATATCAGTATGTGCTTTATTACATTGGTTTATTGTTTATTTCTTTGTAAATATTCAAGTGTAATAATGATATATTCATTTCCTTATTGTTCTGCAGTTAATGTTTGCATTTGATCTTGTCCTAAGAAATACGCTCATGTTCTCTATACCATGCTCTCACTGATGATATTCATTCATACATAGTTTGACATTTTTATTGTTATTATTTACAATAAAGTGCAAACTGATATACTGTACTTAAACTTATAGTCAATATGGAACTGTTTTAAATGGTTTTAATATTTTGCTTATTATAAATACACAAGGAATGCACAAAGTAGTTATTTTCCTTCTTCCCTTTCTTCTTCTTTGTCATGGAAACTTGTAAAGTTTACGTGTATATAAGCAAAGTTTTTTAGAACAGGTATTTGCATGCTCTATGCCAGTGTTATTGTTTTTAAGACAGGAATTAGAAGTTAAGTTAAAAAATTAAAGAATGAAAGGGTAAATGAAATGTTACAACACCCACAAATACTTTACATATGCATATTATTGTGGCCCACATAAGTAGGCCAAACCTCAAATAAAGTAGTGGTGATGAGATGGTTATCTGAATAATGTCAATTTGGAGTGGCTGGTGTGTGACACGCACAGTAAACGTATTTAAAAGAGATTAATATCTGAACCAGAGTTAACATTAAACCATTGCAATTTCAATTTGTTGTACCTCTGAGGCAAAGGATGCCTCAGAGGTACAACAAAAAGGTCTTGAAAGTATGACATACAAAAGGCCTGATTCATCTTCGGACATAAGTCCTGCATGCAATTTATGTCTGAACACACTGACACTTCTGACTGCCTATGACTTGAAGAACAAGGAAGGGAAAGGGCGGACGCATGTAGGCAATGTACAGTAAGGGTGTGCACATTTGTCTTATTCAAGTCCAGGGCAACTCTGAGGTACTTGTTTATTAACCATTTTACTTGCCCCAGCTAGAGGGCAGGTGTAAGTGCAGACTAATAGTGATGACTTGTGCCTATGCATGCCAGAACATGTGTTTGCAAGTAAGAGAAACTATAAAAATGCATTATATGTACAGTACGCATTAAGAACATTCTGGTTTATGTATTTCATGTAAAAAAGAAAAATGCATTTTTATTAATGATTGTAGTATTAAGATTTAATTTCTTTAAGATATTTTTTTTTTGCATGCTTTATGTTACATATGCATATACGTATCCTGCAGTCTGTTATGTCTGTCTGAATACCTAAGTATAGCCAGAACGTTCTTATAACTTTTACCTACATTCAAGTTGAAAAATTTCTTGAGGTCCAGTTGTACTCAAATTGGGGCGGACGTGCATGTTTGTTACATCCGATTATTTTAAACACAAGTTGCATTATCATTGCGTTCCAAGATGAATCGGACTCAAAATGTGTTTTATACAAAGAAAGTCTTGTCAGTCTTGTTTTCAATGTGGGCAGACCTCACACTTTATGCCAGTTACTGTTAGTTTAAAGATAAAGAATGCAGGAAATAAAAAGGGACATATTAAAAGTGTATGCAGGTCAGAAAGAATATACAATAAGGCAGCGGTGGCAAACCTGTAGCTCTGGAGCCACATGTGGCTCTTTGAGCTTTGAAATGTGGCTCCTGGCCAGGAGCATCAGCAAAGTATAGTTGTCCAGGTGCCAGCAGGGGTAGATTGGAAAATATTGAGCTCCTAGACTGACGAGAGCAGCCGCGTCTTGTGACAGAGAGCTGCCGGGTCTTGTGACAGAGAGGCCACAGTGTCACAGACAATCCAATCGGGGAAGAAGGAGGAGAGAGTGATGTGTGCTCAACCTCCTTCCTCTGTGCAGGCAAGTAAGGATCAAGTGAGAGCTGATGGCATGTGAAGAGGCTGAAGGACAGGTAAGTATATAAGATGGCATTTGGAGAGATATGATTGAATGTGTGTAGGTCTGTAGGCATGTGGGGAGGGGGAGATTGGCATGTATGGAGAATTTGGGTAGAACTGATGGCAAGTGGGGAGGTTGATGGCATTTAAGGGGCATGTGGTGAG
Source organism: Mixophyes fleayi (assembly GCF_038048845.1). Taxonomy (NCBI): domain Eukaryota; kingdom Metazoa; phylum Chordata; class Amphibia; order Anura; family Limnodynastidae; genus Mixophyes; species Mixophyes fleayi. Next base: position 299,147,571 of record NC_134402.1, on the reverse strand, counting down.
ATCTAGTGGCACGTGGGGAGGATTTTATGATTATTCTGAACATTTTGGCAATGTGTTGGATATTTTGTTTTTTGCTTAGCAAGTTATTGTAATCTATGTTATATTTTCAGTATATGTTTATACGGTATGTATGCGCATGTTTATACTGGGTATATGTATATGCACACACATATAAAAGGTAAAGTTGGCTCTTTGCAGTACCTGTAGATATTTTTTGCCTCTTGGTCTCTGACTGGTTGGCCACCCCTGCAATAAGGTAATTAGATATAAAAATCACTGTGAATGAAATACACCTTCAGGTGACAGAAAATGAGTCAGACTCAGCTGAGAGTAAAGAAACAGAAAAGATTTATCTTGTCTTGAATTAGACAGTACAATGGTGGTAGATTGCCAAGAAATGTGGATCAGCCCTGAAGTGTCAGAGTTAGCTTAAAAATTGAACTACAGGATCTGGCCTTTCAGTTATTATAGCAAAAGAGTATTAAAAGTTATTTGCAGAATTCCATTACAAAAAAACTCTGTATTGAATACATATAGTGGAGAAACAGTGTCTCCTCTAGGGAAAATTAAAGTTGATGTGAAATATAAAGAGAAAATGCACAAAGCATATTTATATGTATTACAAAATGGTGGACTGGCATTGATTAGCTGTGAATGGTTAAGGGACATTCAAGTTGACTAGCTGGCTATCAAAACATTGAAGGTGTCAATTGTGATGCTACTATTAGGATATTAAATCAATTGTTAACTGAATGCACAACCCTTATTTGAAAAAGGGATAGAAACACTCGAAGCAGTCAAAGCCAGAATTCTATTAGATAAAATAAAGGTGCTCAGAAACTTCACAAGGCTCGTACTGTACCATAACCTATTTGACCAAGAGTTCAGGCAGAGCTGAAGAAAAGGTAACATTTGGGAAGTTTGTCACCTTTAGAATGTAGTAAGTGGTTCCAGTATTGAAAAAAGATGAATGCATTCGCATATGAGGAGACACAATTAATCCAGTGCTGCACACAGTACAATTTCCACTACCAAAGACTGAGGACATCTTTGCAGCTCTGTTGGGAGGAGACCAGTTTACAAAAATAGATTTGGCACAAGCGTATTTACAAATTTGTCTGTCTTTGGAATAGCTTCAGTTCCATGAATTTGGCAGAGTCATGGATCAAGTGTTGCAGGGAATAACTGGTACTCAATGCTACCTGGATGATATCATTACAGGTAAAGATGATGAAGATTATTTAAACAATCAAAAAAGTGTACTCATAAATATGGGCTGGGAGCTAATTGAGAGAAAAGAAATCTCTTAATGTGGACATGCAGTTAAAAACAAGTCTGAAGACAAAGTTGAAGTAGTGCTGCGACCACAATGACCACAATCCATGGCCCAGTTGAGATCTTATCTAGGTCTAGTGGATTATTATCACACATTCCGACATCAAATATCAATGGTATTACACCTATTGAATGTTCTATTACAGAAGGGAACACCATGGAAATGGTCTACACATTGTGAAAAGGCTTTTCAACAGGTAAAGGAGACATCAGATAAGGTCCTCAAAACACTTTCACCCATCACTACCTATGGCATGTGATGCCTCACCTTATCGTTCCAGATGATGGCCTGGAATTGATGACCAGACTGAATAAATAGCTAATGTGAAGGATGTCAGAGGGTTTAAAATGTACCTCCACTAGCTCCATTACACCCGTGGGAATGGCACTCCTCTCCATGGCAAATTGTTAATGTTGATTTATATCATGTGCCCAACTGTCATCTTTTTTATTTTGTCTATGACCTCAGAAGCAAACAGTTCAGAGCATGCTTATATAGTAGTAGACAATGTAATCAAGAATGGGCGCTGATGTATACAAAAAAGCAGCCTAAATTACCATAGAAGGACCCACCAACTCCTAGAACAGATTTTAGAACAGATATTGGTAACTTACAGTGCTGGATGGTTCACACATATAGGAATGCCAGCATAATACATAGATAACTGTAACACAAACAAAAAATACATAGAGCAGTAAAGTCCCAACAGTTGAATAGGGGTCTCTAGGTGTCATCAAAAGAGATCCCACTTCCAAGTTTGTCCAAGAGGGCCAAATATTGGATAACTACGTGAGGGAACCCCCGTCGGGTGTATGCTTACAAGCAGATGTCTTTAAATCAAGCACATCAGACAGACTCCTAATGGGGAATACGAATTCTGCCTCCACTTTAGACTCCAACAATGAAACGTGTACAAAGATAAAATCATAGTGTAATACCATTTATTGTACATAAATCAATAAAATCAGTAAAATCCACAGAATAAAGTCTGCTTCTAGGAGCGTACCTCAAGGAAAATAAAGTCAAGCATTTATGACATGTCGGGGTAAATTATCCACATTAGGACAATCTGAAGACAGCTGCCTTTATCCTCGGGCCGTCCTAGATCCACTGGTCTCCCTGTTGACCCAACGCGTTTCGAATCAGATAGATTATTTTTCAAGGTAACAGGGGAACAGACGAGTAATCTTTTTAAACTTGTGAGCTCCGGTCACGTGACTCAATATAGCGAATCACGCTTAGTATCAATTCCACTAGCAGTCACATGGTTATAGGCCAAACTGCTGATCTGTCCCGGAAAGAGGCTTGGATAAACTGCGGTCCACTGCGCAGACTTTATTCTGTGGATTTTACTGATTTTATTGATTTATGTACAATAAATGGTATTACACTATGATTTTATCTTTGTACACATGTTTCATTGTTGGAGTCTAAAGTGGAGGCAGAATTCGTATTCCCCATTAGGAGTCTGTCTGATGTGCTTGATTTAAAGACATCTGCTTGTAAGCATACACCCTACTGGGGTTCCCTCACTGTGGTTATCCAATATTTGGCCCTCTTGGACACACTTGGAAGTGGGATCACTTTTGATGACACCTAGAGACCCCTATTCAACTGTTGGGACTTTACTGCTCTATGTATTTTTTGTTTGTGTTACAGTTATCTATGTATGATGCTGGCATTCCTATATGTGTGAACCATCCAGCATTGTAAGTTACCAATATCTGTTCTACAGTTCAGAGGATGCTGTTTCTAACCTATCCAAGTGTTCAGCATGTTTATTCAAAACTACATGCACCATATGGTGGAAACGAGAGATCCACATGAATGTGCAGCTGAAAATCTGCAGAAACTGTGTGATACTATCATGTCAGCATGTACCTGAATCTCTAAGGAATATTTCCAGCATCTTTTTGAATCACTGACACATTGTCATGTACATCCTTCAATGTGGTGGACATGATACAGTGTACAAGGTGCCCTGAGGGAATCTAATTTGGGGAGACCAAGCAGAAATTGCAATCCAGGATGAATTTACACAGACACACAATAAAGAAGACTCTGGAAACCTCCGTTGGTAAACACTTCTCTGGACCAGGACACAGTATGACAGATTTAAAAGTCTTAATAATGAAAGTTTTTTTTTTTTTTAAAAAATGACAGAGAGAGAAACATCTGGGAATTCAAGCTGATAAGAACATTCTAGTCATTGACTCAAGGACTCAACCTAACACCTGGATTTATCACCCACTACATGGATACACTTCACACCCCACAGCAAAGTGACTCCAGATCTCTGAACTCTTAGGACTTTCACTCTTCCATCCGTAATGAAAACCTCTGTTTTATTACTTTAGCTCATCTTTGTTATGTATTCCTCCCCCCCTTGTACAAATTGCTTGATGTAACATCTCTTAAATGTTGTGCCTTTTTCTCAATCATTCATTTGTAAACTTGCCTGATGAAGGGGCCTCTGTGCTCTGAAAGCTAGCAAATGTAAACATTTCTGTTAGTTAGCCAATAAAGGTATCGTTCCTATAATACTTTTGTCTGTTTTGACATGAAAGTGTTCAACATCGCATGAATTAATGCCACAGGCTATTCTGGGGGCAAAGTATGGTCCTACCCAGTATTAGAAAGGCTTATATGAGCATGTGTGGGTCTTGCACCTGTACAGTGAAGCCCCTTAAGTCACTTTATATATAGATGTGTACACATTAATCAGTAAAATTAAATCTGTAAATAGAGTAAAAATGAAACTTTATATTTATTTGCAAAACATTAAAAATTGTAATAAAATAAACATGTTATTTGCAGACACATATATAAATAAAATGGTAATATAAATTAATAGATGTAAGTCAGTTTTTGAGATGTGGTAAAATGATCAGAAATTGTCCCACTATTGCAGAAATTTTGGTAGTATTATAACATTGTATTTAGTTTTCCAGAACCTATGGAAAGGACTGTAATTCAAAATAAATACTTAAACCATTTGAAGTGATAGTTTGAAGATCATAAATTCACTTAGTTTCTACTTTATGGATTATGCATATACAATTTCACCCTCTCCAATTATGTGGAACATTCTGTAGTGGGTACATTTTAACTCTGAGGTGTCACTATTACAATGCAGTTGAAATGTTGGGACAAACTATGTGTCTCCTGTCCTTTTTTAATATATCATGTATTTTCACCTACCTGGATTCTGGATCTTAAGTTACCTGTAAGTTATTGTAATTTGTATGGGCATTGGACCAGGTCTATCACATCTAAGGTATTACAGGTCATTTTGACTGTAGCGTTATCTTCTCCGGTTACGGCTGACTGATATAGCACAGGATTCTGAAACAATTGTACAATTGTTGCATGAACCATAATAATAGATCCTAGTTGTACAGTCATTAGCCAACTGTTTTGTGTTGTTATCTTAGGAGCTATGTGGTTACAGACCAACTGTTGTTTAAGGTATTGCCTTTATTGTAAATAACACATGGATAAAGTGGGAGCATCAGCAAGAAACTCATCCTTTAATAAAATATGCCAATTCTTATTAAGTGTTGACATGATCTACTGGGCATGGTTCAAATATTGAATTAACAAATGAATGGCAATTATTGGGATTATAGTAGGTCTTGTTTTGATATGTTAAAAGTGTCTGTCTTATTTATAATAATACTGTCTCTAGACTTTGCCTTATCCACAATTTGTCTGTGAATTTCTTTGTAAGAAATTGTGTTCAATTTACATCAATTTATCCTAACTCCTAATTGCCCTGCTAGTTTGTTAACTAGACAGTTATGGTGATTGTCAGGATGAGAGCATAAATCTGATATGCTGAAATAGAATATTGGATGTCAGGACCCAAATAACTCTTTGCATGAATACCTAAATTAACCTGATCTTCAATTCAGATAAATGTGTGACCAAATGAGCCCAGGAGGAGGTAACTGAGTTAGGTAAACCCTTTGTGAAGAGACCAGCTTAAGATATGCAGATCACAGACATCCATTGTATTTGATCCTGTATTTCCCTAGCTAACTGACTTCCTTTCAATAGGGTTATAAACACAAACTAATCCCTAGGTGTAAATTGGAGAGCCAGACGCCTAGGTGAGGATCTTGGAGACTCTTGTATAAAACCTATGGTCTGTATGCCGGTATATAGAAATGTGAACTTGAAAGGAAATTAATTCATTTTTCATATTTTGGGAAATCTGGATGCCACTCCGTACTGAGGGGCAAACACCACAAAAGGGTCTTGAAACATAGATACCAACTACACAGGGAACAGCCATAATCACATGTATTTCAGGATGAGATTGGATATTGTCGTAATTCCATTATGTTTGGTATTTAAACGTGCGGGAGATTATGACCGGTTTATTGAGGGGGGTGTTATTTCTCTGAGATATATCTGTGAAGAATTACCAACAGGTCAAAACTTAGGAATAGTTTGACCAAACCTGAGGTAACACCCAGGGGACATTTCCGCCCCTACATTAGCATTCACACTGCCCCTGTGAATGCCGTCCCATTTGATGTTGCTTAAAAACCTGTGTGTGGAAAGGAGAATTTGTCAGTCTTTTTGGGAAATCAATTGACATTGATAAGCTGTCCATCTTCTTAGCCACATTTCCCTCGGCCAGAAATGCAATTCATGTAAGTGCAAATCTGAATGTAATCCTTTTTATTTTTTAAACTGTTTTTGCTTGTTATGTCAAATTTATTATTCGTTTATTCATTATTTTTCTTTATATCTGAATGCCCTGTACCTTTTGTATATTAAAGCTAAAATTTAATAAGTTGCTTCCTTGATACTCTAAAGAATCCATAGCCTGTGTAGATTGCCTGTCCAGGTTACCCTGTGTGTGATTTGTTGATACATTTGATTAACAAGCTGTGTGTGCTTGTATTTACATTTGTGTAACAGTCTGAAGGTGTGAAGAGTTAACCCTGTGTGTGCTGGTGTAAGTCTTGCTAGTTTGTGGAACTAGGAGCCTGTGTGCCGGTGTGGGATAGTAAATTGGGGTCCTATTACCCGTACCCAATAGGTGGTGGCTGATCCTTGAAGTGTCTGGGGGGTGTGAGAGCGCTGTGTTTGGGGCGATTCCGTAGGTCTAGAACCAGTGTGATAGGTGAGAGAGACTGCGGGCTGAAATCGTGTGTAACCTCATACAGCAAACACCCCAAAGTCATGGCAGCAGGGAGCGCGTTCGTGACAGTGATCATCATCATTATCATCATTTATATGGTGCCACAGAATCCGCAGCACTGCACAATCAGCAAAAAGTAAGCAAAAAACTACAGATAAGTAAGAGACATTAGAAAAAATAGAATCAGCAAAAATCAATACAAGATATTATAGAGAAAGCAACTACATAAGAAGACACAACTAGAACAAAGGAAACATCACAAAGAGGATGAGGAGATAGGAGGTAGAGAGGACCAAACTTGTAAGAGTTAACATTAACAGGATTTGGGTAGTAAACAGAGACAATTAAGGTGGAGTGAATAGAGGAGGTGGAGAATGATGAGGGTCTTAGAATGGGGTCGGTAGGCAAGTGTGAAAAGGTGAGATTTGAGGGATCATTTGATTACTTGCTGATAAAATGTAGTTATTAACATCCACTACTTTGTTAAACGTCATTTCAATTTTACCTTGATGGATCATAATATCTTGCTCCAGGAATTCCATTGTCTTAGTATATTTGCTTTTCAACATATTTTATAGGAAAAAATTAATATAGTTATCAATGAATAACAGACACATTTGGTCTCACTGGTGGTCTCAATTTTTATGGACTTTTGGTAAATAGTTGAAAATAGGTATATTACTATGAGTATTCAATAAAAATTGTATTGATTTATTTCTAATAATCATGTACCTAGATCTAGTTACATTAATGTGTCAAGTTATTACACTATATCAAAATGTAAACATATATGCAATCATTGGTCACTACCTTGACAATGTAAAACAATATAGTACCTCTTACAGTTTTACCATACATATATAAAAACAAACAGTAACCAGTTCATGAAGTCCAATCCTCTTCTAATTTTGAACCAATATCATTTGGCTTCAAAAATGATTGCACTCCAGCCAGTCAAGCCATAAAGATAAAAAAGGAAAAAGAATAGGAACACATATAGTGTAGTAAACTTAGGATATTTTGTATATATTAGATAAATATACCAATCACCAAGCAAAAATAGGTGTATTCTTTATTTGTTATGCTGTTAAACACCCTATGTGTGTATATCTTCTGGGGAGACTCAATCCCCTTTGTTAATATGCTTACTTAAAGCTTGTGGTCACATATCACAGCCTGGTGGGTGTGATATGTTATATCTCACTGTACTCTCTCCACTCCAAGATTCTCATAGCTGATGGACCTCAATATGGTAAAAGAAAAAAGAGAAGAATAGCAGGTGATGTGCATTACCTGAAATAACTCATATTTATTTATTTAAAAAGTTCCCATTAAAAACCATTTTAGACCACAGAAACCACATTCCTCTTGGTGGTATGAAGAATAGCCGCCTACCAGAGTGTAAAAGATCTTATAGCCCTCAGTATGTGCTTTCATGTATTTTCAAGTTTATACAAGTTGACATGTATATTAATTTATGATCATGCTATTTGTCATTGGGGGTCAAGCTATTTATTTATCATTGGGTCTCAAGAAATTGTGAAACCATTTCAATCTATGATCATTTTATTTTCCAATTTCAGCTGTTATTGATGAACCCTAGATATTTTTGCTATTGGTGTATGTCTGTGTCTATGTGTTATGTTTTATTGCTGATTAGAGGTCCCATAATAAAGGGTAGACACAGATGAAAATAGGAAAATCGAATGATTAACTTTGTAACTTATATTACCCTTTTTTTTTTTTTTCTATCAAGGTTTCCGTCTTCAACATTTCTAGGAGTTGGCCAGGTATGTCTACTAGTGAAAGAGCTGTAGGTCATTTTGGCATTAATGAAAGTTATAAGATTGCAAATTATAAATTGTTACCATTTTTTGCAGGATAATGAATGAACTAAACCATTGACTCGGTCACTGTTATTTTTATGTTTTACTATTTAGGACAGTTATTTATTTAACTGGTGTCCAGTTTGCTCTCAACTATATAGTAGGATTAGACAAAATGTCAGTCAACAGCTGTTGAAAATGATTTTCAGGAGTTATTTATCTTTTGTCTGTATTTACCATCTCTTTTGCCACAAGTATTACTTGTAAATAAGAGATAGACGATATATATATTATATATTCAAATAGTTTAAAAAGAAAATTGTCTGCTGTACAAGCGCTAACATCTGAAGCTTATTAGACAAAGAAGGGGATGTTGTTAGTGGAAAAAAAAAATGTTTTTCCAGTAGGGCTTCTGACTTAACCCTGCAGATGAGTATGAGGTGTTGGGGACATTTTAGGAATATTAGGATATTTATAAAAAATTGTTTTAAATTTGTTTACTAGTTCCTTAACCATTTCATGACATCATCATCATCATCATCACTATTTATTTATATAGCGCCACTAATTCTGCAGCGCTGTACAGAGAACACACTCACATCAGTCCCTGCCCCATTTGGGGCTTACAGTCTAAATTCCCTAACACACACACACACAGACAGACAGACACACACACAGACTAGGGTCAATTTGTTAGCAGCCAATTAACCTACCAGTATGTTTTTTGAGTGTGGGAGCACCTGGAGGAAACCCACGCAAACACTGGAAGAACATACAAACTCCTCACAGATAAGGCTATGGTCGGGAATTGAACTCATGACCCCAGTGCTGTAAGGCAGAAGTGCTAACCACTTAGCCATGACAGGAGAACTTTCACTGATTGAGATGCTTCATTTTAAACAGGAATTACTATTTTAAATCTCTTAGTCTACCCAAACCAATTTGACATTATATTTTTCTTTTTATTGGTTCCAATTTGATAGCAAACTGGAACCAATATTTTTGCATAGGGAATACCAGGCAGCAATAGTAAAGACATACATTTTCCATGATTGTTCCCATAGTTACTTTCTTGTAATTAGTGCAACCCCAGAAATAGTCCCCATAATTGAATCAACTAATTTTCCTGAATACAATACCAAATATATCTGTTTTCTTCAGTCTGTTGCAGGTAGAGGTTAGAAAAAAGTATAAATTTTAAGCCCCAACCCCGCTCCCAATTAAATGCATTGGTTAACTGCAAACAGGAGCAATGCACCTATGTTCAAAAATTCACTTCAATTCTTTAAGTATACAGAGACAGAACATTATTAAACGGGAGTTAATGTGATAAAAAGTCACAATATTGAATATTCTTAATTGACATCTAGAAATATAAATGCAATACAATTTCTTAAAGTATAGCTGAAATAAAATATAGAAATGGAAAAAAAGTACATACTTTTTCATGTAATCTGCCGTCTGGGGGAAGGCTAGAAGGTGTAGCAAACTAACCCCCAAAAACTGACAATTCCTAAAATCATTTCACTACAATAAAACTTTATTTCTTGTCCAAACACGCACCTCGGTGATGTCACTGAAAGAGGTGTTATAGTGTGCACTGAAAGAGGTGTTATAGTGTGCTAATTTGTTTTACAACTAATTTATTGCCTTATTGTACAAGAACAGTTCTAGTAATGGGTTTTAAAAAATACATCATAACTCAGAACATTGCTGAGATATGGCATTTATTCTAGGCTATAATCATGTCACTCAAAGATCTGCCTATGATCTGCACCTCGCTTCCTCTCTGACAACAATTTCTAATCCCTGCCTTCAAGACTTCTCCCATGCTACTAACCACTTTTCCTAATTTTCTACCATTACTAATCATACTACAGTTTCTAAAACCCATCTGCTTACTAGAGCCTAGCCTGCACACAGCCATACTACTCACAGTGATGTCCCCTTGGCAGCACGGTGGCACAGTGGTTAGCAGTTCTGCCTCACAGCGCTGGGGTCATGAGTTTGATTCCCAAACAGGGCATTATCTGTGTGGCATTTGAATGTTCTTCCCGTGTTTGCGTGAGTTTCCTCCGGGTACTCCAGTTTCCTCCCACACTTCAAAAAACATTCTGGTAGGTTAGGGACTGATATGAATGACAAACATTCTCTGTACAGCACTGCAGAATTGGTGGCACTATATATATATATATATATATATATATATATATATATATATATATATATATATATATAAATAAATAGTGATGATGATGACCCTTGCTACTATCCGAATCTCTTTAAACTACATTCACTCCTCTTGTTTAATCTCTGTCCTTTTCCTAGAATGAAAATTTCTATGAGCAGGGCCCTCCCTATCCTTTATTTTTACATCTACATTTATTTTGTATATCTTGTATGTCCCTATTTTTGTACAATATGCCATTTACCCCATAGTCCAGGGCTGTGGAACAACAGTAATAATACGCTAATTATTTTTTTTTACGTTTATTTAACTTGTTGTGTTGTTTGGCCAGGAGGGACTTGATTCATGTCTCCATGTCTCCTTAGCCATGTTAAATTGCCATTTATTTATTTTTTTACAACATTGACTACTTTGGTAGCAAAATAGAAAGATAAAGTGCTGACCAGTTGAACATGCACATAAACAAAGCTAGACAATACTATCTAAGCACAGCAAGTTGTTATTACTAAACAGCTTTACTGTGGCTATTGCAAACTTATGGACACATGTCAATATACATTGAAATAAAGTTGCATGTATATGTCTGTATAGTTGTTATAATATGCGATTACATGTGAGGGGTGCAAGAAGAGAGGAAAAGGTGTAAGGAGGGTGAGGAAGAGGTTATTGTTTTTGCTTGGGAATGACAATGATCTATTGCAATTGATTATCAGTCATCTATTGTAACTAAGCAGCAGGAGAGACATGGATCTTATATATCCTTTCCTAATACAGCCAGCCCTTCCATAAGATGTCATTGGGAACACAGCTCTTTCACTTAGAGCTGTGCTTAAATCATAGTGTGCCCGATATCTAGATAAAATGGTTCCCGACACAGCGCTGGAACCAGAGGTTGTCAAGACCATAATTATGAAACGATCTGTGGTCCAAGACGGCTTAAAGCAGTGGTCAGGGAACAGGGGTAAATTACCCCAAATGGGGTAAAAATGAAATTCCTGGGGGTAATGCTGCTGATTCACATGCTGTCAGTTGGATTGTAGACACCTTTAAATGTGAAATTGCTGTCGTACCAGAAGAGCCTCAAGGGTTGGCAAAGGCACTTCTTGAGCTTCGATGCAATAATGAAGCACATATTGCATACTTGCCAACTCTCCCGGAATGTCCGGGAGACTCCCGCATTTTTCGAGAGTCTCCCGGACTCCCGGGTGAGTGTGGCAATCTCCCGAATTCTGCCCACTTCACTAGGAAGTGCCCCACTTCCTAGTGAAGTGGGCAGAATTAGATCCCAAACGCTGTGATTCCCGGTGAATCGCGGCGTTTGGCCAAAATGACGCGATTTTGGCCGCCCCGCCCCCCTCACGCCCACCTCCAGTGGCAGGCTCCCGGAAGAGTGCTGAAGAAAGTCGGTAAGTATGACATATTGCATTTGAAAACAAAGCAGATCTGTCATATTTTTGGATGTCAACAGCTGCAAAGGCATTCAAAATTGCACATGAGGAGGCAGTCAAAGAGTTGCTGCCTTTTGCAAGAACCTACCTTTGCGAACAAGGATTTTCCACGCTAACGAACATAAAAACAAAGCAGAGAAATCGATTGGACGCTGAAGACTTTTGATGTCAAATTGCTCTGACATCAAAATGCCCCGATATTGATGCTCTCATATCAAAAATGAAGAAATATTAATTCTCAAAAACCTGAAGTTTTAAAGTTGAAGCTTTCAAAGAAATTTTGAATAGCCTCAATAAAATTTTGAATTCCAATAATTAATAATATATGATTTCCTTCCTTTCAAATCAAGGGGGTAACGTCAGCGTATCTAAATATATTTGGGGGTAAAAGGTAAAAATGTTCCCTGACCCCTGGCTTAAAGGAATCTATGCCTGCTTTAGACAGGTTATTGATCTTATATGTTCTTGTCCTCAGCTAATGGTTGGCATCTAATTAAGTTATTGGCTTGTACATGGCCTCCTGAAAGGTTTAATAGATTGTTTTTTTTCTTTCTAGCTTCTGTGCTTCTAGCCATTTATATCTCTATTCATTTTTTTAAAATTTGCTTACCTTTGCAATTTGCCATAAAAGCTAGCTTTTGCATATCATTGTATCCAATGCATAGAGCACAGCAGAAATATGTTTTATCCAAGGGTAATAAGCAAGTCTGCATGATGATAACTATATGATAAGCACAGAAAAAAAATCAATGCATTTAGTAAAATTGGCAGATACTGTATGTGCAGAAGTTAATACATTAATGGCAGAAACCCCCTTCTTAAGTACATGTGGTAGACAGGTACATTTATATAACAGTAGTATTGTTTTGTAGTACTTTTATGCAGCCTCAAATTAAGGATATGTCTACAGGTCTGTCGATGTTGTCCAATGTCAGCATGTATGCTGTCTAATATCTTCTTAGAAAGTTGCTCACATTTTTGCCCTTTTTTCTTAGATGGCATTTACAATACTTATACTGTACTTTGGAAAGATGAATGACTTCATCACATTCCCCGATTTTGACAGACAGATCCCAAAAAAGGTAAGTCTTTCTTTTAATGGCATAACTACACAATGCAGCTAGGCAATGCTGTAACATGTATGTTACAACTCACAATGTACTTTGATGATCAAAAATGACATTGCTCTTTTTTAACATTTCACTGCAATGACTTGTTTCAGAGCATCGGAAACAGCAAGTCTAAAATTTACTGTGGGGTTTGCAAACTATGAGGTCTATTTATTCAAATGCATTGATAAGGCTGATTTGATATCTTAATGTATACGGAGATAGAGATATTTGTCATTTAATAAATAGGTCCCTATGCCACTAATGCTCTGTATATATCTGTGAAATAATCAACAGTAATTGGGGGATATGGCAAGTTATTTTGGTTAATTTCCATTGACTTGAATCTAGTGTTATATGATACATAAATACATTGTTATGATCTGCCTTATATCTTTGTGTGCATTTTACCCTGTGTTATGATTTGCCTTGTTTCCCTGTGTTTATATTACCCTGCAGTACCTGTGATCATTCAGAGGTGCTGCTGTTCGGCTTTTTCCTACTATCAGGGGTTAACTACCACTGCTAGTTAATCAGCCACACCTGTCTGTGGCCTATTTATGCCTGCATGTTCCAGAAGCCTTTGCTGGTCATTGATGTTCCTAGCCTGCTCATGTGTCTCTCTGTTCCTGGATTACCGGCATGTTTCTGGCTGCTACTACAAACTGGTTTCAGTTAAGTCCACTGCTGCATTTCTTTATTATTTTCTGCTTGTTTGCCAATATCTGGAAATCCATTGTTCCATTCAGCCTGAACTGTTACTGTTTATTTTGCCTTACCTGGATTATACTTTTCTGCAATAAACAGTTTAAAACGTTTATATCACGTGTCTGGCTCCATGGCTGTAATTAAGGAAGTGGTTTTGAACAGAACCCTAACAGAATGACCCGCCAAAAAGAAAGCCTTGGAGTCATGTGGAAAAACCCTGCTTCAGATTTCACCTGGAACTCTCATTGCAATTGATTTCATTTGTTTTCTCCCTGCAAACATGTCTGCTCTACAAATGGCTGAACAGCCTGTGCTTCAGTGTCTACAAACTGACATAATTCTGTTACGCTCTCAGCTGGCTCAATTTTCTGCTTTACTTTTGGACCCACTCAGGAGACTATCAGAATCTGTTTCTCTGAAATCCAATACTGTTGATTTGCTTCAGCCAACTCTGTCTGCTGCTGAAACTGTGCTGCCAGCACCTCTTAATAGTACTATAACAAATTTGCATTTAATTAACAACTACAGTGTAACAAATGCCCGGTTCACAAGTGGTCCACGCCCCCACCTGACCGAAGTGGAGCAACGGCGCAGAATAACCAACAAACTGTGTCTCTACTGTTCAAGTAATATACACTTCTTACAAGCCTGTCCTCTCTGCAGACCACGACAGCCTACCAAACCATCTTCTGTTGTTACTTCTCCGCACTCTGGATTTGTTTACACTTCAGCTGTTCTGCTCCCTGGGATGAGACCCAATCTGCCAACCCCAGTTACCAGTCCTAAGGCTCCAGGCGCCTATTCCGGGGTGCCAGCCTCTGTCTCCTGTCCCGAGGTGCCAGCCTCTGTCTCCTGTCCCGAGGTGCCAGCCTCTGTCTCCTGTCCCGAGGTGCCAGCCTCTGTCTCCTGTCCTGAGGTGCCAGCCTCTGTCTCCTGTCCCGAGGTGCCAGCCTCTGTCTCCTGTCCCGAGGTGCCAGCCTCTGCCTCCAGCTCTGAGGTCACATCATCTGCCTCCAGCTCTGAGGTCACATCATCTGCCTCCAGCTCTGAGGTCACATCATCTGCCTCCAGCTCTGAGGTCACATCATCTGCCTCCAGCTCTGAGATCACATCATCTGCCTCCAGCTCTGAGGTCACATCATCTGCCTCCAGCTCTGAGGTCACATCATCTGCCTCCAGCTCTGAGGTCACATCATCTGCCTCCAGCTCTGAGGTCACATCATCTGCCTCCAGCTCTGAGATCACATCATCTGCCTCCAGCTCTGAGGTCACATCATCTGCCTCCAGCTCTGAGGTCACATCATGTGCCTCCAGCTCTGAGGTCTCATCATCTGCCTCCAGCTTGGAGCCTGCTGCCACTGTGTCCGGTCCTGAGACTGCTGCCACTGTGTACGGTCCTGAGACTGCTGCCGCTGTGTCCGGTCCTGAGCCTGCTGCCGCTGTGTCCGGTCCTGAGTCTCCTGCTGCAGCCATTGCACACGAGTCTCCTGCCACTGTGCTGCCCGGTTCCGAGTCTTCAGCCGCTGCCTCCAGTTCCGAGTTTTCAGCCGCTGCCTCCAGTTCCAAGTCACAAGCTGCTGTCGTTCCTGAGCTCCAGTCTGCTCCAGAGGGGGCGCTGCCCTTCCAGTCTGCTCCAGAGGGGGCGCTGCCCTTCCAGTCTGCTCCAGAGGGGGCTCTGCCCTTCCAGTCTGCTCCAGAGGGGGCGCTGCCCTTCAAGTCTGCTCCAGAGGGGGCGCTGCCCTTCCAGTCTGCTCCAGAGGGGACGCTGCCCTTCCAGTCTGCTCCAGAGGGGGCCCTGTCCCTCCAGTCTGCTCCAGAGGGGACCCTGTTCCTCCAGTCTGCTCCAGAGGGGGCCCTGTCCCTCCAGTCTGCTCCAGAGAGGGCCCTGTCCCTCCAGTCTGCTCCAGAGAGGGCCCTGTCCCTCCAGTCTGCTCCATAGAGGGCCCTGTCCCTCCAGTCTGCTCCAGAGAGGGCCCTGTCTCTCCAGTCTGCTCCAGAGAGGGCCCTGTCCCTCCAGTCTGCTCCAGAGAGGGCCCTGTCCCTCCAGTCTGCTCCAGAGAGGGCCCTGTCCCTCCATTCTGCTCCAGAGAGGGCCCTGTCCCTCCATTCTGCTCCAGAGAGGGCCCTGTCCCTCCAGTCTGCTCCAGAGAGGGCCCTGTCCCTCCAGTCTGCTCCAGAGAGGGCCCTGTCCCTCCAGTCTGCTCCAGAGAGGGCCCTGTCCCTCCAGTCTGCTCCAGAGAGGGCCCTGTCCCTCCAGTCTGCTCCAGAGAGGGCCCTGTCCCTCCAGTCTGCTCCAGAGAGGGCCCTGTCCCGCCAGTCTGCTCCAGAGAGGACCCTGTCCCTCCAGTCTGCTCCAGAGAGGGCCCTGTTCCATGCGGTTCAGCCCGAGTTGCCAGTCCATGTGGTTCAGCCCGAGTTGCCAGTCGATGCGGTTCAGCCCGAGTTGCCAGTCCATGCGGTCCAGCCCGAGTTGCCAGTCCATGCGGTCCAGCCCGAGTTGCCAGTCCATGCGGTTCAGCCCGAGTTGCCAGTCCATGCGGTCAGCCCGAGTTGCCAGTCCATGCGGTTCAGCCAGAGTTGCCAGTCCATGCGGTTCAGCCAGAGTTACCACTTGGTGCTGTCTGCTCTGCGGTTCCCCACAGTGCTGTCTGCTCTGCGGCTCCTCACAGTGCTGTCTGCTCTGCGGCTCCCCACAGTGCTGGCTGCTCTGCGGCTCCTCTCAGTGCTGTCTGCTCTGCGGCTCCTCACAGTGCTGTCTGCTCTGCGGCTCCTCACAGTGCTGTCTGCTCTGCGGCTCCTCACAGTGCTGTACAGTCCGAGTGGTGTGCTCAGTCTGGGCTATCCGTCAGATGTGCCCAGCTTACCGTCCCAGTCGGGGACTCCTGCTCTGCGGGATTCTCCAGAGACTGCTGCTCAAGTGGAGGACTCCCCAGAGTTTCCTTGTGAGCTAGAATGCCCAGATGCCTCTTCCAAGTCATCAGATCCTCCTCCAGTCTTCTTTGATGGGGACATCAAACAGTTTTTGTCGGTTCTTCAGCTGTCCATGAAACAGTTTCAAGACTCTCCAGAGTACTTTGCCAACCAATTTAACCAGGTGGGTTCTATAATTATGAGTTTTAGAGGGGAGCCACAGACCTGGGCCTTCTCCCTTCTAAATTCCGATAACCCCATTATCCATAATACCATGGACTTTGTTAACGCTGTGTGCAAGAAGTACTCTCCATCAACAGTTGATTTTCCTGGTCATAGTCCTTCTGTTTCCATTCCGGTCTGTGTCTTAGCTCCTATGCTTATTCACAAATCATCGATGCCCGTTGCTTCTGTTGGTCAACCTATATCTTCAAAAACTAAAAAGAACAAACAGGAAAAACCCTTTTCTCAACTATACCAATCACAACAAACCTTGGTCGCCGGCTTCATGGGCATAGCACCAGTTTGTCAAAAAATAATAGGTCCTGTTCCGACTGTAGAATGGGACTCAGACTCTGAGTCTGAAATTGAGACTTCTAGAGACTTGGTGGATGAACTTGACAATTCTTTTTGTGCTTTTGAAGAATTGGGGTTTGTCTGCACTCCATTGGAGAAGGACTCAATTATGTCTCCTAGAAAATCCCGCAAGAGGAGTAAGCGGAAGAAGAGAAAAGACTGAAAGAGACTTTTTGTGGAGCGTCTGGAATCCGCTCCTGTAAGGGGGGGATAATGTTATGATCTGCCTTGTATCTTTGTGTGCATTTTACCCTGTGTTATGATTTGCCTTGTTTCCCTGTGTGTATATTACCCTGCAGTACCTGTGATCATCCAGAGGTGCTGCTGTTTGGCTTTTTCCTACTATCAGGGGTTAACTACCACTGCTAGTTAATCAGCCACACCTGTCTGTGGCCTATTTATGCCTGCTTGTTCCAGAAGCCTTTGCTGGTCATTGATGTTCCTAGCCTGCTCATGTGTCTCTCTGTTCCTGGATTACCTGCATGTTTCTGGCTGCTACTACAAACTGGTTTCAGTTAAGTCATCTGCTGCATTTCTTTATTATTTACTGCTTGTTTGCCAAGATCTGGAAATCCATTGTTCCATTCAGCCTGAACTGTTACTGTTTATTTTGCCTTAACTGGATTATACTTTTCTGCAATAAACAGTTTAAAACGTTTATATCACGTGTCTGGCTCCATGGCTGTAATTAAGGAAGTGGTTTTGAACAGAACCCTAACATACATAGGTTGGGTTTGCCAATTAAATTCCTCAAATTAGATTGGCTACAGTATTAGGATAGAGAGTAGAAGCACAAAACAAAGATTTCCTTAATTCACATTAACTAATTGTTTTTATGTGCTCTTTCAAGTAACATGGTACAACCAAGTTGCATAGATAAAGGATTTACACCTGCTATTTTGTCACACCCAACCATGTACCAATTTGCTCTACGAGATCCCCGTTACTGTACTGCAGGGATGAGAGCTGTCAGTGTTTGCACAGTGGCCAGGCGGTCTGCACTTCACACCACTACTAATTAAATGGCCATGGATTTTTCAGGGTCCGGATCCATTATACAAATACTGAATGGAATTTTGACAACAATCAATACCTGTGCTGACAGTTCTCTTTTCTCCTAGCTGTCAACATTGTTGTGCTTTCAAACCGGTAATGGCAGGAAAACCCCACTGAAGGAATATATGGGGGTATCTCTAAATAGAGGGGTTGTTCAAATATATATACGACTGTACCGGTATCTCTCTCAACAAAATTTAAATGTAGATGTATTACAGTATGTTCATATGCTAGCTTGAAATTCCATTCCATATTTGGCACAAATATTCTACCAACTTTATTCACATGATACATTATTTGGGCCTGTATTCCTACTGGAAATGGGCAGAAAATATTTCTGTAACACATACCCCTCTGTCTAAGCTGTGTTGTGGAATTCCATCGCTTTTTCTAGGGGTTTGTTTATGTAAACCTGAATACAAATGTATTTTCTTTTTTGTTTTACAAGCAAATCATTTAGCAAATGTTTATTGAGCTTACAATGGTTGCAAATTAAGGTGAGGGTAATGATAAGATAAATGTTTGTGAATTCTGGAATACCAAGCACTGGCTTTGATGATAGTTTCCTAATTTCTTAATATTTTGATATTTCTGCAGTTTGTTTAGGCTGAGAATATGAAAATTTATTTTTATTATTCTGAATTTCTAAAAATCACAAATTATTATTTGTAGAAGAGATGAAAGGTGAAAATTAATTTTTAATTCAGCCTTATACTTCTTGTTTATGCATATTCTTACTGTCTTGAATAGAACTTGCTTTGTTTTAATAGTCAGACTAGTGTCAGATGGAGCAGCATAGCCTAATAGATTGTGCAAATCACATTGATTGGCAACAGTTTTATATTATTCATTGTATCACTTTCTACTCTTTACAGTTATTTCCTTTGCCTTTATTATACATTGGGAATCATTTGACTGGATTGTCAAGTACACAAAAACTAAGGTAATTAAAATAAAATGTGTTTTTTATTGCCCTTGTACAATTAAGACATCTGAAAATTAAAATCGAAACATGTATGATAGAATACTATGACATGATTACTCGATTCCACTTCTAATGCCATCTTATGAGTGTTAAGGGTCAAGTCAAAAACAAACATGTTCAGAACGTCTTTATTAATTCTGGTACAGGAAACAGCAAACAGCATCACAGCAACAACAGAACAGCAGGCCGTATGGACACACTAATTTAATGGCAGTTTGCCTGACAAAGGGTCATGCAGAGCTGAGTAAAAGCACTCATTCCTCCAGTAGAAGACACCGTTAATGAGGCAGCAAGACCTTATGAACGGCAGAAGTCAGTCTTGTGTGAAGAAGGAGGTGGAACTATTGCATCTGTATTTTTGTTTTCCCCATCCTAACTTACCTTACTATATTCAACACCTGTCTTCCATGACCTGTTTCAGTTTCATGTACACCTTCCTCCTGACTTTGTAAGTATTAGTGTGACAGGCTTGTTAGATACTAGCTGAAGTACACGGCGTTGCCCGGGTTTAAATCTTCAAGGGCCTGATTCATTAAGGTTCTTAAATGAAGAGGATTCTCAATTCAGTCTCCTGGACAAAACCATGTTACAATGGAAGGGGTGCAAATAAGTGTTCTGTTTTACACATAAGTTAAATACTGCCTGTTTTTTCATGTAACACACAAATATCAACTTTAAATTTCAGTGTACAAATAAGCTATCAAATATTTGTGTGTTACATGAAAAAACAAGCAGTATTTAACTTATGTGTAAAACAGAACACTTATTTGCACCCCTTCCATTGTAACATGGTTTTGTCCAGGAGACTGAAATGAGTATCCTCTTCATTTGAGATCCTTAATGAATCAGGCCCCAAGTTATTAAGTTATCAATGAGTTGGATGTAACTGTCAATATTTTACAAATAATTAGCAGCTTCGCAGCTCCTCCAACACACCCATGAGGTAGCTGCCCATTGTCGTTTTTGTTTTTATATTAAATGTCATCCAAATCCATCCAGTGGAAGGCCCAGAACAGGTTCCCCAGGTCAAAGTTCTAGCCAACGTCCACCAATGAGAGGTCCGACTGAACCAAAACCCCCTAGTATGTCTTCTGGGATCCAATGTTACCAGTCTGTGAAGTTCTCTTCCAAATCCATTCAGTGGAAAGCTCAGAACAGGCTCCCTAGGTCAAAGTTCTGTCCAGCGTACACCAATGGCAGGTCCAACCGGGACCCTAACTGCCTTAAAACCTGGCCAGGATCCAATTGGACCACCTTGCGTTGGTTTCATTCCAATCGGTGCAGGTGTCCGAATGCATAACCAGACAGACAAACAAACCCAATCTACCCAGTGGAAGGTCCCCTGGTCAAAGTTCATCCCAGTCGGTGCTGGGGTGGTGAAGATATTCACCAACAAGCAAACGTCTTCTTTTATGTATATAGATTTAAAACTTTCTAGTCCTAAATTCATCAGGCAGCATTGTACCGTCACATTGCACAACACTCTTAGTTTAGAAAGCCTCTCATAACTGCTAATCTATGCATGCTGGTTCACAGTTCCAGAGAGAGTGACTGATATAAGCATTTAGTCCTCACCAGTCGACATGAAGTAGCCAAGTGTGATAAAGAAAACAATCCTTCCATATCAATAAAGTAATATGAGTCCAGTCCTCCTAATTAAATGCAGTTATTTTTTATCAGTCATCAGGAAGTGTTTTTACATCTATATAAAAGCAGAACATTTGGCAATTCCATCTGGCGCATTCAGGTTTTGTTAATACCATGCCTTTGTTTCTCTGACAACATTTCCAATGATATCAAAGAAGCAATTTTTGCTGCTCATCAGTCTGAAATGGTTATAAGGCCATTTCCAAACAATTTAAAGTCTATCAGTCTACAGTGAGAGAGATTGCTTACAAATTGAGAACACTGAAGACAATTGCCAATCTTCCCAGGAAATTCATTCAAAGATCAAACCATATGGTGTGTCGAGAAATCTCAAAGAACTCAAAAGCTACATCCACGCATCTTGCAGGCCTCGGTCAATACCATAAATGGTAAGGTTCACTGAATAAGTATGGCTGTCATGAAAGGGTAGCCAGGCGAAAGACCCTTCACTCCAGTACAGCTTAGGTTTGCAAAATTGCACCTGAACTAAACCCAAGACCTTATAAAAAAAAACATAAAGCACAGTGGTGATGGGGCAATGATTTGAGGTTGTTTTGCATACACAGGACCTGAACACCTCACAGTCATTAAGTCCTCCATGAACTAATTTTTTATACCAGAGAATTCTAGTGGAAAATGTTGGGCCATCTATCTGAAAACTGAAGTTTGGCCAAGATTGGTTTGGTCAACAGGACAATAATGCTAAACGCACGAGCAGACTTTCTTTTTCACTTGACTGTATAGGGGTTGCAACTGGGCTTCCAGGGTTAACTGCTGTTACCCTTATTGCTGCTACATTCCTGCAGTTGCTAATATGCATCCATGCAGTGTGCATCTTAATTAACTTTAATTATATATTGTGGCAATAGGAGCATTTTGCCACATTCTATTAAAGTAGAGACTAATATTTTCCTTGGGAATCTGCAGGCTCATGCTACAGACAGGGTTAAGACTGTAGACTCTTCCACACACACAGCACAGGAACACAGGTGAAGCACCTGGGGCAATTATTTAAGGGAACAGCTAGTGTAATGCTTGGGGGGAAGCTTAAATAGCTGGACTTGTGGTGTCGGTGGCGCAACCGATGCCAATGAGTGGCCACTGTCCAGTTATTATTATTATTATCGTAGACTTGTAAGGTGCCACAGTGCTCTGCAGCGCCATACAGTAGAGAGAATAGTACATACATAAAACAGAAACATACAAGGTAGACAAAATAAATGCATACATGAAAACAAAGGGTATGAAGGACCCTGCTCATTAGAGATCTTACATTTTAAGTGGAAGAAGGCACAGTTGAAACAAGAGGAGCTAGTGTTTCTCAGAGTGGAGATTGGGATAGTTGTGAGGTTGCATTAGTGGGATTGTGAATAGTGTTATCAAGTATAAGGTCACCTCTAAAAAAGAGATGGGTTTTCAAAGAGCTTCTAAAGATTTGAAGGCTGTGGGAAAGTCTGATTGTGCCTGGCAGGGAATTCCATAAGTGGGGAGCAGCACGGGAGAAATCTTGTAGGCGGGAGTGAAAAGTAGTTATCAGAGACGAGACAAGGCGAAGGTCAGAGGTAGATCTAAGAGGGTGGGAGGGAGAGTATTTTGATATGAGATTTGAGATGTAAGCATGGGTAGTGTTGTTGAGGACTTTGTAGGTTAAGGTCAGTAATTTGAATTTGATACTGGAGAAAATGGAGCCAGTGTAGAGATTTGCAAAGTGGTGCAGCAGATGTAGAGGAAGATCAGTCTTACAGCAGCATTTAGGATGGAATGAAGTGTGGATATATGGGTGTCAGGAATGCCAGATAGCAGGAGGTTGCAATAGTCAAGACGGGTGATGAGAGAGTATATAAGAGTTCAGGTAGAATGTTGAGTAAGAAAAGGGTGTATTCTGGCAATGTTTTTAAGGTGGAGTGGACAGGACTGGGAGAGAGTCTGGATGTGAGGAATAAAGCAGAGGGTTGAGTCAAGTGTGACACCAAGGCATCGGGCTTGGGAGACTGAGGAAGTTGTGGTGTTATTGACAGTTAGGGAGATTTGAGGGCAGGTGGTTATTTTGGCAGGAGGGAAGATAATAAGCTCTGTTTTGCACATGTTGAGCTTTTGGTAGCGTTGGAACATCAATGGGGAGATAGCAGAAATACAGTTGGTTACATGAGATCAGGGCCCGATTAAGGGCGCCCTAGGCTATTACCGCCGCAGCGCCCCCCCCCCCCCACCCAATATAAGTGTATAGGAATACTCCTGAATACGTATATTCAGGAGAATTCGCCAGCATTCAAAATTAGACAGATTGTGCATTCTCTCTTACCTTAGGCTCCAAAACACAACAGTCCATTATGGATATATAAAACTACCCCATAGCACAGGCATATGTAGGCAATAAAATATATGAAAATTGTTGTGAAAGAGCTATAATCAAATATAAACCTCTATCAGCCCCATCTGACTAAAATTTTGCATTCTAATGACCCTAGAACCACAGAGACCATCCTCATAACCGTCACACAATACAAAGATTATGCCCCCCCAAAGCTGCTCTATTTTTTAAATAGTCCCCTCAACCATTTCATCAGCCCCGTTCAGCCTCTTCAACTGACCCCATTAGCATTGTCAACTGCCCCCTTTAGCCTCTTCATCTGCCCCTTTAGAATTATCTGCCCCATTAGCATTGTTACCTGCCCCCATTAGCCTCTTTAGCCATTAGCATTGCTATCTGCCCCTATTATCATTGTTACTTGCCCCATTAGCTTCTTCACCTGCCCCTTTAGAATTATCTGCCCCATTAGCATTGTTACCTGCCCCCATTAGCCTCTTCTCCTGTCCCCATTAGCATTGTTATCTGCCCCATTAGCATTGTTATCTGCCCCCATTAGCATTGCTATCTGCCCCTATTATCATTGTTACTTGCCCCATTTGCTTCTTCACCTGCCCCTTTAGAATTATCTGCCCCCATTAGCATTGTTAGCTGCCCCCATTAGCCTCTTTTCCTGCCCCCATTAGCATTGTTATCTGCCCCATTAGCATTGTTACCTGCCCCCATTAGTCTCTTCACCTGCCACTTTAGCATTATCTGCCCCCATTAGCAATGTCACCTGCCACCATTAGCCTCTTTACTTGCCCCTTTAGCTTTGTTACCAGCCCCACCGCCCCCAGACATTAGGACTTACCTGTTGTTCCTGGACAGCAGTCTTCTCTCCAGCGCTATACATGACAGGCAGTCTGGCAGCGATGTTAGCGCGGCCGCGGGCGCTTCTTACTGTGGTCACGTGAGATGTGGAAGTCCTGATCTCATGTGACCACAGTAAGAAGCTCCCGCGGCCGCGCTGACAGGCAGCTAGCAGTGATTGCTGCCAGACTGCCTGTCATCTAGTAGTCGGGCCGCCCCCTTTAGACAAGGGGCGGTCCCGATGATTCAGGACCAACGCTGCCTAAGTAAAAAAAAAAAAAATGAAAGGGAAAAAAATTTAACCTCGGGGACGCTGCGCCCCCCGGACTCCAGCGCTCCAGGCTGCAGCCTGATCAGCCTATTGGTTGATCAGGCCCTCCATGAGATAGTACAGGAGGAGATAGGTCAGGGGAAGAGATATAGATTTGGGAATCATCAGTGTAGAGGTGGTATTGGAGGCCGAACGAGTGCATTAGTGTCCTAAGTGAAAGGTTGTACAATGAAAAAATAAAAATAAAGGGCCAAGAACAGAGCCCTGTGGGACCCCAACAGTTATTGGGAGTGGAGGCGAGGATGTGCCAGGGGTACAAACACTAAAGGAGCGGTTCGATAGGTAGGAAGTGAAACAGTTATTTTAGTGAAAATGAGAAATGGATTGTGTTAAGAGTACTTAGATTTCAGTGTGTATGTGTGTACACACTGGGGTGCAGAGGGAAGAGCATGAGGTAAGGTGAGGCTGAAGGAAAGGAGGTTGTGGTCGGAGAGTGGGACATTCTACTTACTGTTCTCAACTCACACATGCCTGTCCTCATTCCACGTCTCCAGGGGTAGAGGGAAGCCAAGATATGCTGAAGTCTGGATAAGGATGCATTTTGCTATGCATGCGCAATGTGGAAATGTGTGTATTTATTCCACGAAAATGTACATATGTTTTACTCTAAATGAGGCTGTATGAGAGCAGACAAAGATATACCAGGAACAACCTTGGGTTAGCTCATAACCTGCATAGAGAAATAACATAAGGTTATATATTCCTCTGTGCCAGGCTTATTGAAGTAAAGAATATTTTTGAGGTTTAGAATTAGCATAGATATTTTATATGGTATGCTGAGTTGTACGTAGCCTAAGATACCTAAAACTCAGCATACCCCTGTAATTGCGATGATTTTTTAGATGTATTTTACATCTGCGTTTTTGACGTAGAATGTGTCCAACTTTATATCTGGCCCTAAGTGTCTTTAATTGGGCTACTGAAGGCACTGTTTCACTTTATCTTTGTGGGGAAGCAATTTGACAGGCTTAATCTGATTAATAATATACACCCATGTGATTTATATATACAAAAATCCACTACCTACAAATGTGATATATTTCCTCCTAAAAGAGGATTTGGTTCCCTTGTATAGTATTAATTGAAAGGATCCATAGCATTACCTGAAAGGACTGCTTTGGTATACTGCATCGGTCAGGTGGTTGATTTGCATTGGACATATTTCATGGGACAAACTTATTAAATATAGATTTCTCAGCAGTTACTTGTGATGTCTGTAACACTTTATTAATCTAAAAATAATTTCAAGATGAATATAATCTATATATATTTTTAATTATGTCTTTTCAGCTTGCCAATGTTTACAGTTCTCCGTAAATTTTCAATTATATTTACTCTGATCCTTGAAATGATCGTTCTAAGGTAATTATACTTTTTATTCATTAAAAATGACAGTGACTTGTCCTCTTGTATTTCTGAGTAAGTGAAGACAGGGCAGTGTCATGATTATTTATTCAAGCCTATCTTCCCTCCTCCTAACTCCTTTACCTCAGCTATTACCTCCACTCCCCCACTCGCTACCAGCTTGTTTGTGTCTTCCCCTTCCCTTTAGGATGTGTGCTCTGACAAGCAGGGCCCTCTTTCCTCATATTCTCCTTTTACTATTCCATCGCCCTCTGTCCCTTTAGGCCTGCTTAGCTAGCCCTGTTTTCTTGAGAACAGGCCTACTTCACGTTTTGCCATCACTCTCACTAACTGTCCCATAGATAACTTAATCTGCATTACCGAGTTATCTGTGTATTATTTGTCTGGTCTTTGTATTATTTTGTTTTTCATGTATTATATAATGTGTTATGGATCATTGCTGTCTGCTTATTGTATGCTACATGTTTGGTGCAGTCCTCTTATGTCCCCCAACAGCACAGATTAGTTATGGAAAACACGTTTCAAAATGAAGATTGTGGGGCAAAGAATTCTTCTCTCTATGAAATTTATTCATACTTCCAACTTGTTTTAGTAACGTTTGACTTGCAACATTGTTATAACCTATGTAAGCATGGTGGCTTAGTGGTTAGCACTTCTGCCTCACAGCGCTAGGGTCATGAGTTCGATACCTGACCATCTGACCATCTGTCTTATCTGTGGGGAGTTTGTATGTTCTCTCCTTGTTTGCGTGGGTTTCCTCTGGGTGCTCCAGTTTCCTCCCACACTCCAAAAACATACTAGTAGACTAATTGGTTGCTCTCAAATTGACCATAGTCTCTCTGTTTCTATGTGTGTGTGTTAGGGAATTTAGATTGTAAGCTCCAATGGGGCAGGGGCTGATGTGAGTGAGTTCTCTGTGCAGCGCTGCTGAATTAGTGGTGCTATATAAATAGCTGCTGCTGATCCCTCTATATATAAATGATTGTACAGCATTGACTTAGGGGGTACTCATTTGAAGAAAATGTGAATGATCTTCCTCTTTAATACACTTCCAACATAGGGACAGTAGATCAGTTTGTCAGGTCAGAGTTCAAAAAGGGATTTATTTATTTGGATATATGTATTCCAGTATGTTTATTTTTTTTATTTTATATAGTGTATATTATTCCTAAGCAACTTTTTAATATTTGCTTATTCATACTAAAAATAGAAAAGTCACCCCCCCACCCCCTCATGCCTTGTGTATTTTGGCCATGGCTCCCGGGCACCCTCTCCACTAATACACCACAAGTCCTTTTTTGTTTTGTAATGTTTTATTTTGTATTATTTTTCTTTGGTTTGTTAATATCTGTACCGAAAATTCCAATAGAAACTACTGGATTAAAAAAATAAATATTGAAAAGTCATCCCAAATATATGTCTGGTTATGAAGGGGTGAAAACCATTGGTCATTAAGTAGATAAATATGTATTTTTTAAAATGAGAGATAGAAAAGTTGTCAGTCTTTCACTCTGCTATATTTTCTGATAGGATGATAAAACAAGTTCCATGGTACAGGGGCTTGGGTGGGGCCAAGTGAACAAGTGGTGCTGAGTGTAATGTGATCAATGTTATGTATTGCTGATAAAACTAATATGAGTAAAGAGAGGAATACAGCAGAGCAGCTCTAGGTATTGATTAAACACCGTGATGTCATTTATGAAGTGCAATCAATGTCCAGTGCAAAATTCCTTGGTTTTGTAACCATATGTCTCGATGCCCTGCCCTGCTCACATCAGGGTACATGCCTTCTCTCCTCTATGAAAAGACTTTTTTGTGTTTCCATAATGCATTTTTTGTCTTTTCTAGTTTTAGCAATTTAAATGCTCTCCATTTCTGTTATCACCTCCAATACTTTCTTATTTATCCACATTGGCGTATCATCTGCACATGTTAGGTAGAGATCACTACAAAGTCCAAACACTGGAATCTGCCTGTTCCATAAAACTGTCTACATTTAGGGAACTCTGGCAGCAGTCAGTAATGTCATGGCTTTCATGTTTCATGCTTGCCACCATGCTTCATTGGGGCTGGTTTATTAGTTGCTAGTGTGAATGTAATACCATATATTGTAATGATATATCTCAAATTCCACCCAGAGGTATAGCACTCACAACATCAAAACCAATGATATTTGCTCAACTTGTAACCAAAAGTGATTTTAATGGAAACAATAATTACAAAGTTACAAAAAGTGTTCTTAAACAAAGTTCATTGTCATTTACTATTAAATCTCAGTTACTTTGATGTTTAATATGTGAATTATCACCCACGTACAGTATGTTGTGATCTATTTCTCTATGTGTTATTATTAAGGCTGCATGTCCTTTGCTGACCCCCTCTTAGACAACTTCAGTAAACATGTTTCTAAATGCAATAATCTTCTATTTAAATTGTGTTGCATTGAGTTTCAGAAGTCACATACCCTTTTTTCACTGATACAACTTATGCCCATTCAAAGGTGCATGTCACAAGCATTAAGGCACATTTAACTAGGGCCAGAGTACCTTTTTGTTATTATTCGTCAAATTCTGCTTGTCCATATGTCCCTAGTTTTAAAACAGGTGATAACAGAACAACCTATAGCCAATCAGATCATTAAAATGCACACAGCATCACACACAGAGTATTCCAGGATGTGAATGTGCTAACCTTATAGGAGTGGTTTGTCCACTCGTGATTATGTTAGTAAGGACAGGGTTGTATGTGACAGTGTTAGGATGTAGGGAGGTAGATATCAGCAAGTGGAAAGCCACAGATTTAGAGTTAGATTACAGAAGGTGCAGGGTCCTCTACAAGCACAGAGTAGTGATGTAATTCTCTTGTCAAAGTAATGCAGGAATGTTGTAGTGTTAAACACATCTATATAAAAGGACCGCATCCCACTTCACTTAAATATTAGGACAGCACTGAACAAGGGGATTTAAATTTATGAAATCACATTACTTTGTTAGATGGAAAGTATGCCCGCTCTAAGTAATAATTTTTTTTTTCTCACAGAAAAAAATATTCATTTTCTGTTGCCATGAGCGTGTTAACAATCTTAATTGGAGCTTTTATAGCAGCCAGGTATGATTTTGTCATGTGCATTTTCTCTGTGTCTGATCTTTCTTCCTCTAAGAGAGCTATTTAGTTTAGTTTAATTTAGTCATTTCTGTGGTTGTTTGCGAGTTTAGATATTGTGGGATTTGTCTCATTCCTTTCTTAATTCACTGATTTGTTTATTCATTATACAGGACTTCAGTCCTATACCGTTTTCTTTCTACCTCCTTCTTTCCTCCTATTTTCTTTTTTTGTTTAATTAAAATTAGTGATCTTATAATCAGCGTTAGCAAATTACTAAAAATGCATTTAGTGGAAATTATTACATAATCCATTTTCATAAAATACAAACTTTTAAACATTTTGTGGAATACGTGTCCTTTTTTAATTTAAACATTAGAAATTATGCTTTTTCTTACTGCTTTATTGCCATTATATTTTTGTGCAATACATTTGTTGTGTTTTTCTTTATATTTATATTTAACTTGCTGTTCTATGTATCTATTGTTTACATTGGTAAGTATTTTCATTTTTTTTCCAGTTTTGATCTTTCTTTTAATTTAGAAGGATACACCATTGTATTGTTGAATGACTTATTCACAGCTGCATATGGGGTTTATATTAAGGAGAAAATTGATCCCAAGGTAATTATTACTGACAAAGTTTACATTGGTGATGGGTTAGAAAAAAATGTTGATCTGCATAAAATACAAAACACTGAGGGCCTGATTTTGAGTTAGGAGCAAAATAAAAGAAAAGGAGCAAATTTGCACGTTGGCAAAACCATGTTGCTTTATAGGGGAGGTAAATTTAAAATGTAGGGACAGATTTATAGTTGGAATACGGCATGTCATAGATCAACTTTAATTTTATTGTAAATATAAAGCTATCAAGTATATATGTGCTACATGAAAAAAACAGGCAGTATTTCCCTTGTGTGCAAAAAAATAAGACAATTTGTACCCCTTGTATTGTTACATGGTGTCCAGGTGCAAAGTTGCTCTTTTTCTTTGCTTTGCTACTAACTCAAAATCAGGCCCTGATTATTATTTGTTCAATATTACACAGCCTTTGCATTCTATGAAAAGTGTATGGTGAAGACGTATAAACATCAAGTCAAATAAAATGCTCTATGACCTTCACGTTACACTGGGGACGCTTAACTAAATGTGCATTCTCGACTCATTTTTTCTCATTTATGTAATCTCATCTCGCTAAAATATATCTTTTTACATGTGGCTACATAATTATGTACTGTTATTCACCTAGCCTGCATTCAAAAAGCAACATCATGTTGAGCCCACTTCCTATAACTCAGAATATGCAAAATTTTGCATCCTTACAGGTCGGATTTGTGCCAGAAAAAGCTAAATTTACATCTGCACTGTGGGTGGCAGATGTTTTGCAGTTTTGTAAATATCCTCTAATGTCACAAAATAGAGGAACCCTAGTAGCAAATATTATTTTACACAAAGAGAAGTAGGTGCTTGGATCAAACTTGCAGCAGATGTAGATAAAATACAGTGAACGAATTTAAAGTATAGTATCTGGTTTTCAGTGGTCCATTGGCAAGGTACTGCGTGAGGGACCATACAGTAAATGGGAGAAGCGTCAGGCACACATAGGACCAGACGGAGAGCCTGAACTCTGGAACCACTGTATATAACTTTCAGGGACTGGATTTCACTTAGTATAGTCCATGAAATTTTTTTTTTTCAGTTTTGGTTTATTTGTCCTTTAATCATGCGAGGGGCAATATACGTCTATTGTGAATATAGGCAGTAAAGTAGATTTTGATGTCTCAATTGGTCTTTATCTGCAACATTCAATGCTTTTATGCTTCATTCAGATCTGCAAACTGTCTATGTTTAATGTGGAAATAACAGTATAGTCTTCATTCATTGTTTTGGCTTTTATATTCAGCATGTGAGCATATTTATTTCTAATTATTTTCTCATTTATTTCTATTTTTATTTTCCTTTTCTCTTGTTTTATTTTACAGGAATTGGGCAAATATGGGGTTCTTTTTTACAATGCCAGTTTCATGATTTTACCTACACTGATCTTTACTTTTGTTACTGGAGAACTTGAGACAGTAAGTGGTTTATATACATGTATTATAATAATAATGTACCAAGTTTATTACAGGTCGATGACAAAATAGAAATTGAAGCTACAATTTATTTTGATCATATATTGGTGTAACTGAATGAATGTTATGTTATTTTGTCAGTGTCAAGTCTCTTTCTCATGTATTCCTAGGACATCAGTCACTGTTAACTTGAGCTTCAAATGAAAAACATATAGTATATATATCCAATCAGATGGATGTAGTATCTCAATGAAGGGTCATGTAGGTCCATGTAGGATCTATATAAGTAACTGATAATAAATATTTAAATAGAGCCTATGGTTCATTAGAGATTGCATTCTAATATCATGATAGTATTTAAGATTTTTTCCATTGTATGTAACTATACCATTGGGACAAACTATAATCCACGTAATTAGCTACTAGGTGTTAAAATGACTAATGTCCTTCAGTTATAATCTGGATGATTGATTCAATATAAATTTCTAGATTACAGCATGTCCTACAGATTCATACCTGCCAAGCTTACACTTTGAGGTTCTGACTAATGTGTCCCCAAGTTTGTCCTCTCAGACAGTCACAGCTTTTTGATAGGCAGGTTATAAACCCCATAACAAACAGTGACAATACTTAGGAAACAATTCATAGCTCCAAGCATTGCAATGGATCAAATTGGGACACATATCAGGGTGGAGTCACGATGGGGGTCATGGCCATGACACAAAGGGGTCACAGCCACTTCCCAATGGGGTTTTTATCACTTCCCAATGGGGGTGTGGCTACATCCCAAGGTTATGCTTAGCACATCTTAAGTGCTACACAGCCCCTTAACCCCTTCTACTGAAAATACCCATTCATTGAGTGCACCTTGTAGAGATTGCAAAGGAATTTTCATGCATTTTTGAAAAACAAACTCTTTGAAGTGACCAGAAAGTGTTCAGTTTGTGCTCTGACACTAATATTGAGGTGCCTCCTCCCTTATTTACTGTATTTATGCAGCAAGTATTAGAAAAGAAAACAGTTCTTCAAGATCAACCTTTTCAGAATTCTGTCTCTTCTTTTTTTATAATTTAAAGTTTGTTATTTATTTTGTACATCCAAAGAACATTTGTATATATAATAGCAATCCTCATTTGACATATTAATACAAACTAACAATTAACTCAGAATCAAAAATTAAAGCATTGAAAAGAATGCCAGAAGGATTGAAAGGTTGCAGGTTATTGTTGAAATGATGTCATACTGTGTTACTGATGTGCCCAAATATTTTGTGCAAATGAACCTAAATGTCCACATTGCACAGTATAAAGAATGTGCCCACATTCCAGTTTTTTAAACTGCCCTTGTAAAATCAGTCTGTGGCTACTTTTGGAGGATTCTGTATTTCTTACACATGTACCTATTGTACATATGTTTTTTGTTTTTTTTTTGGTATGCCTATTTGTGTTTCATAAAATCCACAAATTCCTATTGCGCATATGCAGATTTACTCTAATCTGACACTTGCACCTGCATGCCACTGGAATTGCAGAATGGGGAAGGTAAGGGGCAGTCTAACGTAGGTCAAATACAGTAACACGAACAAATGCAGATATGTACAGAGATGCAAATGCGCCTGCCAGTAGCTGTATCCATTGCAGGTGCCTAGTGGCTGGTGCAAATACAAGCTGATGATGTCAACAGTTGCCAAAACTAGCTAGCCACTTCTGATTGGATGATTGTGAATTCACCTCTGAAGCTGATGGGTGTTTTCTTTTTGCATGTATTATACGATTTTATGTGCGTAGTTTTTAATTTTTTTGCTACTCATACATGAGAAGGAATGTTATATTTTCTGTATCATACTGGGGTATTTATTATTTTGATTTAAATCACACCTTTAAGTAAATGATTGAGCTGTGTATGCCTGACATATGCAACTGGTACAGAACTGCATCTTGCCAATGTGTATGCCTCAGCTTTGGGTGTAAATACACTGATTTATGTGAGACTTTTTAGAGATTCATTTTTCAACAGCACTTCTGCCTCACAGCACTGGGTTCAATTCCTGACCATGGCCTTATCTGTGTGGAGTTTGTATGTTTTCCACGTGTTTGCGTGGGTTTCCTCCGGGTGCTCTGGTTTTCTCACACACCCCAAAAACATACTAGTAGGTTAATTTGCTGCTATTAAATTGACCTTAGTGTCTCTCTTTGTCTGTGTGTGTGTGTATATTAGGGAATTTAGACTGTAAGCTCCAATGGGGCAGGGAGTGATGTGAGTGAGTTCTCTGTACAGCGTTGCGGAATTAGTGGTGCTATATAAATAGATGATGATGATGGATGCATATGCGATTTAGCATCATCTCCAAAGTGCACATAAAGTACATTCTATCTAATATTTACTTACAGGCATTGTTAATCCAGCACCTAATCATATAAACTGTGACCAATCTCATTATTTACTTCACAGGAAGGTGATCAGATTGGTTACATGTAGGCACATCGCTAATATTCAGGGATTAAAGTCTACATGGGGAGGTTGAACCCATATTGGAATTTGCCAGCTAAGTATAACTTAGGCTGGCCCTCCATCAATTTTCTGCCTCTGCGTTGCTGTTAATTTTAACTACACTGTTTTTTTTTCGCCACAGCAAAGTCCTGGTATGAAAGGAGGTATGATATTTTAAACATTAGTGTAATTTTTAAAAGATTCAGAATTCCTGCTCTCAAGAGAGTTAACTTGCATCAAGTTTCAGTTCTAGCCTATGTGTGTTCAAGTGACAACATACAGTAAAGTTTAAGATTACAATTAACTGTAATAACTTTAAGTGACACTATGGGTGCAGGTGTTTCACTTGCACTATAACAATGTGGGCAAATTTCGGGTTGGGTATGATCTGTCGACAGTGAATCTGTTGATGGTCAGACTGTCAACACCAAAATGTGACTATCGACACTCACAATGTCGACATTCCAACGGCCATAGCCATTCTGATTTTCTGACTCAGAAATGCACCTTTGCTTGTGACCTAGACCCTTGCTTCTTTGAATTTTCTCCTGTCTTCTCCCTGGTATTATTGTGGATCTATGTCTTCTGACCCTGGCATGCCTGACCTTCCTTCTGTCTGATCCTGTTCCTGCAGTCCTCCCATTGTGCTTGGACTCCAGCTTCCCAACTAACCTGGTTATCCTGGCAAACCTGTACCTGCAGTTAACCTATTGTGCTTGATATTCAGAATCTCCAGTTTCCCAGCTAAACATGATTGTCCTGACAAACCTGTACCTGCAATTAACCTATTGTGCCTGATATTCATCATCTCCAGATTCCCAGCTAAACCTGGTTATCCTGACAAACCTGTACCTGCAGTTAGCCTATTGTACCTGATATACAATGTCTCCAGCTTCCTAGCTAAACCTGGTTATCATGACAAACCTGTGCCTGCAGTTAACCTGTCGTGCCTGCTATCCAGCATCTCCAGCTAAACCTGTTTATCCTGACAAACCTGTTCCTGCAGTTAACCTATTGTACCTGATATTCAGCATCTCCAGCTTCCCAGCTAAACTTGGTAATTCTGTTCCTCCGCACACCTGGTAATCATGCTATGCTTTTTAAAGCGCTACAGAATTTGCTGGCGCTATATAAATAAATGTTGATGATGATGATGATGATGATGATTCTGTTTATATGGACTTTTCTAACTGCATAACCATTTTTGCCATCTTATTTTTATCTGCGTGACCTGTGTTTAAAATAAAGACACTCCGTTTCATTTGCACTACTCTCCGTGGTCTTCATTTTGGGAATCCTGACACTTTTCAACATAAAAGTGCTTTTTATTTGCAACCAAGGTAAACTTGCATCAAAAATAATAAACCTAGCCACTATGGGGAGTACTGACTCGCTACTTCAGCCCTTACTAATACAGATGCTTTATACTCTTGTCTCTCAGTCTCTGCTGCCTCTCTGCAAACATAAATAAGCGTCATTAGGCCCTCTCATAAGCCTTACTCTTAGCTCTCCCTACTTCCTTTCCCCTGTAGGTCTGTACTGGGTCACAGTCCTAACATACACATGCCTCACTGGACTTTATCCTGCGCTGCACATATGTATGGTTGCACACGCTTATTATCTTGTGGGGGAGGACCCTGGACTCCAAGGCATGACCAGGTGGCTGACTACTGCATCTAGCTTCTTCAAACCACAATAACTTTGTAAATGCATGGACTACTTATGTTGCTAAGACTAGTCTGGCTAGAAAACTGTCAGAGGTATAAATCACATCTTTTTGCTACACTACCTTCCAAATTGGGGCAGGTAAACAGAGGGTGTCCTAATGAGCAGTGATGTCAGCACAGGTGTTGGATATTCATCTGTGTTTCTGAATATCTGGAAACAGCAGGTATGAGTTTCCAGATTATTGAGTGCCTTGAATCAGTGTCTAGCGTTTCCAGTTTCTCTGCAGTTCTGTACTAGACCTTGGCTATGAATTTGACTATGACTTTGAACTCTTACCACTGCTATTGCTCACCATTTCAAACCCCGGACTTTGACTGTGAGATTAAATTATTTCCCTGTGTGCCTTCTGAGTATCTGATCCGGGCTTTACTTTTTGATCGCTGCATATCCCTACTTGTGAACTGAATATTAGTCATGAATTTTAGCATTGCCAACTCCTTGCTTGATGTACTTTGTAAAAAGTTTAAATGTTGCTAAGTCTCCTGAGTATCAGTCCTTGGCATTATACATTGACCACAGCTTAACAGAGTTTGTAAACCAGAGACTGGCTGTGAGTCTGATCGCTGATTACTCATTACTGAAATCCCGGATCCTGGATGTGAGTCCACCATTGCTTATTTATTTCCTGTATATTCAATTCCAGGTTTGAACTCTGGGTACTGCCCTATGAGTTTGGATGCCGCTTAAGTTTTTACTTTACACTAGACTTTGACTGCAACCTGCACACTATTCATCTATTCTCTATATGTCAGACTGGGGACTTAGGATTTAATTGTATACTGCTGTGCATTCATTGATTGCATATTGGACTTTAACTAAGAGTGGAGATCTTTCTGAACCTAACATGGGCTGCGGGAAATGTCTATTACTGCATTAAAATTGGTGAATTGGATCTAGCTTTTTATCTTTTGATGTTGCTAAACTATGCATGTATGTATTCTACATTTTGGTTTTAGAGCCGGTTCATCAGACTGCACCTGCGCCCTCAATGCATTATCACAATTGCTGTGTTACATTTAATTGCATGAACTCAAACTACTGGACTGTAGAACTGTTTTTTATTTACCAGTCTGCATTCTATATTATGACCACTAGTGGGTGCATTATTTGTGCTGGTACTATACAAAGTAACAGTGACTATCAGTCATTGGGGTCTATCTCCTTGGTTGAACATTGCTCATGCAGTCTGATTGTAATGACTACAGACTGCAATCTCTAATCTATCTGAAAGAATAAGGATTCTTTACCTTTAATTTGTTTTGTAAGTATTGTACTCCGGCACACCTTGGAAGTATATCTTCTTATCTATGCCACAATACAGTATTTTACAGGTTGTATGCGCATTTTGCCATTGTTTATATATAGTGTTGGTAGTCAGAAAAGAATCATCCATCCCCACAGCTACAGAGGTTTTCTTACCCCTTACTGTTTCAGGACAATGGGATAGGCATCCACTACTATAGTAGGATCTTCAGCATTAGACTGATGGTTATTTCATTGTTTGACGCTCAACATCCCAGCAGGTGTGGATAGACTTATCCATGTTAGATCAATTTACATTTTATCTTTAATGATCTTTCAGCTTTGTCTTCTTTTAAGAATTGTATGTTTTTAAATACAGTATTACAACAGTTGCCAGTGTACAGAGTAGTAGCAGATTTACAAGCAAATAAACAAGCCACAAAGTGAGCGAAGATTGCAAAAGTTATACAGAATATTTCAAAACAAGAACAGAAAAATGAGTTAGTCACCTTATGGGTGCACAAGACCTCACAATTATTGATAAAAGTTTCTAACTTTATTGGTATACATTAAAAAGTAGAATTCATCATCTGGCAATATCCAGATTAATTAAAGAAACAGTAAAATTAAATTAAAGTATGTGATAAAAGAGAGGAGTATTGTTAACAATAAAAAAATATTTCCAATCCTATTATAATAGTTTATCTGGAAAGTCCTAGGATAACCTTATATTTAAAATTGGTTATCACTCTACAATCTCATAATCAGTATAGCTAGATATCTAGGTTTACTTACATATAAATACATATTTGTCAGGATCTATACACCTAAATGTCACAGGCTATCTGTAGGATCCTTTGAGCCTGCTAGGTTCAGCGACACCTACAGGGAGGAGCAGAGTCTAATGGGACAGAACGTCCCACAGTGATCCACGCAAGGGAGTTTGGGCTTGGCGGCTTCTGCCCCGCAGGTTGCGGCCCTCTAGGTGGGCACTCAGCGAGACCTAGTGGAGAGTGCAGAATGGAAGAAGATACGACGGATACAATGGTCTGTAAGCAAAAGAACAGAGAATCCAGAAGGAATCAAGATAGTCAGGAGAGAAGATCTGCGGCAGGTATACACAAAGGTCCAGGTAGCTTGGGAGCTGGAGACTGGATCAGAAGGTGAAACAAACTGCAGTAGGTATACACAAGGGTCCAGGTAGCTTGCAACAGAAGACTGGATCTGAAGGTGAGATATTCTGCAGCAGGTATACACAAAGGTCCAGGTGGCTGCAGCAGGAGACTGGGTCCAAGGGTGAGATATTCTGCAGCAGGTAACGGAAACAGGAGCTAGGGAAAGTCACTTCCACACAGAGTGAAATAGACTCAAGATCTGGCAGAGAATGAAAGTAGCCAGGTGTCTGTCCAATGGGAAGGAATAGGAACAGATAAAAGATGGGTCTGCACATGTGCAGACCCAAATCAAATACGGCAACAACAAGAGGCTGCAGCATGGGAAAAGCCCTGTGACATTTGGGAGATCAATCTGTTCTATGAGGCATATTCAATTAGGGTTCCGGTTCGCGGATTCGCGCCGGAACGGGTCGCGAACTTAATCCACGTTACCACAATAACGTGGATTTTCGTTCGCAGCCCATAGGGTTGCATACGAAAATCTGCGTTATTGCGGTACCGTAATAACGGCAAGAACGCGCACTTTTCTCGGTAACGTGCGTTGCCGCGAACCGGAACCCTAATTGAATATGCCCCTATGACTGCTAAACTCCAAAGGTGGGGGGTGAGGGCAAAAGGTTTAAAATCTTCTGATTTAGACATCAGATTGTGCATTTTCATGAGGGGTCTATCAAGACTGAAATGTCTCATTTTGCTCAATTGTGTTCCCTCAGACATCAGGAGTTAAATGTATCAAGCTGAGAGTTTTCCAGGGGATTTGAAAAGTGTAGATGTTGCCTATAGCAACCAATCAGATGCTAGCTGACATTTTGTAGAATGCACAAGTAAATGACAGCTAGAATCTGATTGGTTGCGCCGGAAAACTCTCAGCTTGATACATTTACCCCCAGGTCTTAACTATTAAGTAGAAACTCAGATTTTATTTCCTATTTTATTTTCTGAAACTCGTTTGTGTAACATATTTTATGTCTTGTTATTAATTTTTGTAAATAAACCTTGGAAACATTTTTAAGATTAAATAAATTTAATCTAGTGTATTCTCTGTGATTCTTTGTGAACTTATGAAGCCCCGGGAAGCTCATGCTACATGTGTATGTGATTTAAGTGTGAAACATTTGTAAGTGGTTCTGGTGAACGTAAGGACGCCATAATAAATCCTTCGTGGTGGCAGAAAAGGTGTATTCATTGCTAAGTGATTAAGGTGACGCCAGTCATGGCCAGCTGTTCAGATTGCTGTTTCTGGGACAGGCTGGGCGCTCGTGACAGGTAAGTTTACACCAAATGGTTGAAATGTATTTATACTTTAAGATCTAACCGGTGCAAAATTCACCATCATCATCAGCTATTTATAAGGCAGCACTAATTCCGCAGCACTGTACAGAGAACTCACCCATATCAGTCCCCGCATGATCTAAATTACATACACAGACCATATGAGACTAAGGTCAATTTAATAGCAGCCAATTAACCTGCTAATATGTTTTTTTGGGAGTGTGGGAGGAAACCGGAGCACCCAGAAAAAACCCACGCAAAAACAGGGAGAATATTTTCTGTATGTTATACAGAATAATACTTAAAATGTGTCAACAGTCTGTACGTTTGATTGGGAGCCCAGATGGCGGAATTGAGGCCAAAACCACAATCCTCTTTAGCTTTGTCTTTTAATAAATTGATGAACTCATTCATATATGTCATTATTAAGTAAAACCACTAATGTATCATATCATATATGTAGAATACTATCTTATATAATCTATATGTATTTTCCTTTTCTTTTAGGCAATACATTTTAGCGGGTGGACAAATGCTTCATTTGTATTTCAGTTTTTTCTTTCGTGCATGATGGGGTAAGTAGGCAGAGTCTATCTGTAGTTTCTGTTGATAAATATAATTGCTGTGCATAGTTGGAAACTTCTGAAATTCATAAGCAGTACCAGTAAAATAAAACTTTAGGGGGCAGAGATTTTGCATGACCTCAGACTTCAACTGATTTGGATTTTAAAGTGTTCGGTAATGTGCACAATTTTGTTGGACTGAGTACAGGAAATTACTCCCAATTTGGTCTGCAGCTTGAAATAACCGTTTTTTTTTTTATCTCTTTGACCTCTTCCACCTTTAACACTTGGTGACTATGTTATGCCACCAAAAGCTGAACAAAATACAAAAAAATACAAATCTGTACCAAGAATAGTTGGCATAAGTAGGTTTTTATAACATTACTGGTATGGTTAATATGCAAATTATTTCAATTGCCAATATATTAGCAGGCAAATATAACCACAATAAAAAGAGTAAAGTTAAGTAGCAGGTAGCATAATAATATGATAATAGTACTCCACTGGTTCCACAAGCCCTGGATATAAATTGGCAATACCTCCTTGAACTTTTACTGACATATATGAAAGATATATATAATATGAAAGATTGAAAACCCAGTTACAAACACAGGATTTTATCAAATCATTTAGTTAGGGGAGTCAGCAATATCCCTGAAGCTACGTTTCACAGAGCTGCAGACGCAGTGCACATACAAAAAATCATATTGTACAGACTCTTAGTCACACAGATCCTCATCCCCTTTCTATAAATCACCAGCAACACTGCACAGATCCCCAGTCCTGCAAAATGTGCCGACTGCAGGCACTGGACTAAGCTGAAACCAGCCCTTTTTAATGTAATTGCACTTCTTTTTATGTTTATTGGATACATGCACAAGTAATAAAAATATTAGATTGCTAAATGGTAATATTTTAATAAAACTACATGAATGATGGATCCATTTGAAATTTATATTGAGGATGTACTTCTCATCTGACACTTAAAAATGTTATGTCTATTAACAATGTCTATTAATTCTGTGTTGTAATTCTAAGGTTTGTGTAGTGTAGTAAAACAAATTGGTTTAGCAAGTGTCTTTCATTTATGTCCAAATATAATTCATTATCCATTCATACTTCTATTATCCAGCATTATAGTTGCTGGAAGACAGTTGAATGTCAGAACCCACACTAAGTGCCAACAATATAAAATATGTAACCCGCATGCCAGTCTTCTTCTTACAATTATTTAACATTGCTTCATATCAAATGTTCAGTGGTTCCTTATGACGACCTGATGAAAGTGAGGTTACCATCAGAACCGTAATGTAGAGCAACAATAAATATTTGCAATGAGAAGACTTGTGTGGGGACTGCATACTTTACATTGTTGAGGAAATTGTCTGTCACATATATGATGTTTGAGAATAGATTCTTGTTCCCACTTCCAAATATTTAAATATGTGCTCTTCCTTTACAGATTTTTGCTGCTCTATGCAATAGTGCTCTGCAGTTACTATAACTCAGCGCTTACAACAACAGTTGTTGGTTCACTCAAGGTAAATATAAAGTGTATTTTGAAAATCTAAATGTATGTGGTTAGGGAGAAGGCTTTCCACAAACTTAGAGCACAACTAAACCCTCCTGTACTGATTAAAAATCCTCCACATCTAGTAAATTGGGGAGCTAATAACACAAATTATGTTTTCTGAAAGAAATAATAATAATAATGTAATACATTAAGATATAATATGCAAATGCATTGGGTCATGATACAAAATGTAAAAATAAGGAACATGTAGAAATATGTTAACCTGTACTCATCTTGTCCTTTATTATTTCTATATCATGTATTATGATAATACCTATTTGTACCAAGATGAATAATGGTTATAATATGTCCACTTTTTCATTTACTCTCCTTTAATATGTGAATGGTGCATACCTATTAAGGTATTTTCTTTCTTTAAGGGATAGAACAGACAGCATGCTGGACAGATCCACTTACATGGATGAAAATTTAGATCAGTAGTACTCATGTGTTTATATACATCCATGTCCCTTGCTAAGTTCATAATGTATGATGCTGCAAAAAATTTGTGAAGGTTAATGCAGATTGGCTGACACATAGGTTTTGCCATCAAGTATATATTTATACAGATATTGATACATTTGACCAATCAGCAAAGCAATTGATCAGCACTGTATGTTTGAGATTTGAAGTACATGCGTAATAACAATGGGAGTATAGTCAGGGCCGTAACTAGGGCTGTGCGATAGGGGCGACCGCCCAGGGCGCAACGCTGAAGGGGGGCGCAATTTAGGAATATTTTAGGTTAATTTGGTTAAAATTGAGGGATAGGGGGGCGGCATTTTTCTTTCTCGCCCAGGGCGCTAGAATTCTAAGTTACGGCTCTGAGTATAGTATTAGACTGGAAAAATGTTTTTGCTCACATCAAAAATATTTCTTGATTATTGTAATGTTAGCACTGCACATTGAGGAGATTATAATACGAACAAATGAAATAAAATTACACAGTAAAGATGGCCTTGTCCTAATGAGCTTATAATCTAATTGGTGTGAGGAACACTAAGTAGCAGACTGACATTAGATTTAGAGACTCCAAGAAATTTCCACTGACAACATGGATAGGTGTCAGACTGTGTGGGGCCCTCGCAATAGGTAAACGAGAGGACATATGTTGATTTCTTTTAAAGCTATAGAACAAATAAAACACAGTATAATAGCTAATGCATACATATTTATTTATTTATATATGTCTTGTTTATTTTATGTTTAGAAGTTTAGAATAAAAAAAGTCTAAATAGTTAAATTGCTGTGTGTATATAGTACTGTGGGAGAAGGGACTCATATATGCATGCTGAGTGCCATGTAAAATGACATTGGCAGCTTTAGGTTCTAATCATGAAGCCATTATCCATTTGATTCAGCATTGGGTTATACAATCACCCTGCTAAGAGCATGTGAAAAATGTGGGTACTGATCTACTTCTGCTTCCTGGATAAAATTCATCACCAGGGTCTGCTAGACCCTATCAAGCCTCATGGGAGCTGGGTAGAGCCATAATCTTGCATATGCCAAACCCATTGAAGATGGAATGCTGAAGCAAAGATAAGTGCTAAACACACTCCGCTAGAGAGAGTATTTAGCTAATGATTATATGTGGAATAGACGCCAAAAGACTATTTGTCACAGTTAATCACTAAAAATGTCCATAAAGGTAGACTTATCCTTCAGTTGTTGTAAGCCCCAGACTTAAATTATAATGTAGTGTAGAAGAAGGGAGTATGAGAAAACATGCTGTTTAACTTCTGTGTAACCAATGATGCATCAGCATAAACCACAGGTATTGAGTTGGAAAGACTGTTGTGCATATGTGCAACTCAAAAATGGCAGCATTTACTACATAAAAATTATATAGCATTGTGATTAGGCCATCTTT
The DNA here is from genome assembly GCF_038048845.1 of Mixophyes fleayi. Lineage (NCBI taxonomy): Eukaryota > Metazoa > Chordata > Amphibia > Anura > Limnodynastidae > Mixophyes > Mixophyes fleayi. The sequence continues at coordinate 299,104,682 of NC_134402.1, read as the reverse complement.
GATGTTCAATATGTTTGTTGTTTGACAGCATTTTATACCAATATTATCATAAATAAAGTTAAATCATTTTTAATCTTAAAATAATGTAACTTTTACTGTAAATTTTATTATAATCCCTTGAATAGTTCTGTAACTATCTGTAGGCCTAAGGTCTCCTTATAGCAGATATTTACTCATGTAATCACTGATAATTATGATTGATGACATAATTAAGTATATTCTTTGCAATTTTGTTTAACAAAGCAAACAAAATAATGCTTTCTGCCTCTATTCTCCATGAACCTGGGAGACTGCCTGCATAGTAGCATGCACAAAATGCAAATAATTTCATTGAGATTTTGGGGAATATTTACTAAATTGCAGATTTGAAAAAGTGGAGATGTGGCCTATAACAACCAATCAGAGTCTAGTTATCATTTATTTAGTACATTATACAAATTGACAGCTAGAATCTGATTGGTTGCTATAGGCAACATCTCCACTGTTTCAAACCCGGTTTAGTAAATATGCCCCCGTGAGTAAAGCTTGACATTGCTGCATGCTCTCTCCTTAGCCGGCTTCCTACACATGTTGCATCTCCCCTTCCTCATCAGGTGGTACAGGTTTGTTTGGTTTTTGTTTATGTTTAGGGCTCAAGACACTAAATTATAAATAATGGGCACCGGATCCTCTGGTGACAGGTCAACTTACTGGAGGGCTTAATTGTTAAAATTCGAACAATTTTTCTAAAGTTGAACCTTACTTCAAACACCTCAAAAACTTCTGAACCAGTTCATAGTATTTAGGAATTGCACATTAAACTTTGGTGCCCATTATAGTTAAAGAACCTCTTGGTAAATTTATATGGGTATGTATCTACAACTATAGAGTATAAGAACACAACAAATAACTAGCAAGCACTTATTGTATATTCAACATGTATTTTTTGCATTCTTATGTGTACAGTCATGGCCAAAAGTTTTGAGAATGACACAAATATTATTTTTCACAAAGTCTGCTGTCTCAGTTTTTATGATGGCAATTTACATATACTCCAGAATGTCATGAATGGTGATCAGATTAATTGCAATTAATTGCAAAGTCCCTCTTTGCCATGACAATGAACTTTATCCCAAAAACAACATTTCCACTACATTTCAGAACATCAGGTCAGTGATTCTCTCGTTAACACAGGTGAAAGTGTTGATGAGGACAAGGCTGGAGATCACTCTGTCATGCTGATTGAGTTAGAATAACAGACTGGAAGCTTTAAAAGGAGGGTAGTGCTTGAAATCATTGTTCTTCCTCTGTTTACCATGGTTATCTGCAAGGAAACACGTACAGTCATCATTGCTTACACAAAAAGGGCTTCACAGGCAAGCATATTGCTTCTAGTAAGATTGCACCTAAATCAACCATTTATCGAATCATCAAGAACTTCAAGGAGAGAGGCTCAATAGTTGTGAAGAAGGCTTTAGGGTGCCCAAGAATGTCCAGCAAGCGCCAGAACCGTCTTCTAAAGTTGACTCAGCTGCGGGATCGGGGCACTCTAGTGCAGAGCTTGCTTAGGAATGGCAGCAGGTAGTTTTGAGTGCATCTGCGCACACAGTGAAGTGAAGAGTTTTGGAGGATGGCCTGGTGTCAAGAAGGCCAGCAAAGAAGCCACTTCTCTCCAAGAAAAATATCAGGGACAGACTAATATTCTGCAAAAGGTACAGGGATTGGACTGCTGAGGACTGGTGTAAAGTCATTTTCTCTGATGAATCCCCTTTCAGATTTTTTTGGGCATCTGGAAAAACGCTTGTCCAGAGAAGGAAAAGTGAGTGCTACCATCAGTCCTGTGTCATGCTAACAGTAAAGCATTCTGAGACCATTCATGCATGGGGTTGCTTGTCAGCCAAGGGAGTGGGCTCACTCACAATTTTGCCTAAGAACACAGTCCTGAATAAAGAATGGTACCAAAACATCCTCAAAGAACAAGTTTTCCTAACCATCCAAGAACAGTTTAGTGTAGAACAATGCCTTTTCCAGCATGATGGAGCACCTTCCCATAAGACAAAAATGATAATTAAGGGGCTCAGGGATCAAAACATCGAAATTTTGGGTCCATGACCAGGAAACTCCACCGACCTTAATCCCATTGAGAACTTGTGGTCAATCCTCAAGAGGCGCGTGGACAAAAACCCCCTACAAATTCTGACAAACTCCAAGCATTGATTAGGCAAGAATGGGCGGCCATCAGTCAGTATGTGGCCCAGAAGTTGATTGACAGCATGCCAGGACGAATTCAGACGTCTTCAAAAAGAAGGGTCAACACTGCAAATATTGACTCTTTGCATAAAAATAATGTAATTGTCAATAAAAGCCTTTGACACTTATAAAATGCTTGTAGTTTTTCTTCGATATATCATAGCAACATCTGACAAAAAGGTCTAAAAACACTGAAGCAGCAAACTTTGTGAAAACCAATGCTTGTGTCATTCTCAAAACTTTTGGCCATGACTGTAGATATGGACAGACATATAGCCCTTCATACAAAATTTTTACCAGGTAAAAGTATATTCCAAACAAAGTTGTCAATTTACTGTAGGGTTGAATTCCATAAATTATATATGGAATATTTCTTACCTGGAGTCCAGTGTTCCACCCAATCTTCTGGCTCTTCCAATGTTTGCTGCTGTGCAGCAATTCTCTCCTTTCTTTTTTTTTTTTCATATAGGTAGTGTGTTGTCAACAACTACTTGCAGAAGTGAGGAGGGTATTGACAGACCATGGCAGGCATTGGGGAACCTGTCAGGTTGGGTGTAATTGATATTTTGTGATAATGTATGAGACTTACACCTAAAACTGAATTTTAGTTTTGGGTGGAGTTATCCTTTAAACTGATGCAAACTAGCAGTCTTAAGAATTAATGGATACATAGTACTTAGTACATTAAAATTATTATAACATTTGTATTGAATCTTTTACTTTTAGAATGTATCCATCGCCTATATCGGGATTTTCGTTGGTGGAGATTATACTTTCTCTTTGTTAAACTTTTTAGGCTTAAATATTTGGTAAGTACTCTTTGAACTGGATTTTGACTGCCCTTTGGCCAACTCTACAACTACAGTGATTCTACCAGATCTTAACAGGTCTACACTCACAGTCACTATCCCGACACCTACAATGAACTCTTATTGGTCTTACACATTGATCTTATTAGCTCTTACACTATCCTGACACCTGCAATCAACTCTCATTTCTCCACACTGTGCTCTACTTCTGTTATGTCTCACTGTTCACTCACTCACCACTCCCTCAACTATCATGTGCTGCCCTCAGGCTTTCACTTTCCCACCCCTAGCACTTGCTGTTTCCTATCGTGTTGAGATTCATTTTTCTGTACACCACTTTGCTCCAATTTGCCTCATTCTTCATCTCCTCACAAATACATTCCCTCCCTATCCCACAACTTTCCCTACATTATTTGTCCTGTCGGCTCACCTCAGGAAATGAGAGCAGCCAGACATGGCGGTGATGTCCGATAGCTAATCGTGGGGATTTGAATTACATCTTAAAGGTCCTCCTGTACACTCTTCACTCCATGGGCCATTGTGACACCATTTCCTCCTGGTTTGTTTCCTACCTGTCCAACCACTCTTCACATCTCTGTCCACTGCCCTCTGCTCTTCTCTCTCTACATCTTCTCCCTTGGTAAACTAATCAAGGTGATATGTATGCTGATATAAATCTACCTCTCCTCCTCCAACCCCTCCCTTTGTCTCTGCTGTCATGTTTCCCTCTGTTTCTCTGCCATCTCCTCTTAGATATCCCAACATTACCTAAAGCAGAATATCACGATCTGCCTGCAGCATACTGCTTTGCCTGGCAGCTCCTAACCTGGACTATCAGACTTTGCTATTTGTGTTAATTTTATGTGTTAGCAGCAGTACCTCTGATCACCAGAGGTGCTGCTATTGTGCCTGTTCCTAGTTCCTTAGGAGTTAACACTGCCTCACTCATTATCCCATGCACCTGGGTGTGTTCCATTTATACCTGTCTCTCCCAGCATTCAGGGCTGGTTATTGTTGTTACACCCTGTTGATTCTTCCTCCAGCTTTGCTCCTGTGATTATGCTGCATTAGGATCTTAACATTCATTCTGCTGACCTGTTGTCCCATCCTGTTGTTCCTTGCCTCTGCTGTGCTCATGGTTTCATGCTGCCTGGATCTCTCCATATTACCACTTACCTTCATCAGCCTTCTACCCGGTATTTATTCCTGCATGTTCCTGTATATTCAGTATTCAGCAATAAACTTTGTGTGTTTTCACTTCATTCCTGGCTCCTATGCTGCACCTTGTATTTGAACCGTGACAGTATAACCAGCCAAAAGAAAAAACTGCTTAGGAGTCGTGTGGAAGATATTTATTCTGAGACCTTTTTCTGCAATTGTTTTTTCATTTGGTTTTGAAACATGTCTGTTTCTCCAATCTTGGAATTGCCACTGCTACAAACTTTACAGATGGACATTATCTTGCTATGTTCTCAGCTTGCTAGATTTTCCGCCTTACTTGTGGACCCTCTCAGAAGACTGTCTGATTATGTCTCTCCTAATACAGAAGCTGCTGGTCTGTCTCAATCCACCTTTACTGCTGCTGAACCTGTGCAAACAGCACCTCTTAAGTGTGCTTCTACAAGTTTGCTGTTTAGTTAGAACTATGGGGTAACTAATTCCCAGTTCACAGGTGGTCCACGCCCCCATCTGACCGAAGAGGAGTGACAACGCAGAATAACAAACAAGTTGTGTCTCTGCTGTGCCAGCAATGCACATTTCTTGCAGGACTGTCCTATCCGTAGACCACGTCAGCTTACTGAACCATCCCCTGTTGTTTCCTCTCGGCATTCCAAATTTGTTTATGCTCCACCATTTCTGTTCTCTGGGAACAGACCCAATCTGCCAGCTCCAGCCGCCTGTCCTGAGGCGCCAGCTCCAGCCGCCTGTCCTGAGGCGCCGGCTCCAGCCGCCTGTCCTGAGGTGCCGGCTCCAGCCGCCTGTCCTGAGGCGCCGGCTCCAGCCGCCTGTCCTGAGGTCTTAGCCTCTGTCTCCTGTCGCGAGGTCCCAGCCTCTGTCTCCTGTCGCGAGGTCCCAGCCTCTGTCTCCTGTCGCGAGGTCCCAGCCTCTGTCTCCTGTCGCGAGGTCCCAGCCTCTGTCTCCTGTCGCGAGGTCCCAGCCTCTGTCTCCTGTTGCGAGGTCCCAGCCTCTGTCTCCTGTTGCGAGGTCCCAGCCTCTGTCTCCTGTTGCGAGGTCCCAGCCTCTGTCTCCTGCTGCGAGGTCCCAGCCTCTGTCTCCTGCTGCGAGGTCCCAGCCTCTGTCTCCTGCTGCGAAGTCCCAGCCTCTGTCTCCTGCTGCGAGGTCCCAGCCTCTGTCTCCTGTTGCGAGGTCCCAGCCTCTGTCTCCTGTTGCGAGGTCCCAGCCTCTGTCTCCTGTTGCGAGGTCCCAGCCTCTGTCTCCTGTTGCGAGGTCCCAGCCTCTGTCTCCTGCTGCGAGGTCCCAGCCTCTGTCTCCTGCTGCGAAGTCCCAGCCTCTGTCTCCTGTTGCGAGGTCCCAGCCTCTGTCTCCTGTTGCGAGGTCCCAGCCTCTGTCTCCTGTTGCGAGGTCCCAGCCTCTGTCTCCTGTTGCGAGGTCCCAGCCTCTGTCTCCTGTTGCGAGGTCCCAGCCTCTGTCTCCTGCTGCGAGGTCCCAGCCTCTGTCTCCTGCTGCGAAGTCCCAGCCTCTGTCTCCTGCTGCGAGGTCCCAGCCTCTGTCTCCTGTTCCGAGGTTCCAGCCTATGCCTCTTGCTCCGAGGAATCATCATCTGCCTCCAGCTCTGAGTCTGTTGCCACGGTGTCCGGGCCGGAGTCTCTTGCCACCGTGCTGCCTGGTCCTGAGTCTCTTGCCACCGTGCTGCCTGGTCCTAAGTCTCTCGCCACCGTGCTCCCCAGTTCCGAGTCTCCAGCTGCTGCCTCCAGTGCCGAGTCTCCAGCCGCTGCCTCCAGTGCCGAGTCTCCAGCCGCTGCCTCCAGTGCCGAGTCTCCAGCCGCTGCCTCCAGTACCGAGTCTCCAGCCGCTGCCCCCAGTGCAGAGTCTCCAGCCGCTGCCTCCAGTGCCGAGTCTCCAGCCGCTGCCCCCAGTGCCGAGTCTCCAGCCGCTGACTCTATTCCAGAACTACAGCCCGTTCCAGAAACTTTTCCAGTCCATGCGGTCCAGCCGAGTTGCCAGTCCATGCGGTCCAGCCCGAGTTGCCAGTCCATGCGGTCCAGCCCGAGTTGCCAGTCCATGCTGTCCAGCCCGAGTTGCCAGTCCATGCTGTCCAGCCCGAGTTGCCAGTCCATGCTGTCCAGCCCGAGTTGCCAGTCCATGCGGTACAGCCCGAGTTGCCAGTCCATGCGGTACAGCCCGAGTTGCCAGTCCATGCGGTCCAGCCCGAGTTGCCAGTCCATGCGCTTCAGCCCGAGTTACAACCTGGTGCTGTCTGCTCCGAGGCTTCTCAAAGTGCTGTCTGCCCTCAGGCTTCTCAAAGTGCTGTCTGCCCTCAGGCTTCTCAAAGTGCTGTCTGCCCTCAGGCTTCTCAAAGTGCTGTCCCTGCCGAGGCTATTCTCAGTGCTGTTCTTGCCAAGCCTGCCGCCCAGTCCGGGTCTGATGCCAAGTCGACCGCCCAGTCCGGGCCTGCTGTCAGGCCTGCCACCCAGTCCGAGCCTGCTGCCAAGCCTGCCGCCCAGTCCAAGTCTCCTGTCAAGCCTGCTGCCAAGTCTGCCGCCCAGTCCGGGTCTCCTGTCAAGCCTGCTGCCAAGTCCGCCGCCCAGTCCGGGTCTGCTGCCAAGTCTGCTGCCCAGTCCAGGCCTGCTGCCAAGTCCGAACCATCCGTTGCCGAGGGTGCCAAGTCTGAGCTGTCACCTACCTTTGAGGGGCACCTTTCTCAATTTAGTGCTCTACTGAGGTTTTGTGCTTCTCATTTCCCCTCAGTACCTGGCCTAGTCAGTGACCCAAAGAGGCAAGTTTTGTTTTTGTTAACACATTTTAGAGGAGAGGCTATGGAATGGGCAAACCCTTTTGCTGAGTCTGATCACCCCATCCTATCTGGCTTACAACTATTTGTTGAGGCAGTGATCAGCAAGTTTTCACCACCACCTCCCGCTATGCCATCTTGCGGGGCCTCAGCATTATCAGCAGTACCACCCACCTCACCTGGTCAAGAGATAGCTTTGTGCTTCACCCAGTTGGCGCAAGTCCCATCTCTAAGGAAGTCCCGTAAAAGGGGAGGACGTAAAAAGAAAGGAGGTTCTGCAGTGTTTCAACTTCCATCTGGCATGGTTTCCTTTGCCTCTCTGCCCATAGAAGAGGACTTTTCTGCCAGGCCCCCCATTCGGGACTATGATTCCGATGAATTCAGACATTTTTGGTAATTGGGCGTCTGGAATCTGCCCTTAAGGGAGGGGGTACTTTCACGATCTGCCTGCAGCATGCTGCTTTGCCTGGCAGCTCCTAACCTGGACTATCAGATTTTGCTATTTGTGTTAATTTTATGTGTTAGCAGCAGTACCTCTGATCACCAGAGGTGCTGCTATTGTGCCTGTTCCTAGTTCCTTAGGAGTTAACACTGCCTCACTCATTATCCCATGCATCTGGGTGTGTTCCATTTATACCTGTCTCTCCCAGCATTCAGGGCTGGTTATTGTTGTTACACCCTGTTGATTCTTCCTCCAGCTTTGCTCCAGTGATTATGCTGCATTAGGATCTTAACATTCATTTTGCTAACCTGTTGTCCCATCCTGTTGTTCCTTTCCTCTGCTGTGCTCATGGTTTCATGCTGCCTGGATCTCTCCATATTACCACTTACCTTCATCAGCCTTCTACCCGGTATTTATTCCTGCATGTTCCTGTATATTCAGTATTCAGCAATAAACTTTGTGTGTTTTCACTTCATTCCTGGCTCCTGAGCTGCACCTTGTATTTTAACCTGTGACACAGAACATGTATAAAGCAGCTCATGTTCTCTCCCACACAAAGCTTCAAACCACCCTACTTCTCTATTTCAGTGGACACACATGTTCCTCATGTTTGCTGCTTGAGTGTCATCCTTGACTACTCCCTCTCCTTCACTCTCAATATCCAGACCCTGTCTCAAGCCTGTGTCTTCACATCGCCAGGATTAGATCCTTCCTCTCCTATGATGCCACCAATTCTCTAATCAACTCTCTCATTATCTCCCACCATGAGTACTATAACCTCCTTCTGCCTGGCCACCCTCTCAATCGAATCCACCCACTTTACAAGACTGATTTTACTCTTTGCCGCTCTGCTTCTGCCACCCAGTTCTCTAATCCCTACACTGGCTCTCCATTCCCTATAGAATCCAATTCAAATTCCTACCTCATCTCACTCCACATTCCCTCCCACCATCTTCATCTGCCAACAACCGGTGCCTCAACTGCCAACTGATAACCACATCGCACTCGCGACTTTAAGACTTCCGCTGTGCTGCACCACACCTATACTCTCACATTCAGTCAGACTCTCTACCAGCTTCCAAGGCTTCAAATGATCCTTAAAAATCCATCTGTGTATTAAAGCCCAGTCTCCCCCCTAACTCTACCATTACTGGCCAAGCCACCCTACACCCACATTCACTCCATGTCACCCTCTCTTGTCTCAGCCTCACCCCTCCCCTTTCAACTGTAAGCTTTCACAGGTAGGACCCTCCTTACTTTTTCCTTCTTGTCTGCTCCCACCTTATCCACCTGTATGTCCTTGTCTCTTGATTCCTGCATGTACTTTATGACACCTGTTATATACCTTGCCTATTATGCTTATGCACTGAATTACATTGCTTTGCTTGCTGGTGTGTCTTTTTCAGATGCTCTACTTCAACACTGTACCGCACTGCAGAATTTTGTGGCCCCTTATAAATAAACAATAATATTAATAGTAATAGTATATGTTTTATTACTATAAGTACTTATGTATATTTAGTACAATTCACTTGCTGAAATTGTGTATGAGCTTATGTTGTTGACAATCATCATAGCTCCAATACAAGAGAAAAATATAAAAAAGCACAATTTATTATTAGCAATATAAAAACAAAATGGCATGAAAAACATATTACCTTTCTCAAGGAATCTAGGAAATTTAACAAGGGTTTTCATTGAACAAAATAATGTTGATTTAGTGTTTGCATTCCTAGTGTGAGAAACAAACTAGATTAGATTTAAAGAACTGCATTTTTTATCCTTTTATGGGTTTAACATTTATCAATATGTTTAGATTTCGCTTTAAAACAATTTTAACATTGAACTCTGCACAAATCTTGGCAGTACAATGATAAAGTTTTTATTAACTCTTTTTACTATATATCACATTACTGTGCTCAGATACAATATATAAACTGCTGCTCAGTACTTTGAAGTCTATCCTGTTTTTTGCATGTTAAAGAAATGAATTAAAAAAATGAATAATAAGTTTATATTAAGTAGTGAAAATACTGGTGAATTAGAAGCATAATTATTGTGTAGGATATGCAAAGGTTAAGTCTATTAGTTAGAACTTAATGCAACAGTGGTATTACTAATTTTTGTATAGAACCTAATAATGGAATAAAGCCACATTTTAATACATTACTGTGTTGTGTACTAATAGGATAATGCGGTCAGATACACATGAGAGAATAATGTCTTAATTTAAAAATATTTATATTAATTTAATTAATTGATTTAATATAGCCACAGGACTAATAAATGTACTACTGGAGTTCAATTCACAAACAGCCAATCAGAATTGGCTAGATAGTGCTGCTGATAGTAATCATGCTCATCATCATCAAGTATGTTTACATCAGCCTTCCAGTACCTGCAAGAGATATGCCTCCTGACAGGCGTATCTGCATCTAATTGTGTAGCAATTGCATAAACACACCATTTCTGTATTCGGCATATGCCTACCTGCCTCTTCCCTGTAACTCATCCCCTGGCTTAAGAAGTCGTAAGTTGAAGAAAAAACAAATGTTTGTCCAGCTCTAAATGAGCACCATTATGCTGCTAATAAAGGCATGTCATGTCAGAACCTGGCTACTCTGATGGCTGAACTGAATCATCCTGTCGGGCAAACATTTTACCTTGCATTGCAAATCCATACATTGTTATCGCAATACATAGTACTCTATATGTAATTCATTGTGGGGCCACAGAGGGGCATTAAATTGCACACTTGGGCTTTTGAAACCTCTGCGTCTGTGATCAGTTTTCACATCCTTTGCACATATCTAAGGAATATATACAGCAGTTCTTAAGACTATCAAGAGTATGTCAAACATTCAATAGGCCTCTCATGGCTCCCTCAAGGAAGTAAAAAATTGTATGATGAATTATTATTATAATGTCTTTCATCTGACCTATCCAAGTGTTGTAGATGATGTGCTTTTCCCAGCGACAACAGTTTTTTTAATTCATGTATTAAGAGTATACATTTAAAAACTCATTTGACCTGTACCTGAGATTGATCGCATACTTAAAATTTTGCAAGATGCATCCAGCTCTGCACCTGTAGCATATGTATTATATTTACATCAGACATACATACAATCAGATAACCATACACAAAATCAGGTCATAAGCACAAGAAAATTTTGTTATAATTTGTTTTGATAGTGAAAAACACATTAGCTAGGCTTGATATAATACATCCGATATAATATTCCTTCTTACATACAAATAAACGTAACAGAATTATTTTTTTTTTAAATATACAAACATAATCCTATAATATATATATATATATATATATATATATATATATATATATATATATATATATATATACAATAAATGAAGACGGCACCTATCAGCTTTAGAGGTGAATTCACAATCAGCCAATCAGAAGCACTAGCTTGGGCAAGTGACCATCATCATTGTCAGTGTGTATTTGAAGCCGCACTCTAGCGGGTGCAAAAGATATGGGTCCTGATGGTCATATATGCGTCTCTGTGCTGGTATGCCTCAGTCACATTTGCGTGAATACACCTTTACTGTACAAGGCCTAGATTAGACCACCCCTCCCCTCCTGTTCTGCCTCTCTGTTGCAAGGAGGCACAAGTATCAGATACGTGCAACTTTGCATGCATACATATGCATGCGATCTCTTTGTGGACATGCGCAATGCAATGTTTCACAATTAATGCTACGCAAATGGGCAGACGCACAACTCAGCATCAGGCTCATAATGTCATACACTTTCGCATTATGAAATTGCTTGTAACTGGCAACTGGCATGATTGGAAACTTGTATTAATTTTAATGTTTCAATTTGGATCTTCATATAAGATTTGAATGATACTTTTCATTTATTGAGGACATGAAAAGCGTGTGACTACTTCCACTTTTCGTCTACACGGAAACATATGAAACAATAACAGTTGTTTTAGATTTCAGAAGAATAATGCTTCATAAAAAAGAATTATACAATATAAACTGCCATGACAGCAATGATTAGCCAGAAAAAGTCAGTTATGCAGATGTTTTATTTTTTAGATTTTTTACAATAACATTAGTGTTACCAGACAATCTGCTGTTAATTATCCTGTTCGTAGTTTAGTTTTTTGGGGGGTTAGGTACCCATTTTAATTTCCATTATGACTTTGTGCCCCAAAAACCCAATTTTTCATAGTAATATCATTAGTTAGTGAGACCCTAAGCACATATTCAAGCCCAGATTTTGGCAAATATTACAAACAGCCTCCAACTAAGGTAGACCTGATAGCATTGGCATGTACATCTGTCAGGAGGCGTATCTGGAGGCCTGGTGAAAGAAGTTGCAATGATGATGATGATGACGACCGGCAGTATTTGCTAGCTGCTTCTGAGTGGCTGATTGCATATTGACCCCTCCCACTAATATTAGTTAATTCACTAATGAGGCTCCTAAATTATATGAAGTCACAGCTATCTATTTGCATTGCGCAATTGATATTTCCATTTATACTGCAGCAGGAAACAAGATTCACAATTAAGTTTTATAGGGCAAAATAACAGATATTTTATTTAATTATAGTTTATATGGTAAATGCAACTCTTACATTTATTAATGACACTGTCCAGACATTATTATATAAAAGCCGTGACATCTCAGATGTCCTTTATAGACAATATTCTATACAGCCTTTAAAACATTTGTCTCATACCACTACAGCCATAGACAGGGAGTTCCAGTTGTTATGCAAATGCATCCCAACTAGGAGTTTGTGAGAGCTACCCATGTGACTACTTTGTTTTACTGGGATCTTGGTGGAAGTAGATGCTGTCCGGGAGGCGTAGCCATATTATGATGCGGGCGTGCAATCCCTCTACAAGCTCAAGAACATGTACTACTTTCTCCTACTTATTCTGGTAGTTTTACTATCTGGGGGTAAATTTATCACGTTTCGGGTTTGAAAAATTGGAGATGTTGTCTATAGCAACCAATCAGATTCTAGTTGTCATTTTGTAGAATGTACTAATTAAATGATAATCAGAATCTTGCTGCTTGGCTGTATCCTGTAATGTTGGAGTCCAGTTTAGAAAAGAGGCCTCCCTCTAAACCATCTAGACATTAAATCAGTAGATTTTTGTTTAATAAACAGGCCTCCTTCTACCCAATCAGCCCCAGAATTTAATTAATAATATTCACATTAAATAAATATGCCTATTTACACTGATACAGCTCCGAAATTAAATTAATGGCACCCACGTTTAATAAATAGGCATCTTTCACCCTAACTAGCCTGACATTAAATTAATTATCATCATCAGTTATTTATATAGCGCCACTAATTCCGCAGCGCCGTACAGAGAACTCATTCACATCAGTCCCTGCCCCATTGGAGCTTACAGTCTAAATTTCCTAACATACACACACACACACACACACGCACAGACAGATAGAGAGACTAAGGTCAATTTTGATAGCAGCCAATTAATCTACTAGTATGTTTTTGGAGTGTGGGAGAAAACCGGAGCACCCAGAGGAAACCCACGAATGCACAGGTAGAACATACAAACTCCACACAGATAAGGCCATGGTCGGGAATCAAACTCATGACTCCAGTGCTGTGAGGCAGAAGTGCTAACCACTAGGACACTGTGTTAATAACTAAGCCTTCTTCCTCAAAACTAGCATTAACATTACATTAATAGCATTCCCATTTAATAAAAATTCCCCCACCAGCCCCAAAATCAAATTAATATCCTACAAATTTCCCCCACATTTAATTGAGGATATAATTTCTAATAAAGACATCACCACCTTTGGAATACCAATTGATTTTCTATAATTATATTTAATTGCTTATTATGTTCTATAGTATTTATGTACCACAAAGAAAATTCCCCCGTCTCTCCAACCCCCAGCCCCTTAAATCACTCCTCCGTGTCCTCTCTAGCACCTGTCTGATCTCTCCAGCAAACTCCCTCTTCTCTCCATCCACCCCCCTCTTCTCTCCAATTCCACCCATGTTTTCTCCAACTGCCACCCCCCCCTTTTCTCTCCACCCCCTCCCCCTCCACTGTTCTCTCCAGCCACTTCTTCCTCCACTGTTCTTATCAGCCATTTCTCCTCTTCAGCCACTTCTTCCTCCCTTTTCTCTCCAGTTTCCCTCCCCGTTCTCTCCAGTCCCCACTGTTCTCTCCAGCCTTCCCCCTGTTCTCTCCATCTTCCCCCCTCTTATCTCCAGCCACTCTCTCCAGCCACTTCTTCCTCCACTGTTTTCTCCAGCCCTCCCTGTTCTCTCCAGCCCCCTCCTTATTTTCTGCAGCCTTCCCCCCTGTTCTCTTCAGTCGCTCCCCCCTCCCTGTTCTCTCCAGCTCCCACCCCCTGTTCTCTCTTGCCTCCGCCCCCCCCAATTCTCTCCAGCCTTTCCCCCCTGCTCTCTCCAGCCTTCACCTCCTCCCCCCTAGTTCTCTCTAGCCTTTCCCCCCCTGTTGCCTGCCGCTACCTCCCTACTGTTCTCTCCAGCCCTACCCCCCCCCCGTTCTCTGCAGCCACCCACTTCTCTTCCCCTATTCTCACCAGCCACTTCTCTCCCCCTGTTCTCTGAAGCCCCTCCTCTCCACATTTTCTGTAAACTACTCTCCCTCTGTCGTCTCTGAAGTATTCTAATTATATTTCGTCTTATTTTCTCTTCTAGTCTGCTTCTTCTTTGACTTCTTCCTGGCTTTACTCAGCTTCTCTGCATTGACAGTGTCATGACGTGATGATGTTGCTGGGAGCCGGACAGATGCTGAAAAACGGTGCTGAGTTTTTCCAGCACTGCAGTTATATAGACCTGGGGCAAATTACAGGTGGGCTTTGGGCCCCCTCGGGCTTGCACCCTTGGCTGTCGCACTGCCCATTACGGCCCTGTCTATACCACCCAAGTATCACACATCCCTTGACCTCTGTATCAATTAGTTCACCATTACATGTTAATTGCTAAATAAACACATCTACTATCAGCTTCACCATAATGTATTATATATATATATATATATATATATATATATATATATATATATATCCACAAATATTCATTATTTCTCTTAATTATCATAAAAATACATAGTACAAAATCTTTTACTTCACAAAGATAATTTTGACATCATAAAAGCGGTACATACAGTACATACAATCCAGTATAGTTTAACATGCAAGATGTTACAATATATTACTAAACCACTCTCAGAAGTGAGTTTCCAGTTTTTATCCAGTAATGTGTGACCAGGTAGGCGGGGCCCAGTACCATCTCCTGCGGTAGATGGTGTTTATAGCAGCCGAGCGATTTCATACAAGTCCAAAGGTTTAGTGCAACTGGCCTCAACCAGTTTTATTCAGTAAGAAAACAAAAGAAAACTCCAAACTAAACACCTTGGCGTTAGGCTCTAACTAAACACTGGTCACTCCTGACTAACAAACTAAAACAAAACAAAAAGACGTTTCTGCACAGTTACTTACAGGGAGCTATGAGGCTTTTGCTCACAGAGACTTTGCAGCATCTGTTCACAAGCAGTGAGAGATTGACTGAGCTGTCTTGCAGCCTTTTACCAATACCACTCAGGTGCACCTCCTGATGACTAGCAGAATCACGGGTAACTCGGAAGTCCCAATTAATGGGAATAATGGACGGAGCCCGCCCTCACTCTCTGTCCATAACCCCAGTACCCTTTACAGCTTTTCAACCGGCTTTTAGCCCTTCAGCAGCTTACACACAAATACACATTTTCCTGGGTTTTAAAACAAGTAGGTTAGGAACCTAGGTGAAATATACCTGCCATCCAACACCAGTCCAGTCACTTTGTTACATAACCCCCTACCCTCTTTCAACCTAGGGGCCGGAATACTTGTAGCCCCTGAGCAGAAGACCCGAGACAAAGCATCAGCGTTGGCTAACTGTGTACTGAAACTATGTTCCACTGTAAACCTAAAATCCTGAAAGTCTAGGAACCATCTCGTAACCCGTGCATTATGGATTTTATTTGCAGACATCCACTTTAACTCACCATGATCTGTCACTAGCTTAAATTGTCTACCCAAGAGGTAATACCTGAGAGTGTCTAATGCCCACTTAATAGCCAATGCTTCCCTTTCTACAATGGCGTACCACTTCTCATGCTCTTTCTGCTTTCAACTCAGATATATCCTTCCCAACTTTGGTTTGGGACAACATGGCACCTATCTCTACATCTGAGTCATCTGTCTGTTCAAAAAATTATTTTGAAAACTCTGGCGTTATTAATAAAGGCTGCGTACATAACGCCACTCTAACGCCAATAAGTCTACCTCTGCCTCAGGGTTCCACTTCACCATAGTAGACTGCTTTTCCTTTGTAAGGTCTGATAATGGAACCGCTGTGGTGGCGAAATTAGGAATAAACTGCTTGTAATACACTTTGATCCCCAAAAACACTCTCACAGAGATTGTATGAATACAGTAGTGCAGGGTTATTTGTAGTGATATTGTAGGATAAGATATTGCAGGGTTATGTTAGATATAAATTGCAGGTTTAGTTATTGCAGGATTGAGCAGTTCATAATATTGCAGTTAGGTTAAAACACACATGGCAGTGTTAACATGAATAGAATATTACAGATATTGTAAATTAGTTTTAAATTAAATTGTTTGCAACTAAATAAACAAAATTTGTAGGTTTAACTACATATATATTAATATGGCAGGGATAAATATCTAAATAAGCAGATAACAGTAGGTTTAAATATTTTGTAGAGCACCTGGCAGCAGAAGCATAGTTTTTCTTTAGTGTAGTGGTGCTGTAGCTGAGAGAATGAGTGGAGATTGAAGACCTGGGCTTATAAAACCCAGGACCCATTCTTCTAGCTTTCCCTGTGACCATGGGTGGGCAGTGATGTTTTTGATAATTCATCACTCCTGGCTGTGCAGATACTTCCACATGAATCGACCGGAAGCTGGTTCATTTAATTTTCTTGTTCACTGATCAGACACATACGGAGAGCATAGGCATGTTGCACTCTAAATACCGGCAACCATTACTAGGAATCCGTCCAGGATTTCTGTGGCCAAACCACGCACTGCAATGCAATTCTGAAAAACAATGGAATTCTGGAATGACTGTTTTCTGAAATGTTGTGTAATGACATCCTGCTTTTTTTTCCTCAATGGATATTCAACACCATTGTAATCATTACTAAATGCTATGTTCATGACATAGTACAACAGTTTTAAAATGACTACTTTAAATGCTTGTGATATGATGAATGACATAAAAATTAGATGATAACAATAGATTGGATTGGGACTATGCTAGAGGAGCATGGATTACAACATTATAAATTTGCCTACCCCTCAGTTTCTATAGACTAGTCCTTCACATTGTAACTACTATTTGCCACATAGACAAACTGTTCAGAAAGAGTAGAGAGAAGAAACATAAGTACAATTCTAAAGCATCCATTGTCAGTAGTTGTAAACCTCTGGAAGGCCACATGGTAGATTAGTAAAGGGTTCCACACTGGGGCTAAAAAGCAGCCCTGGCATGCAAAGAACACCATTTGTGAGCATGCTCATAGTCAAAATGTTTTGTTACATAAAATACTTAGAGACCACTTTGGGCAGTAAGTGCAGCACAGAAAAATACTCAAAAATGTAAAATGTAACAATAAAATAATTAATTCTATTTTTGTTTTTCTTCTTCCATTCTTCCATTTCAGCATGGCAGGCGGAGTGTCATATTCTTTTATAACCTTACGGGGAACACCACCATCAATAGACAAGAATTCAAAGATTTATATTTCAGAAGACCAAAAGAATACTTTGTCAGACAGTCTGAAAACACAAACACAAAAACGTATTGGACTGAAAGACAATGCAGATAGCTAAATAAAACATCTCAAACATTTGTATGAAAAGTTCAAGGTTTTATATAACTATTTGAATACACATTTTCAGTTGTTATCCATCTTTAATCATGGATTCTTACATGGTAAGAGATGTTAGGCATCTGAAGAATCTGTTTACTTGGTGAGAGAGGTAAGGCATTTGCTTACACGCTGTACAGTATCTGGTGATTATAGAATGTATTCTCAACTGCTATTAATCAGGTTTACTTGCCAAAGGATACCCACACCATCTGCTGTCATTAGTACAGTTACCAAACTGTTTTACTTTCTTTAAATATATAATTATATATAAGTAATGGACAGTATATATGAATTAGTTTTTCAAATATGCTCACATTCATTAATGATTCAGGTTGTATTTGTTATAATACAATATGTTACCATTGCATGTTAAGAAAGGATTAATCATGTGACATCTGTGTTGAATGATTAATCATGTGACATCTGTGTTGAATGATTAATCATGTGACATCTGTGTTGAATGGTGGATCACAACATTAAAATATGTTTGGTACCACTTTGAGAATAGACCAGAGCATAATTTTTATTATGCAAATCAGACAAATGCTAATCATGTAAGGACACATTATCAGTTCAAAATGTGTCATATAATCAAAAATATATACATATTGTTGTAAATGTCCACTTGGAAATGTAATATTCACATTTAAATATCAGAATATTAATGTATCATCACACTAGTTAAAATCATTTTATACTCTAGTTCGGTTCCAGTTTGTTTATGCTGAAAAACAAAATAATTCACAGTAGACTACATTCAGGGCCTGATCAACCACTAGGCTGACCAGGCTGCAGCCTGGGGCGCTGGGTTCCGGGGGGCGCGGCGCTGCGGGTATTTATTTTTTTCATTCTTTTTTTTTTTTTCTTCATTTTTTTTTTCGGGGTGGGGGAGGGGGGGTCGCCGCGGGGGGGTCGAGGGCTCGACGATCGAAAGCATTGGTGGTCAGTGGTTAGCAACACACAGCCAATCACTAGGCTGCCTGTTGCTGTGCAGCAGACAGGAAGCAGGACGTCTTCACTTCCTATCTGCTGATCTGCGGAGAGGAGCGACGCTGGCACAACTACAGGTAAGTGAAGGGGGAACTGCCCTGCATATCTATAGGGAGGGGGGGGAACTCCCCTGCATATCTATAGGGAGGGGTGGGAACTGCCCTGCATATCTATAGGGAGGGGGGGAACTGCCCTGCATATCTATAGGGAGGGGGGGGGGGAACTGCCCTGCATATCTATAGGGAGGGGGGGGACTGCCCTGCATATCTATAGGGAGGGGGGGAACTGCCCTTTATATCTCTAGGGAGGGGGGGAAACTGCCCTGCATATCTATAGGGAGGGGGAGAACTGCCCTGCATATCTATAGGGAGGGGGGGGAACTGCCCTGCATATCTATAGGGAGGGGGGGAACTGCCCTGCATATCTATAGGGAGGGGGGGAACTGCCCTGCATATCTATAGGGAGGGGGGGGAGGGAACTGCCCTGCATATCTATACGGAGGGGGGGGTGAACTGCCATTCATATCTATAGGGAGGGGGGGAACTGCCCTGCATATCTATAGGGAGGGGGGAGGGACTGCCCTGCATATCTACAGGGAGGGGGGGGAACTGCCCTGCATATCTATAGGGAGGGGAGGAACTGCCCTGCATATCTATAGGGAGGGAGGGAACTACCCTGCATATCTATAGGGAGGGGGGAAACTACACTGCATATCTATAGGGAGGGGAGGGGAACTGCCCTGCATATCTATAGGGAGGGGGGGGAACTGCCCTGCATATCTATAGGGAGGGGGGGGGAACTGCCCTGCATATCTATAGGGAGGGGGGGAAACTACCCTGCATATCTATAGGGAGGGGGGGAACTACACTGCATATCTATAGGGGGGGGGGAACTACCCTGCATATCTATAGGGAGGGGGGGGGACTACCCTGCATATCTATAGGGAGGGAGAGGGGGGACTGTCATGCATATGTATAGGGAGGGAGAGGGGGACTGTCATACAAATCTATAGGGTGGGAGGGGGGGCTGCCATGAAAATCTATAGGGAGGGAGAGAGGTTGATATGTATGAACGAGGGCAGAGGAGGGGGGCTGATATTTGTGACTGGGGGAGTTTTGATGTGACGGGGGGATAGCTACAGAGTGGAGGTAAGGAAAATAGCTGCAAGGGGGATGGATGCAGGATGGGAGGTAAAGAAAATGGCTGCAGCAGGGGTTAAGGAAAATGGCTGTGGAGGGGGGGGGTTTGTGGTTAAGGAAAATGGCTGCAGGGGGTATTTAAAAAATAGAGCAGCTTTGGAGGGCAGAATCTCGTGATTGTGTGGTGGTCACATGGGTGGTCTCAGCAATCACTAGAATACTAAATATTAGTGAGATGGGGCTGGTAGAGGTTTGTATTTGATTGACAACAAATATTCAGATATTGCTTATATATGCCTGTCCAATGGGGTACTTTTAGCTGACCATAATGGAGTGTTTTGTTTTAACTAAAGGGCCTAATCATTCAGGGTTTGCATTATAATACATTTTTGCATTTTCAAAACAGGACGCCGACTTTCCAGAAGCCAGCGAGAGGATAACAAAGTTGCAAGAGAGAAGAGCAAGGACAGGTAAGAGACAATCGCACAATCTGTCTAAATTTGAATGCTGCAGAATAAACCTGAACATTCATATTCAGGAGTGTTCCTATACACCTATATATTCGGAGGAGGGGGGGGGGGGGGGGCGCTGCGGCCGTATTAGCCTAGGGCGGCCAGAACCCTTAATCAGGCCCTGACTACATTATAACACGATACTTACATTCTTCACCAGTGGCCTGGGCTTGGCTCTCTGCCTCCTCCTCAGAGTGAAAGGGAAACTGTGGAAAAACTAAGCATTTTCACTTCCTCCCCCTGGTTCTTTTTTTTTTTTTACTCATGACTACCTTTTTCCCCCTGTTTACCTTGATAGCAAGTCGCAGCAACCAGGACCAAGTCAGAGCACTCTGCTTCAGCCTTGAATCAGTGGTAGTGGTAATTTTACAGCATGGGAGGTTGAACTGCCGGTACATCTGGTGACGCTGAGACTGCCCTCTACCAATTGGCAGCTCTCTATCCCAGCAAAATACAGAATCTGTGAGAAGATCACTATGCACTCCAACTAGGCGCACATGGACTGAGGTCAAAAAACAGTAATGATTTATTTTTTGACCAAAAGTAATATACCTAGTACAGGTCTTTATAAATCTGAGCAACCTTAAAATCATTACCCAAGGTATGACAGGCCAACATCTTTACTAACTTTAAAAACTTGTACATTATCTTTCCTACTTTGCCACTTTTTAAATCTTCAATTTAAGTATTAGCACTTGGTAGCTGTCTGTCATTAGTCTTTGATCTCTAGGGACAATATATTTCTGTCTTTATGTATGTCTGCTCAAGCCTTTGCAAGCATGCTAGGGGGTCAGACAGTAGTCCCCTATCTGTCCTGTATAGATGATCATCTAGTGCATGGGGTGGTAAGGATTGACACTGGAGCTAGCCCCCTCCTAACCACAGGACTATCCCCCAGAGATAAATTTCAAATCACAATTCAGGAAAAAAATACCTATGACAAATGTTTTGTTTCCAGAAATCTAAATGCACCCAACAACAATAGCTGTTTTTCCTTTAAAATTATAAAATTAACATTTTAGCACTTGCCAATTTTAAAGAAAGTAAAACTCTTAAATCCTTCACATTTATACTGCAACCTAGCCTGCCTTTTGTAGATGGTCTTCAAAATTACTGACTTAGAGATTACTTCCAAAGGATGCTTAGTTAACATTCCACGCAAGACACAGATATGCTGGCTGTTAAATGTATATGTTACCATATTTTTTAAAATTTATTAGAAAATATGACCCCACATAAACACACCAACTGTAACATGTAAAAAAAGATTTTAAAAAAATGTTATGACATCTACTAATATGATGCAAACACATGGATGTTATTGAGTCAAACATAGATGTTTTTGTTCCTTTTTATTTTCTTTCACTAAAGATAGCTAAGATGAGGACAACCTGGCAGAGGTGACCCGTGATGTTAAAGAGCCTCAGATGGAAGAGGGGGCAGTGGGCACACCTCCAGGATTTTTATAAAAAAATGCACCAGTCAAACCAGGCCCTAGAAAGCACCACCTATGTCATAGGCACACACCTAACCCATATCCTTCACACTTTAAAAAACAATGACACTACCCTGACCAGTCTCACTGACTTTGTAGCACAATACCTCACTACCAACCCTCCTGCCCCAATTCAACCAAGAATTTGGTCAAGGCAGTATTGCTGTTGTAAAAGGATTTAGGTCACTCTGCACAAGGCGCAGGGTGTCTATGATGACATGAGGCGGTAGCCAATTGCAATGGACCACCTCAGCATCAGACATTCCATAGAGGCTGACATATGGCCTGAACACACGCTCCCTGGGCCAGCGACGGTGGACAAGTGTCTGGTTTCGGAGCGGATGACACCTGTTGCCCTCCAGATTCTGGGCTTCTATCATGCCCATTACTGGATATTTGTGAGAAACCTAATGCTTTTGTAGTCTTTTTGTACATTAAACAATATAAACATACTTACACATAGAAAGGATGTACTAAGGCTCATCAGGAAATTTCTGTAAAATAGTCCAAAAATATATGAAAGTAAACATGACATGAAATTTAATAAATATGAAAATGTTATTAAATAAAACAAAAAGCTTTACAAAGGTATGACGCTACATAGGCATACATAGTAAACAACATAGGAAAACTTTAAAAAGCTTTTATAACCCTACATGTGCAATGGAAATGTATGCAAGTGTGTAGGAACATGCAAATAACATTTTAAAGCAGACAAGCATTGGTAATGCGGGACATTACTATGTTAAAAATGTATGAGAACATTTTTTAAATCGGAGACAATCTCAAACATTTGCCCAAGTATGCAGTGCTTCTACAATATAAAATAAAACACCTACCTCTTTGGCAGAATATTATTTTAATATTCCAATTCAAAATCCAAATGCACTGCAAATGGACGAAATGGCATCATAGTAATCTCTCTCCATGGGTCTTATATAGTGATGTATAACGAGATGAGTGTGTCCAGGTATGCAGGTAAATAGTTCATTCTCCCATTAAATGAGAGGGTGGGAATGCTGTGTTTGGTCATCACTATCATCTGTAAGTTACACTAGACCCTAAACAGGTGCAAGACTTACATCTGAAAAACAGTGTACTTCTGCATGCGCCCAAGATTGAATCAGGTGAAATGCCTTTACTGTACATTGCCTACGTGTATCTGACCCTTCCCCACTGCGTTCCCTCCGCGACATCGTAGCCTGTCATAAGTGTCCTTTGCGCTCGAAGGTGAATTGAACGCTGCTGCATTCTGTGGCGTATGGTCTGGTTCTGGGCATGCGCAGAGTAATTGTGCATATGATATGCACAAAATTGCCAGATATGCTCCTTAATGAATCAGGCCATATATTACTTTCTACTCACATCATCTATGTAATAAAAATATTTTTTTGGGTTAGTAGTTTGCAACAACCATATACATAAGTTCATGAATTAAGTGAGAAAGTAGATATCGGTTTTCAATCAATTTAAACTTACTTCCTGCAAAATGCACATTTCCAGTTGAAAAATATATATATAAACACTTGGCAGGATTCTAGTCTTGTCAGAACATGGTCATTTTCAGTGTAATATAGAATAACATTGGTTTTCTGTGATGTTATAATCTGTTCCTAGCAGTTGCTTCATTTGTCAATCAAACCATTTTCTCCTCCCAACATCTAAGTAAATGTATTGAAACTAGATCTGATCATCTCTGTTAATATTTGGCACATACACAATCATGTACTTTAATAATATTTTTGTTTTCCCTGTTTTCTTCAGTTCATATATATGTATATATTAAATATATATTAAAATCATGATGGTGGAAATGACAAAAATTATTATGTAGGACTTATCTACCAATTACACATTGCTAAGGGTTCATTTATTTTCTTAACTAAAACAGTGTGCCAAGATCCAACACTGTGACTGCATGTTACTCATTCAATGGTCTGCTCACTTCCTGTACTTCTATACTGACTACATATTACATATACTATCCAGTAGACTGCACACCCATGTTGTTCAACACATTACACACTACGCATAATATGAAGGAGACAACACATTGTCGGTACCATTCTATAACAACATCTTCAGCAGTATTCTATCCCTTGTTAATTGTACATATAGTTTTAATAAATTGATATTCTATCTATTATAATATAATAATGTTGTACAGTTTGTATATGCATATGAATCACACGCAGTGTAATTATCTATGTTGCACAATCATTTTTATCTTTTGGGTGTAGAATTATACATTTGATGCATTACTGTTGCCTTTATTATCACTGTTTCTTTAAGCGTGGTGTTTTTACTTATGACGTGACAGAGGGGCGGGTTAGCCTCTCCACAAAGTGTTTACATTGGCACAAAATGCATAATGTGTTTTGTCTTCTGTCCTTGTCTTATCAGATGAAATAAAGCCTTTCTTAACTTTGAGTCTGAAGCTTTTCTGAATTTTGCATTATTTGTAAGTGGAACAAATCTGCTGGCTTAGACCCACCATGTATCTTACATGTAACTCAACATAGTGTGTTATGATACGGCCACATCCAGATACGTTTGAAGTGCATCTAGATATGCACCTAATAATGCAGCCGCCTACTAGATATGCCTTTATCAGCTAGGTGTTGAATACCTGCAAGAGATGCACCTATTCACTGGCGTATATGGGTCTGTGTCCAGGTCTAACTCAGTCACATTTATGAGAATACGTCCTTTCTGTACTCAGCCTACTTCTGCCTGTCCCATCACCCGTTTTGCCCCTTCAGGTGTAAGGAGATGCAAGTCAAATATACGCAAAAACTATATAGGGACGTATGTATTTGCAATTTTGGAGTACATGCACACTTTGAATATGCGGTTCTTATGCAAAAAATTAAAGGACACGTACAACTCTAAATGGGTGTCTACATATATTATTCAATATACTGTACATTACCCATACTATCCAACAGATTGCACTCTAATCATACTATATGGCCTCATTTAGAGTTAGACACATTTGCACTTGTATCATACACCAGAAATGACACACAAATAATTTTGTATGCATATATTTTCAGTTGAACCCATCTCGAGATGCGATCAGCTCAAAATCAGTAGCAGTTGCGACAGGTGTATGTCATCAGTAGCTATATCAAACTTGAAATGAAAGAGTCTGCCATGCATAACTGCAGCCAAATCTAAATGAGGCGCACAATTGCGTAGCTTATGCTGCATTTCTCAATCCAACCTGCTGATAATGGTATCTCACATTTCCTTACATCAATATATTTGTGTACACTGACTGCCATATTTGTAAATAAATAACAGAGACTCTACTTACACTATCCTGTGTTGTGTACCTCACACTTCCTTACATAAATATTAATAACAACATTGTGTTATTTTCTATTTTCTAAAAAATAATTAGCAAAATAATACCATCAGATCTTTAAACAAATGTTACTTTTGAATTAGAGAAAAATAAATGAAAATTAAAAATTATAAAAGTGCAAAAAAATAACCAATAGCAACAAAATAATATGTTTCAAAAACAAAAGCAAAGTTTTGTATAACAACAATAAATGTAATTGATTTTATAAAGTTTTTATCTTAATATAAAATGGCATACTGTAATTTCACAATTCTCACAGCACTATTTATATTATGTCTGTGTATTCAATAACATGATATTTTAATGTCTTGTGACAAAATTCCTTTTTTATCTTTGCATCATATGAATGTATGGTAAGTCTTAGCATTTGAAAATTAAGTTGCATTTTACTTAATGCAGAAATTTAACATGTTCTACTGCAAAATGCAGCAAGTCTATCCCCAAGGGCCTATAGCATTCAAGCTTCTAAGAATAAAAGTACTTTTATATGGGTCCTACTAATGTTTACTGAAGTTTAATTCTAATAGGCTTGCAATTTGCATAATAGCATTGCATTATAAGCGGTTCACTTAACAGTCTGTGGGTAACTTGGATTCTGAAACTTATTATGTATTATATTATTGGCTGTATTATTATAACATTAACCAATCATGCCATAAAACTGTAGTTAATTTCTGTTGTTGCACATATTCAATCATATAGTGTGACAAAGGGGCTTATGTGCCACACCTCTCCTATAGAGGGATAGACAAAAACCCAAGGAGTCTGCAGGTTGCAGACAGGGTTAAATTCCCTCTGAGTTTTTCTTGCAGCACCCAAACACAGGTTCACCACATGGGTGTAATTGATTTGTTGTGTTCTGTGATTGGTTTGTAGGGCTCGGGTAGAGGATAAAACAGTGTCTGCTCTTGTGGGCAGGGCATCTGATGCCGGCTAGTTGGCCGTTGACTAGGCAGCTGAACTGTGTCTAAGCTAGTCTGAGGGTTGTCTGGTGTCATCCTGATAAAAGTCTTCTATGCTATTTGTGATGTGTACAAATAAAAAGCACAGTTTTTCCAGTAAGAAGTTGTTTGTGTCTATCATCTGCCGGGTGTTCATATCACAATAGATTATGCAACATTCTTCTCTGGAAGCTCCGCTAAAACTGCAACCTCCACCTCTTCTGACGACTTCTCCTCTTGAGGCATTTCTTCAGGCGACTCTTTCTCTTGATGCAGCCCCTTTAACTTTGTGGCATGTTTTATAAAACATAATAGGAAAATGTAATTAATTTATTTTACATATTATACATTTTACAGCTTTTCTAATCAAATTACATCCTGTGTGACACAGATGCATGAAGCATACTTTACACACTAAGGTACACACTACAGAAATTTCCGACCAATGTGTTCTCTACAACGATTTTACCTACGACTGAATTTCCAACCAGTCTGCTGATTCATGTGTACACAGTATACACAATTTACGTTCTGATCTGTGCTTTTCATCTGGTCCAAGAGCAGTGTAGTCGGTCATTTCAGTCACACCGATTATAACACACACAAAAAAACTTTTGAACTTTTCCACAATGTCATTATATATTTTGTTTCTGTGATTGAAACGGACAAATTAAGCCACCTACAGCATTCTCTACATTTAACAACACAGGCACAGTGACAGGTTCCTAGTCTTTCTGGGCATACAATCATGTGAATGCATACACATGGCAGGATCGGAAGTTGGTTGGAATGAGATTTTAAAACAGAACGAGCAATCAAATTAAACGATCATCGGTACTTTGGATCGACTGTCGTTCATCGTGCAAGTATACACACTGATGCGATATCGGGCCAAAAGGTCGTTTATCGGATGTTTGGCCTGATAACTGTCTGAAAAACCTGCAGTGTGTACCTAGCCTAGCAGGAGAAAAATTACAATAAGATGCATTTGTGTCTTAAATTCAGGAATATTGCTGATTCATTCTGGATATTAACATGAGCATCTAAGTTGTACTTTGGATTTACAACATCTTCTGCCACAAGATTTGTCTAAATAAAAGTTCTTTTTTTAAAACATAGTTTTAACGAAACAACAATACAATAAAAATAACTATACGAAAGTGAAGTTTTACTGCTTTTCACATTTTTTAGTCTTGAAAACACCTGGTTCTTGCTAAGAATGCATCTGTCTAGATGTCACCTAAGATGTGTTAGCTTTTAGACCTCTTGTGCATGGTAGTAATGATGTAGCATGCATTATGTCTAATTTCTAAAGATCAGTGCATTTGGGCCTATAAAATTTTAAGTATGTTGTCTTAGTTTTTAGTTTTCTGTTATTTTGTTCTATATGCTATGTACTATGCTGGATTTCTCTAAATTAAGGTGCTGTTTCTCACCTCCGCAGCAACTTCCCTCATCATTGTCATAGATTCAGAGCAGCCTGCAAGAAAACTGTAGCTAATCAATGAGCCCTGGAGTAGGAGGAGGTTTCGCAGCAGCATAAATTGCCCTGCAGCTACAGCAGAACCATATATGGGGGGATTTTGCAGCTGTCATCATGTGTTAGTGGTCATCAGCCAAAATTTATCAACACCATGAACGGAGCCAGCATAGCCACAACTTGGCAATGGGAGTGCATCTAGAACGGAGCCAGAACCACAGGGTGCACCATCAACCACTGCTCTAGAAGCCTCCACTCCTCGGCTAAACCGCAGCCAGGTGTGACCATCGGGGCCTGATCAAGGGCCTGGTGGCAAAAGGCTGAGAAATAAAATAATTGTATGTGTTTCCTTTGTAGTTTAATGCATTTTTGATTAAACATGCCAAATGTCTTCTTCCATAACTTAAATAAACTTAAATATTTAATTCTGGGGGGCGTGGCTAAGACGCCATCTCAGACAGACACGTTTTTGGGCTCTCCCTGTCAATGAGCTCTTAAACCAGATAATATTTGGGCTTGAATACTGCCAGAGTTGCCCAGGCGGCTTGTGACGCTAGCTGAGACCTCCGGGGGTGTTTACCTACTTTCTGGGGCACTGGAAGATCGCTTGCAGCCGGCTGAACATCTCGTGCCGAGTGCCCTCTCATAAGCTGGGCTTGCTGGCATCCCACTGGTTGCTTAGCTCCTGCCTGAGTAGCCCCTCTGACCCCACTGGCTCCTTTTCGGGCTTCCAGCCGTCCGGAGCGCATTCGGCGGGATAAGGGGCCTATTTCCGGCAGAGTCCCTGGGCTGAAGTTGAGAGCTGCCCGGCGGACCCTCCACTTCTGGTTTCACTGCGGGACTTCCGGTTTCGACGCGGGACTTCCGGTCGGACGGAACTGAACGGAGTTGGCATCCCTGCATTGGGACTTACACTAAAATAACAAAGCGCCCACCTTCTCAAGGCTACCATCGCCTTGTGGGGTCCTTCCGCTGATAGAAGCAAAGTGTAGCCCTCTGACCACTCAATCAAGAGAGACACACAGCCACTTGCAAAATCCGGCTCCTCTGCTGACACCTGCTACAGACTCACTACCCAAGCATTCAGCTAGATCTGTATCAAGACAGGTTCCATGTCAACCTTCTCAATAGCAGAACAAGGAACATCCACCTCAACCTAAACCCTCGCTTCAAGAGAGGGAGCATTAGTATGTCCACTTAACCCACATGGGTTTGTTCCCCGCCCGTCTGCCTCATACTCAACGTTAGCAAACGGTTTCCCAGAGATTCTGCACTTAACATGAATAAATCTACGGGTAAAGGCCGCAAAGGCGCACCAGTTGAGATAACTCAGCACTTCTCCCGTCAGGGCAAAGCACATACTTCATCTTCTCCTAACTCACCCTCGGAGTCCCAGAGCGACCGAGACCCTCCTACCACTGCTTCTCCCTCAACCAAGGCGGATTTTGCTGAATTACGAAATTTAATCGTGGAGCGCACTAACGCCTTTTCCGTTGATCTTCAGAAGGCTATAGGCGATCTCAAAACAGAAATGGTCGCAATCTCCAAAAGAACCTCGGTTCTGGAAAACAAGATGGAGTCGTCACTTACATTCCAAAATGTAGCCTCAAAAGATATAGACTTCCTGCTAAAGGACAACGATTTCATGAGGGACAAGCTGGAAGATGTTGAGAACAGGGAACGTCGCAATAACCTCAGATTACGCAACATCCCCGAATCAGTGGAACCTACGGATCTGGAGGATTATGTGAGTAGGTTCTTCTCTTCTCTGGACTCTGCCTTATCCAATCACCCAATGCAGATCGAACAGGGTTCATAGGGCCTTGAGACCACGCCCGAAAGATTCCGAACCCCCTCGTGATGTGATACTGAGACTACTATCCTTTAAGACCAAGGAACTTATTACCAAAGCGGTTCGGAATTCTTCATATACTCTTTACGAAGGGTCCCGTATCCAAGTTTTTCAAGATCTTGCCCCTTCAACGATAGCCAAGAGACGCGACCTCAGGGAGGTTACCAGCATCCTTAGAGAAAATGGATACAAATACCGCTGGGGTTTCCCTTTTCGTTTGATTATTGAAGTCGAGGGCCGTCAAAAGTCAATCCGAACACCGAACGAAGGAAAAGACTTACTCCGCAAGCTCCATCTCTTTCGTCTTGACAGGATCGTGGGTGGCGATGCCCAGAGCTCCTCGCAACAACCTCCTTGATTTGTAAATCTATGTCTCTGTTAGAGGAGACGTGAAGTAATATTGTGCCTTAACTTGCTCTGTTTGTATCTTCTTTTGTTCTTCTAACAAATGTCAATATTTTCATGTTGCTCTCATAATTACCGTAGATATTGTTGTCTCTGGTTACAAGTTTAGCTTCGGTTTAACCTTATTATGTTATTTATGTACGGGCGGGGGACGTGTCCTGTCCTCCTAGCCACGCACCCACATATCTTGGGATTTTCTTAGCAGTCTATCTGATAGTTTATATTTTACACGCACTCCCGTACTCTGTGCCTTGGTTCTGATAATTGAATAGGCAAACTTTGCCTTGTTTTTTAAGTTAATATAGCTTTTTTAGGCACTGTCCTAGTAGGTCTCTGCCCTGCTATTGAGGTCTGAACCTACATCCTTGCCTTTCTTCTTTCATAACTCCTCCTTCCTTTACTCTTCTTTCCCTTCCCTTCCCACTCCCTGCTCCCCCCCCCCCCTGGTACTCCAGTTCGAGGGATAACATCTTTATTCTTTGTGTTTCTCCTAAGAATACCGATCATGACTCTTACAACACTCTCCCTCAATGTTAAAGGGTTAAACACACCTCAAAAGCGCTCTATGCTATTCCATACGTTACGAAAACTTAATGGTGATATAACTTTTTTGCAGGAGACTCATTTCAAAGCGGGTGGCCATCCTTCCCTGTCCTCAAGAGGATATCCTGATGCCTACTATTCCTCTCATTCAACAAAGAGGAATGGTGTTGCCATTCTTCTCCGCAGTTCAGTTCCGTTTGTCGTGTCAGCAGTTAAGGACGACCCTGAAGGCCGGTTTCTCTTCCTGTTGGGAAAAATTGGTCATCTAGATATAACCTTTGCCAACGTTTACACGCCAAATACAGGTCAGACAGCTTTTTTCACACACTTTTTCTCGGAACTACACCATTTCCGTAAGGGTTTGCTTTTACTCGGGGGTGACTTTAACACTGTTATGTCCCCCCTCCTAGACAGATCTGCTCCTAGGCACACCTCCCCCTCATCTTCACATACAAAACACCTGCAGAAACAAGTGACTGAGGCTGGCCTATTTGATATCTGGCGAGTGTTATATCCCTCTTCAAGGCACTACACATTCTACTCCTTTCCCCACCAAACCTACTCCCGGATTGACATGTTTATGGGCTGCTCAAACATCTTTCAACATATAACTAGGGCTGATATAGTTCTCAATACGTGGTCCGACCACTCTATATTATCGTTAACGGTTGACCTTTTTCAGAACCCTCGGGGCAGAACCTCCTGGAAATTGAACGAGACTCTTAAACTCCCCGGGTTTAAAGATCTCATATCTGATTCTATCACAAAATACTTTGAGATCAATTCAGACCCAGAGATTCAGATCTCCACTATATGGGAAGCCCATAAAGCAGTTATTCGGGGGGACATCATCCAGTTTGCTTCCCACAGGAAAAAAGAACGTGACGCAACGCTTGATAAACTTACTCTTCAACTTAAAAATGTAGAAACAACACATAAGGAGTCTAACTCCCATTCACTTTTGAAAGAAATCCAAAAGACTAGAGGCGAAATTCAGTCAATTTTCGCAGAGAGAACAGAACGCCAGCTTAGATGGCTTAATCAAACATTTTTTGAAAAAGGCAACAAGGCCGATTCTCTTTTGGCCAGGAGACTGAGAGCCAAACGGGGCTCCCAAATAATCAATTCTATCAGAAACAAAAAAGGGGACCTATCTTACGATCCTAGGACCATAAATGAAACATTCCACAAATATTATGAAAATCTGTATAACCTTCATAAGGACCAAACCTCATTTAAAGCCCCCCCTCAAGCCATCAATACCTACCTAGATAATTGTTCTCTTCCTTCCCTATACTCCTGCCAGGCTTCTACTCTTAACGAGGCTATCTCCAATGAAGAAGTAATCCTTGCACTAAAGTCACAGAAGAACTCCAAAGCCCCCAGCCCTGATGGCTTTATGATGCTTTATTATAAAACATTCTCCAAAGAACTAGTCCCTCATTTGACGCATTTGTTTAATTCCATTATGACGGGGGGTAAATTCCATACAGAATCCACGCGCTCCACTATAGTGGTGATTCCTAAACCTAACAAGGACCCGACCTGTTGTCCCAGCTACCGTCCCATTTCACTAATCAACTCTGATGTTAAACTTTTTGCCAAAATTCTGGCAAATCGTTTAAATGCCTATTTACCAACACTGGTCTTCCCAGACCAAGTAGGTTTTGTCCCCACCAGGCAGGCTTTAGACAACACTAGGCGTACTATAGACATCATCGCCCATATTAACCAGAATAAGATCCCGTCAGTGGTTTTGGCATTAGACGCCGAAAAGGCCTTTGACAGACTCTCGTGGCCTTTCATGTTCAGCACGTTAAGTCATTTCGGTTTAAACGGGGCCTTTCTTTCGGCCATCCAGGCCCTATATCACCGCCCCACCTCATCGGTATTGACCAATGGGCTCCTATCCCAGGCTTTTTCACTAGGTAATGGCACTAGACAGGGGTGTCCCTTGTCCCCCCTCTTATACGCTTTATGCATAGAACCTTTAGCTGCCGCCATTAGAAGAAACCCGGACATATCAGGGATTCAAATTGGTCCTCGTCATTTCAAAATCTCCCTATTCGCTGATGACGTACTATTAACACTCGCAAACCCCCTCATTTCACTCCCAAATCTTCTTAAAGAACTTAAAGAATATGGATCCTTATCAAACTATAAAATAATTAATTCTAAATCGGAAGCCCTTTCACTCCAAGTCCCTATCGTCACCAAAAATATTCTCGAATCTTCGTTCGATTTTCAATGGCGCCCAAAGGCGCTACAATATTTAGAGGTTCAGTTCACGAAAGAATACAAACAGCTATTCCAGGCCAACTACACCCCCTTATTTGACTCAATAAAAAGAGACCTGGCCAGATGGGATTCGCTTTTTGTCTCCCAGTTTGGTAGGATTAGTGTGATAAAAATGAACGTTCTGCCTAGAGTCTTATAACTTTTCCAGACCTTACCAATCCCAATCCCAGGTACCTTTCTAACGAATCTGCAATCTTCATGCGGTACATTTATCTGGCAAGGGAAAAAATCAAGACTCAAAAGGTCCTGCCTAGCTAAGCCCACCCAGTCAGGGGGATATGGTCTTCCGCTCTTTGAGCGCTACTATCATGCAGTTAACCTCAGTCATATCATTTCCTGGCAGTCTGCTCCGGGGATCAAGAGATGGGTCGATCTAGAGAACGCACATACACCAGATCACAATCTGAATTCGCTCCCCTGGCTCCCTAGAGCTCAAAGGCCGGCCTCAGTGTACTCGCACCCCTCCATACAGTTCACACTCAACCTATGGGACAAGCTCCATAGAAAGTGGGAGCTCACCTCATTTCCTTCTCCTCTTACTCCACTGTGGCATCACCCGGACTTTCCAGCAGGAAATATGCGGTCATTCTCGCGCCCCTGGCAAAAGGCTGGTATCACTCAGTTTACTCACATTATAGGAGATTTTGCTCCCCGCACTTTCCCGGATCTAAGAGAAAAAAGGGCCTTCCTTCGTCCTTACAGTTTGCTTACACTCAAATCCGAAGCTTTATTCAATCTCTCTGTAGATCCTCCAAGCTACGTAGCCTCACTCCTTTTGAGAGGAGCTGTGTGTATAGGCCAGGAGATTCAGGACTAATATCTCTGATATATCATAATTTCCTAGAACCAAAAACTGACACTGCGGAATCGTTTGAGGTGGCATGGCTTCGGGATACTGGTAGAACTCTGGATCAGAAGGGATGGTCCCGGCTACGGGTGAGAATCTCCAAAATCTCCATTAATACCTCAATACGAGAAAACACATTTAAAGTATATACAAGATGGTATCTAGTGCCTTCAAAGCTCCACATAATATATCCGGGCACTTCTGACTCATGCTGGAGAGGGTGTGGGGAGGTGGGCTCATTCTACCACATCTGGTGGACATGCCCTAGAGTTTCAAATTTGTGGTCCCAGGTGGCTGACCTAATGACAAGAATCCTAGAGGTTGAGGTTTCACCTGACCCAATGGTTATGCTGTTATGCTCCCGAGTCGATGGCCTAACTAAACAGACAGATAGACTTGTTCAACACATTTGTGCCGCTACTCGCCTACAGATAGCGAAGGAATGGAAGTCCCTTCATCCACCCAGCCTCCAAAGTGTAGTCTCTCGTGTGTGGTACATGGCCTCTATGGAATACATCACCAGCCTTCTCCACGACAAAATTATAAATTTCTAAAAGGTATGGAATTTCTGGTATTCTTTTCATCAAGCAAATATGCCCGCTACTTAAAAGGCTGTTTCTTCAGAAGCTCTTACCGGGTCCTTCCCTCTCTTTTTCTCCTCCACTTCTCTTTCTAAAAAATAAAAGCAGCATCGATTTAGAGTTCCAAGGCTGCTGAGTCTTCCATAATCTTTGATTGGGCCAGCCTACTTCCTCTCTATAGGTTAATTTACTGCTTCCATTTTATGTTTAGGAATTTGTTTAACAATATGTAATTTGCCTGACTTTCTTCCCGTTTCTCAATTGTCATGTTCTGGCCCTTATGTTCAAATTTTTTTTCCCTGTTATTATCTGTTATATGGAACTTTTGTTTTTTTTCTGCATAAATAAAAAAAAATAAAAAAAAATAAAATTTAATTCTCTAGGCTATAGGGTACGATGGTGATTTCTAAGATTAACTTGTTTAAATTCACTAACAAATATGTTAGGCTGAAGGTAGCCAAACATGTGGTATTGGGAGTGTGAGGTCTTGTTAAAAAAGGAAACTATGAAGGTGCAAAGTATAGTTGACCAGTATTTGTAGACAGCAATCATTATATGTACTGTATGTATTACTTATTCCCATAGGTAAACTTTGCATTGCTAAATATTCTAAATTGGTCTCATCGGTAAGATGTCTTTGGTATCAAGTGTTAAGCACAACCAAAAAATACTGTGATGAAGGAGTTAAACATTGCTTATAGATCTATATTTTATTTATATTTTTTGAAGTGTGTTGCAATCTAAGTGGAATTTAAATATCGAGTTCGTAAATTATACACTTACCTAATAGCCACTTGATTCTGTGTTATGAGATGCCATGCTACTCAAGATGGCTCACACTAACACTTCATCCCAGCTGTTGCTAAACAGCCAGGATCCTGCTTCCTTCGACCACCACATCTCTGCCTCTTCTGCCCCAGCTGGTTGCCAGACATCTGGGACACTATTCAGGGATTCAAGTCACCTATTAGTGTGTGTGTGTGTGTGTGTGTGTGTGTGGTGGGGGGCAGGGGGGGGGGTGTTGGCTTGTGATTTGCACTCATTAGTTTAAATGACAGGGAGGGCTTAGCCTCACTACCTGTTATAGCATCCTTGCCCTGCAAGATTCATGAAGCATGTTGTGTTGCTAAACATGAGATTCTGATTGACTGCCTGTTAACTGACCCTGCTTGTTATTGGATTCTCCTTGTCTGCCGCCGGTTTCGACCCTAGGCTTCGTTTTGGGACTTTTCTTGTTCGCTGACCGCTCTGACATTCTGGCTTCATCTTGGTATTTTTGTTTGTTGCCTGCCCTCAAATATTTGCATTGTTACTGTTTATTCTGTGTATACCGTTGGTCTACTACTACTTCCAGCTTCCATACTTCATCCGCACCTGGTTGCAAGATAAACTCTCACTACTCTCCAAGACCTTGCTACAGTACTTGCCTAGAACTTGACTAAAACCAGACTGGGACATCTCTGCCGCTACTCTGGACTGAAATAAACCAGATCCACAAAGTGGTAATATAGCCAATAATTTAGTCAGCAATGGTATTGATGTGTGGATGCTTATCAGAGATTCAGGGTCAATCTGCATAATGTTTAGCGTTTCCATGATGGCTGGAGTTGAGAGCCTGAACTAGCTTCTCATCTGTATGTCAGGTATGTTAATTTTGCTGTTGCCAAGCCCTGATGGAGACTGCAATTGTTACAAAATAAGGCAGTATAAAAAGAACACAAAAATGTTTTGTTTTTGAATTGAGAAAAAAAATAAATGTAAAAAATGATGTTGAAGACATGTTCCATAGTTATCATTTTGTTTTTTTTGTAATGTGTTTTAAGCAAATGTATGTATTTATGACATCCCTTCAGCATATACACTACATGGCCAAAAGTATGTGGACACCTTAACATTACATCCATATGTAAGTGTTGAACATCTCATTCCGAAACCATGGGAATTAAGTGTCACCCTTTGCTGCTTTAAGTTTCCACTCTTCTGTGAAGGCTTTCCACTAGATTTTGGAACATGACTGCTAGAATACACATCCATTCAATCATATGAACTTTAGTGAAGTTCGACCCTTATACTGGGCAATAAGACCTGGCTTGCAGTTAGCCTGGCAAGTTTTGCAACACCAACTTTTTTTGATGGACCTTGCTTTGTGCACTGTCATACTGAAACAGGAAAGGGCTTTCTCCCAACTGTTACACAAAGTTAAAAGCACACCTAGGGCAGTGATGGGCAAACTACGCCCGTGGGCCAGATCCAGCCCACTTAGAGGTTCTATCCAGCCTGCCAATATTTTAAAAAATTTCATTAAAAAATGCATAAAATTATTAGTGTCGACCCTGTGTGTCAGAACCTTCATTTTTATGCCTTCCCAGCTATTTCCTCCATTACACTTCATCCTCCTTCCTAAAAGGATACTTCGTATGTCAATCACTCAAACACCTGCCCGCCCCCTAATGGCTGAAAGTCATGTGAGAAGAGATGGGCTGGGCCATATACTGAGGCGGATTTCGATTGGCTGCTGTGTTGTCAGTTAGTGGCTCACCAGAAAGACGATCGCTGCACTTATAGAGGTAACACTGCTATATAACACCCTCCCGTCCCATTCAAAAAATTGTATTATATATTTCGATATTTGAGTTTATTAATAAATTATATTGGCCCGCCTAAAGTTTTTCTTTTTTATTTGGCCCACTCCTGAAAAAGTTTGCCTATCAGTGACCTAGGGCATGGCTTCCCAGGAATTAGGCCCCATGTCCTAGTTTTTAGGTGACATGGTGATTTGACGCCCGGGCTTGTTGAGCCCTGTTTTAAAGGATATTCAGTAGCATATGCATTACATCACTTTTATAATCGTACTCAAGATAACAGTGTTCTTGAGACAACTTGTAAAAGGTAAAATGTAGATAATAGCTTATAACAATATAAAGCAACCTTTGAAACACTTAAGGGAGGGAAAACAGTGAAGGGAAAAGGTTGCAAATCTGTGGGAGGTACAATATGTACTCTAAGTTATTTCTCCTCTTTTAAAATAAATACATGGTGACTGTCTTTTATATATGCTCTATAACATACATGTGGATTGGGTGCTCTGCACAAAAATATTTTAGTTCTGCTTATTTGCATTTAGTTATATGATCTGGAGCAGTTTGTGTATATTGTGTACTGTGTTAAAATGAATCGAATAGGCACCCTTGACAAATTATATTTATAAAGAAATGTTTAGAGTATACAGAAATATTTAAATGATATTGTAAAGCTGGTTCTTTTAAAAATTGGGATATTTTAAATGACAAATATTGGAAAAGCTGGAGCTTTCCCTGAAAGGTATAGAAACATTTAGTAATTCTTTAATAGAAAATTATATTAACTTAATGGATTTAAACTGTAGTGCATAGAAATTCTGATGAACAAACATGCATTTTTTGGAATCTTTGTGAATATTTTAAAGGCTTGTTCAGACACAAGTTTAAATACT
The DNA here is from genome assembly GCF_038048845.1 of Mixophyes fleayi. Taxonomy (NCBI): domain Eukaryota; kingdom Metazoa; phylum Chordata; class Amphibia; order Anura; family Limnodynastidae; genus Mixophyes; species Mixophyes fleayi. The sequence continues at coordinate 299,067,356 of NC_134402.1, read as the reverse complement.
ACTTAGGGATATATTTACTAAAAATCACGTTTGCTACACACATCAGCACAAATTTCCAGCGGTTTAGTGCTTCAAACCACCACATTTACTATAGGCCGGTTTGAGGCTGGAATGTTAAACTGCCGGTGACGTGAGAAGGTTTCAAAACACCTAAACCACCAGCATTTTATTGATTACCTATAGAAAAACACTAGAAGACCTGCTTATGATTTGGTAGATATCTGAAACATGCTGTTTGAGCTGCCTTGTCATTTAGAACATAAGAGGAGGCACCATTGATCTATGAATTATGGGGTAATCATTATTTATTGAATACGGGGATAAAATTAATTTAGAATTAACTTGTGGGGGAAAATTTTATTTTTAATTACATTAAGGGAGAAATACTATTGTATTGTTAAATTATGGGGCAATATGAATTTATAATTAATTGGCTAATATTTGAATGCTAGTGGGACAATTATTATGATGGGGCAATATTTATTATTTCATGATGAGTGGACCATTTATACTGCATACATGTGACAGCCTACACTTGTGCCCATATGGAGGGGTCATTGCACATACAGGGCCTCATTCATCAAGACGTATATACCGATTTTGAGTGTATCTTACACAAAATCACTCCGGGCATGCCCAGAACCATGTCCGCTCCATCTTTATTATGCAAAGGACACTTACTACAACCTACAATTTTGTGGAGTGAACAGCGTAGGGTAGGGGCATAGTCAATTTACACTAAAGGAATGCCAAACACAAGTGTATGCAGCCACGTCCAAATTCAAGCTCTGGACATTGCAAAGTTACTTGCTTTTTAACTGTATATCTTGCACCAGATACAGGACTAGTCTGTAAGTCCTGAGTACTAGTAATGACAGTCTCATATGCATGTTAAAACGTGTTTGCAATCAGGAGCAATTGTAAAAATGTATTTAATTTTCAGTAGACATTAAGATCATCTTAATAAATGTATTTCATGAGAGGGGAAAACCTTTTTTTAAAACTGTTTTGTCACTAATGCTTATATTATTATCACGGGATATTAATTGAATATTTTTTTTTTCTGTGCAAATTTATATTCCTCATATATATTGAACGTATCCTGCAATGTCTTATATAATAGAGCAGAGCAAACCCACACCCAAATTTATCAGCGCTTGTATCTTCATATCTGTTCCTTGCTGAATTCGGGAGTACATAGAGCCGATTTCTGTGCATTTTTAAACAAACTCACATTGCGTTCAGAATACATGCCTTGATGAATCAGACCCGCAATGTTGTGAAATAGGCAGTTAATGACCCAGTTTCTCGCTTGACCTCCATGTTATCAAATTGATAATACTCCACTTTCAGCCTACCTGTAGGTTGGACCAATTCAGCTGTTTCAACTTTTGTGCATCAGTCCAAGAGTGACTGGAAATACACTCACTGCCCCTGCAGCTCAGCTTGGTTCTTGCTAGTCTCCCCCAAGTACATGCTACTTCTGTCTTGCATCTATCTTGGCAGCACTCCACTCGGCACACACCCAGGTCAGCTACCTGACTTGGTCAAGCCTATGGCGAAGAGTCGACTCACACACTGATACCATATAGCTAGTATACCTCTATATAGCATTACAAGACATACCACCATACAGTCACATGCCATCTGTAATGGAATAATTCTAAGATGAAGTCTCTTCAGAATACACTCAGCTTATTATGTACATGTGCAGTACAGGCCATGCAGATCAAAAAGATGCCATGGTAATCACAAATCAATCCTTCATACCTTTATAGTAGTGTGATCAAAAGACAATGAGTCGCAATCATATATATTCAAAGAAAACAGAATATCTTTTAGGCCTGACCTCAACTTTATCTTTAGAAATCACAAGATACATTTCATCATATATTGCTCATATTAAACAGATTAGTAAAAAATGCAAATATCAGCAGTTTAGTAATGTCTGAGTTTTCAATTTTCATCCATAATTTTTATTACATTTTTCAGAGATAAATAATAGAGTACAGAAAATAAAAGTAGCAGTAAAGGGATACAACGAGGGGAGAGGGGGTTACTCAAAAGAAACAACACACCTCTAACAATTAGAAAAACACAAGAGATCAATAACCAGAAACCATGTACAATGGGAGAATGAAAATACATAACAGAGCATCCAACTAAAAACACACGTTGAACAACAATAAATAGTTTAAGATTGAGATTGAGGAGGTTCAATTAAATTGAAGACTGGGAGATTAGGAAGGGCAACAGGGTCATATGAGTTCTGACCATCCCCTTCAGTAACATACCCATGCTATTTAAACCATTTAATTTGAGGGGCAGAAGCAGAGGAGGCGTAAGGCATGTTTATCATTTTTGGCCATAATGGGTGGAGAAGAATTCTTCTACTTCTGAGCTATCACAGCTGTAATTGCTATCATAATGTGTCCTAAGACATATCTATCACAGGGTATATGTGTAAAAGTGCCAATTTGGGGTCCGGAGCAATAAATACTCCCAATACAGTCGATATTAAGCTAAATACCTCCTCCATAGTGGTTGAATGATTGGGCAATGCATAATATCACCAATCTGAGTACACCATCGCCAACAAAATTTCAACTTAGTAGGCCATATTTTATGTAACCTAGTGGGAGCAAGATACACTCGATTCAGCGGATTCTGTATGGTTCATACACTTTGACATACGATGAGAGGTGAGGTACACTCTCTCCCATTGTTTTGAGGAGATGGTCATATGGAGGTCTGTTTCCCAGTGTAACTGCAAGGAGGTTTTTAAGTGACAGGATGTTGGTACTGATGCCAGAACGTTATTTCTCCTCTACTACTACCCCTAGTTAATCTAGCCAACAACTGGGTAGGGGATGCACGTATGTCTGAGTTTTTTGTATGATTGGTAATTAATTTATTTGTTAACTTTTTATCATCCTAAGCAAAAGTTCATCCAACTTCCAAGACATATTGATTATCCATATTATCATCATATTGACAATATATCTCCATTATAGCCTAAAATGTTCCTATAGAGCCTAATATGCTCTCATATAACCTCCAATGCCCTTTGTTGTTTATGGGGGCATATGGCGCTTTCAGATGACATATGAAGCTAAATGATACAGTATACTTATCAGTTACTTACCCATGTGAACAAACATGCCAGGTAATGGTTTAGCACCCAGCAATATCTGTGTGCATTTCTCTTCTTGCTACTCGCACTTGTCTCTACCTAATTGAAAGCCCCTCTGCTTCATATGTGTTCCGATAAACTACAACTGAAATACTGTTTGTGATGGAGCGGAATGCAGTGTGAGTGGAGGGATAACATTTTAGTTGTATGTGCACATAACCAAAAGTACAATCAGGTGGGTGAATTCCAGGTGTAAAATAGCCACACAATTTCTTGTAAAGATATATTAGAGCCATTCACAGTATCCATTATTATTATTCCTCTATAAAGCTAGGCAGCTGCTACAATATTGCCTGTACAATCTAATGCAAATATGGAAGAAGGTTCTGAACATGAAAGCTTAGGGACCCCAAAAGAGACAATTCACAATAGAATGTGTTGCATATCCGACAATCACGGGGCCCCAAAAATAAATTATGGGACCTCCTTTGGGCTTCTTGCCAACAGGAAACAAACTTTTGTTTAGATCAGTGTTCTTAACCTTTTCCAGCCATAATGCGCCTCTTTTTAATTACTTTACTGTTATCTAACAAATAAATTATTAATTATAGAGGACTTAAAACTGACTAATAATTTGTTTACTAGTCAGGTTTGGAATTGTGAGCTATATTTTGGTTCCTTGCCCATCTTAATAACCCCTAATCTAGAGGGAACAGAGCACAGACAAAAAAACAGCTCTAGTTGATAAGAGGTAAATGCACAAATGATCACAGTCCAAAATCCACATTTAATACAGTGCAGATACACCTGAACATATATTTGCGTGTGTAAATCTGAAATAAATAATAAATGATTTCTTTGAATGGTCTTTATGTGCAATGTTACCTTGTTGCTTAATAAATTGTGTCTGGGCATATCCACATTTGTCATTGCATGAGTTAAATAACAAGTCAACAAAGATTTCTATGAATTTGAAAAGAGGAGGAAAGAAGGTGTAACTATGTAAACCATAAACCATGACATGTTCTCTTTGGATACATGTGATTTCAGAGCTCTCTCCCGAGCAGTTGTTAAGCATTAACTCTAGCAAGTAACTAAGCCGTGAGTAAGAGAGTGAGGCAGAGCACTGCATTTCTTTAGAAATCTGCTGGTATGGAGCTGCTCCTTCAGCAGCTTTTTATTGTGCTGGGACTTCTTTTCTGTCTGCGACTCGCACTTAAATGTTTGGGATTTTCAAAGTACCTGTTTCCACGTCTTTGGGGTGTATTGCCACCATCTTTCTTTCAATCACTCGGAAAATGGGCAGGTAATATTTTTTTTATACATTATCTTTTCTTTTTTCCACACTTCAGAAATAATCACATGGCTCTTTAAGCTGTAAGAAATATTTTTCTATTTTTGGTTCATTACTTACATTATACTTATTACTATTATTAATATTCATCACTCTCGCACACACTGTACCGTTTTATCTGTGTATTTTTTGTTTAATTAGTAGGTCTGGTCTTTTTATTATTTTGTTTTTCATGTATTATGTAATGTGTTATGGATCTGCTGTCTGTTTATTGTGAACTACTGTATATGTCATGTATATTGTGTATGACTATTTATGTCGTGTACGGCGCTGCAAGACTTTTGTGGCTCCTTACAAATAAAAAAATAATAATATTTCCTATTTTGTATACAATTTTATGATTTTTTTCTTTCTATCTATCTATCTATCTATCATATGGTGTGTGTATATGTATCTTCATTTCCTAAAGAACATCGTGCACAGCCCATTTTTTAACCAAATACTTTACTTTGATTAAAAAAAATTCTAAATACTTGAGAAAATAGGAAACCTATTGTGACATATATTACATTTTTATATATTTTATATATTATCTAACACCAATTAAAGATGAAAGTGTTTGACATATTGCATTCTTTAAATTCTTAGTGTAGAATATTTGTGTTATATTTAGTATAAGTCCAGGGAGATTCAGAGATAATCCTCTTTAGCATGAAAGGAATTTGTTATGTTTAAGAGGTATGATAAATATTTGTGGGTAGTCAAAACTTTAGAAGTAAAAACTAATGACAAGTATTTGTTTGCTAATTGTAATGTACTGGGAAAGGAAATAATCAGTCACTAAAATGGAAGCTATTCAGTGCAGTTTATTCACGCCTGTATAAGCGCTATAGCAATTAGCATATCTTCTCTGGAGTAACAGTTATACTAACATATGAATTAAATAGAGGACAACAATTGTCAGGTTAACTGTAGAAGATGTCGATTTTTATGGGGAAATGTTCTCCTTTCTTTTCTATGGTCTTTACTTTCCCTTTCTTTTCTGTAAAGCTATATATGATATAGTTGCTTACAGTTTGTAAACATAATCAAATACTTTTTATATATTTGCATAGTTTTAAAGAGAGAGGTTACCACAAATATCTCATACAAGAAGCTAATACTGAAATTAGAAGTATAGACCGAAAACCTCTCCATCATTATGCACCACGTGTTGGATCAATAGAGTTTGTTGGTTCATTACTGAATAGTGTGAAGAGTAAAGAATATGAAAGTTTACGTGACCATTGGCATATCCTACTAACAAATCATGTTTTGGGATTGTCCCTCTGAATTCAACTGATCTTGTTTATAAAGAAATCCAGATCATTGCAATATATTTTAGTCCTCAGTTATCTATAAGCAGAGATTAAAGGTCAGGTATTGGCTTTCCAGTAGCAAAAACACCTCTACAGTATAAATGTAATCAATGTAATATTTGCAAGCACACCAACACAATAAATGAGACATACACTTACACTACTTGACTTTTAATAAGAAGTGTCATCTGAATTGTCTTCTAGAGTGTACTTGCAGGATATACACAATATATATATATATATATATATATATATATATATATATATCTTGTGAAAAGCATGCATACAGGTAGCTCCTCACACAGGTTTCTGCTAAAGCACTTTGACGTTTATTTATTTGTCAGGATGGATGAACAATCTTGGCAGTGTCTTCAGCAATCAAACGAAACATTCACAGAAATAAACAGTCCCATAGCCCTAAACTCTATCACAGTTAGGTCCCTAACTGGTCACTGGCCACTTTTTGACAGCAGTTTGCCAGACACAGCTCAAATCCAGCTTTTTAAGCTTCCTGTCAGGCATTGCTCTGGCTGACTCCTTAATTGATTAGACCAGGTGCTCCACCTTGTCGTGTGTGTAAACATAGGCAGCTCATTTAACATTGCGGCAGGTGAAAGGTATGTTAATTATGCTGTGCACTATATGTATTGAGTATGTTTGCCAGACTCACATGATGTCCCTGAGGAAAGTGTTATACTGAAACATTGGAATGGAATAAATACACCCTTTTGATACAAATTATGATTTGTCTTAACTCCTTGAGTGCCACCTCACTTGGAATATTATATATATATATATGTGAAGCGCCATCTCAACTTGAGCATTCACTTGCATATTAGGAGTATTAAAAAATAGTTAATGATCATTCAATTCTCAGACTTTCTTTCCCAGATATTTCTCCACTTTTTATAACACTGATCTAAAACAAGTATGTCATACACAGACATAGAACATGTAGCATTTGGAGATTTGGCAACGGTGAAAATGTCAACACTTATACTGTCCACGCCAAAATGGTGACAGTGTAACTGTCGACATACTCATTCTGTCGACATTTTTAATATGGTGACATTGTAGTAATGTCAACAGTCGCTATGTCAACATTCAAAGGGCAATGCCAGCGGCAATTTTTTTTGCCACCTGGGATTCATTTTATTAGCTGTATTTTTATGGACAACCACGGACTTTTGGAATTAATTTTATTATATAAGATTGGAATCATTGCAGATAAAGAACCTGTTGGTTGGTGAGTATTACTGTTCTTTTTATTTATTTTAAATAAATTGATTTGTTAAACAAGGTGTGCGGTTTAATTACATTTTGTGTTGGTGCCAGGGCATGCTGGCACTTGTGGTTTGTAGTACTACAAGCATCAGCATACCCAACTATTAATAGCAGCCTAGGCTTGGTGGAACTTCTAGTGCACCATCCCAAAATAGTGTTTTTTACTTTAAAAATATATTTAATTACCCCATACCTCCCATCCATTGGTGTGGAAAGAGCCCTAGTTCTTTCAGAATGGGGCTTGGAAGGGGACCCCTAGGGGTCTGCTTTTTTTTTTAGGACCCAATCTCTCTAGGGAATCCAGTAATGTGCCAGCACCATCTATCCACTTTTGATCTTGCAGCTATATTATATGGAGTTTCAGCCTTTTAGTCGCATTACTTAATTGTTACTTTTATTAGGACTACTGTGAGAAGGACGACTTAATTTGGATTTTTAAAGGGGAAGACAATATATGTTTAGATTTAATTTCATTTGAATTTTGTATTTGTGTTTGTATGTAATTACATTTTATATGGAATTTTCAGATTTTTTTATTAACTGTCAAGACAAAATTCTCTTGTGTATAAGACATTTTGTTACATTATTATATTGTGTATAAATGGGGTAATTATTTTTGAGCTGGATGTACATTCTGAAGCACCCTACTGAATATATGCTTGTAAGTACGCTTTTGTTATTTAGGTTACACGTTTTTTCCACCTCTTCATGAGCCCCATAATATCTTTGGGAGAATGCTTATTTTAATGGATATTTTGCCTAAATATGAAATAAGAAATTAAGATCCTTCCTTATTTGTGATATAAGCTGAGGGAAGTTGGCAGAGTATAAATCATTGTATATGTTAGTAATATATGTTCACAGATATTTTAGATTGTTGCCACTTAAATTTATTATTGTTTTGGAGTTTGATCGGAGATGTGGTAAAATCTTCCATATTGATCCAATTAATCAAGATTAAACTATAGGCTTCCAGAAATTTAAGTAATTTAGGGAAGTATGTATGTAGGGAGGTCAGGGTGATATACATTATCTTCACAAAGGAAGAATTTGTATTTCTGTGATCTGACTATCAACCCTTTGACATTTGGGCAGTTATTAATCTTGGCAGCAAGCTGTGCGATGATCAGGGCAACTCTTAAAGATGACAGCTGGCATATCGTCTGAATATTTCCAACGATAATTGGATTTTGATACATGAGTACATTGTTATTTCTATTTTCATTTCATGTATGTACTCATGTATCAAAATCCAATTATCGTTGGAAATATTCATTCCCCTTTTTTTCTGGAATTGTTTATTTATGCCAATTAAATTCACTGTTTTTACCATTCTGCACTATTTCATGTTAACTATCTAATTCTACAAATAGTTTATATTATAGATATGTTCTAGGCAATTTGAGCGCATTAATTTATTATACATTGCAAGTTAATAGTTTCCCTCTGGCCATAGAATCCTCAAAGTCTTTTCATGCACTCAATGGTAGTAATAGTCTGGTGAGTTTCTGAGAGTTAGCTGTGTGGATAAGATTCAGACGTGTATTATGACCCCCTAAGCATGAGAAGAGGAAAGAAAATGTGTGTACATGGGGCACTCCATGACTGGTAGCTCTCAGTTATATAAAAAATGCATTAATGCTTTATTGGTATACATTAAAATCATTATCAGCTATTTATATAGTGCTTCTAATTCCACAGCACTGTACAGAGAACTCACTGACATCAGTCCCTGCCCCATTGGAGCTTATTGTCTAAATTCCCTAACATACATACACACATACAGACAGACAGAGAGGGAGAGACTAGGGTCATTTTGAAAACAACCAATTAACCTACTAGTATGTTTTAGGAATGTGGGAGGAAACCGGAGCACCTGGAGGAATCCCACGCAAACACGGGGAGAACATACAAACTCACAGATACACACAGATAAGGCCATGGTTGGGAATCAAACTCTTGACCCCAGTGCTGGGAGGCAAAAATGCTAGCCACTAAGCCACCGTGCTGCCCAATGAAATCTAAAATCTAAAAATTGCTGTTTGGTCATCTGCTATGTTGTTAGGTAGCAAAATATTAAAAAAGAAAAAATTTGAAAATTGGTGTCCATAAATTGTCTATAACAACTGCTAATATAGCAGCCAGTGGCTGCCAACCACGTCCCTACTCCCTTTGTATTCTGTAATGGATTAGTGACCCTCCTATACTGTTTGCTCGCAGAGTTTGTTTGAATAATATGACATATGTGGTGTTATAATACTTAATCATTCAATAAAAATGCTTTAACCCATGTGTGTGTCATTTGTTGTTTTATACACAATGAATTTATCCGAATAAAACATCCTAACTGGTTAATTAACTCTTGGTAATTGGCTATTAGCATATAACATTTAAATCATTTATTGAAAACAAGTTATCTCGCTATCATGAATTTCAGATGTCAATCTCAGATTTAATTGGTTAATATTTAATATTGCTGTAAATTCATGAAATAAGGTATCTTCACCATCCCAAAATACCAGAATGTTGTCTATGTATCTCAGCCGTACACTAATGTGGCTGGTGAATTTCTCATTTGTCTCATGAAAAAACCACCTGCCGCTCCCACCATCCCAAAAAGAGATTGGCATATGTTGGCGCACACAACGTGCCCATTGCCATTCCTCTAATTCGCCGGCAGAATTTGTTTTGAAATACAATATAATTTTTGTTAGGACAAATCTTAATAGTTTAATCAAGAAATCATTAAGGTCTGTTCTTCTTGCCATATTGAGAAAATAAGAAGCCACATTGACACCTTGTTCATGAGAGATGTTGGTGTATTCAACATCATATGACGCCAGCATTATTGTTAAACTGACATGATGTTGTTGATTTTAGCAAATACATCCAAGGTGTTTCTTACATAAGAATCCAGACTTGTAACATATTGGTAAAGATGGATATCAATATAATTGCTCACATTTTTCATCAGGCTGCCCATCACCGTTATGATAGGCCTCCCGGGTGGGTCAAGTTCATTCTTATGAATTTTGGGTAATGAGTGTGGCATACAGATGATTGGTATTTTAGGGTTAATGACACAAAGAGAATCTAGGTCAGTGTTCAATATAATTCCTGCGCTGAAGGCATTATCAATGAAATCATTATACGGGGATAGGAAGATGGCTGCTGGATTAAAAATCAGAAGCTTATAGCATTCTGTGTTATAAGCATCTGATTTGTATGTCAATAAAGCATTAATGCATTTTTTTATATCATTGAGAAATACCAGTCATGGAGTGCCCCATGTATACACATTTTCTTTCCTCTTCTCATTCTTAGTGAATCACATTAATGTGAGGTGGCACCCCCCCATGTACCAATTATAATTGATTGTTACTTCGGATTATTAAAGGTAATTTAGGGGTTTTTGACTTCACCCAGTGCAGTATACAACTTTCTTGCAAGTATTTCATGACCCCCTTGTCTGCCTGGAATAAAGCCCAATGTAGTTGGTTATTACTGGTATTATAGCTTCCAGGGCCTGTGAAGGGAAAAGGTTGATTTCTAGATTGTTGTTGAAATGATGAAACAAAATGTTACACAAGGATGTATTTAAAAGTCTTGTAGTAAGTCCTTGAAAAAAAATCTGGACCAAGGGTTGTCCAAGACTTCTGATCCTTTAACACTTGATTTACTTCTTCAGAGGACATTTGTTTGTTTAAACATGTTATCACGTTATCATATCATGTTATTTGAGATTACACTGGGATGAAAATTTGTGTGTTAGAGAATCTATGTTATATCAGATGGTGGTTGTGTTTTGGAGATCTTATAATATGATGAACAATAACTTGCAAATTCTTCACCAAACTTTTGAGGGTCTTATGCAAGGACATCATTTTTAGTAGACAAAATGTTTCCCCCAGAATATTTGGCCTTTAATTTGGCCTCCAGGAGTTTATCTGATTATACCTTTTCTTGAGACACATTTGTTTTAATCTTCTCAAGGTATTCTCTGTGATTTTGGCCGGAAGCACTTTAATTTCCCTTTTAAGGAGAGTAACCTGACGTATGTGTCTTTCTGAGGAAAGCCCTTGTGTTATACTTCCGGTGGTTGTCATTATAACAATGCTCTAAACGTCGACATGAAAGGGCCAAACATGATTCCTAAGGTTCCCACTTTTTCACTCAGATCTCTTATCTGGGTAAATCTTTGCTCTTTTATATGCACCTAATGAGGTGGCCTCTCCACTAACTTATGGGTCTCCCACAATGTTCTTTTTGAAATATCTGGAATTCTATTTAGTTAGAAGTAATCTGTTAATGTATGGGTTATTTTGTTTGTAGGAAAATTAGGAAGAAACTCATTGAGTCTTTAGTTGCTCTTTAGTGCTTGTGGGGATGTGTCCACGATATATGAAGGATCTTAACTGTTTTAACATTTTTATGGGCTGTTACATGGCTAAGTAAATCCTGGAGACTGGAGAGAAGTATGTGTAATCTTTGATGGTTGCTTCTTTAACTATCCATGAGTCTCTTCCATCTGGTCTTAGAGGCGAGTGTGTAAAGGATTTGTTCAACTTATGATCAAGATCCACATTAAAGTCATCCACAAGTATCACCTCCTGAGATCAACAATGGGTGAAAAAGGTGTGCTGGCACTCAATGGGTGCATATATATATATATATATATATATATATATATATATATATATATATATATATATTTATATATATATATATATATATATATATATATATATATATATATATATACTATTGTTTGATTGGTTGTCTAGTTTTTATCATTAGATATCTTTCTTGTAGGTCTATAATTACCGTAGAAATGTCAAATATGTAATATGAGTATAGACCAGCGGTTCCCAAACTGTGCGCCGCGGCAGGAAGAGAAGAAAACACAAACAAACAAAAAAAAACTTACCCATCATCCAGCGCCGGATCCTCCTCCTCACTGACTGCCGGGCGTGACGTCATCACGTCCGTCAGCCTCAGTGAGGAGCAGCAGCAGAGAGGACGTTAGGAAAGAAGGTAAGTAAAGGAGAGTGAAGGGGGGCACAGAGAGACACTGAAGGGGGACAGAGAGACACTGAAGGGGGACAGAGCGAGACACTGAAGGGGGACAGAGAGACACTGAAGGGGGACAGAGAGACACTGAAGGGGCTCAGAGACACTGAAGGGGGACAGAGACACTGAAGGGGGACAGAGAAAGAGAATGAAGGGGGACAGAGAGACACTGAAGGGAGACAGAGAGACACTGAAGGGGGGCACGGGGAAACACAGAAGAGGGGCACAGAGAGAGACACTGAAGGGGGACACAGAGACACTGAAGGGGCACAGAGAGACACTGAAGGGGGACATAGAGACACTGAAGGAGGGCACAGAGAGGCACTGAAGGAGGACACAGGGAGACACTGAAGGAGGGCACAGAGAGACACTGTAGGGGGACAGAGAGACACTGAAGGGGCACAGAGAGACACTGAAGGGGGACAGAGAGACACTGAAGGGGGGCACAGAGAGACACTGAAGGGGGACACAGAGAGACAAAGAAGGGGGCACAGAGAGAGTCACTGAAGGAGGACAGAGAGACACTGAAGGGGGGCACAGAGAGACACTGAAGGGGGGCACAGAGAGACACTGAAGGGGCACAGAGAGAGACACTGAAGGGGGGACAGAGAGACACTGAAGGGGGACAGAGAGACACTGAAGGGGGACAGAGAGATACACTGAAGGGGGGCAGAGAGAGACACTGAAGGGGGGCACAGAGAGACACTGAAGGGGGGCACAGAGAGACACTGAAGGGGGGCACAGAGAGAGACACTGAAGGGGGACACAGAGACACTGAAGGGGACAGAGAGAGACGCTTATGGGGGACAGAGAGATGCTGAAGGGACACAGAGACACTGAAGGGGGACAGAGAGAGACACTGAAGGGGGACAGAGAGACACTGAAGTGGCACAGAGAGACGCTGAAGAGGGACAGAGAGATGCTGAAGGGTCACAGAGAGACGCTGAAGGGGGACAGAGAGAGACACTGAAGGGGGACAGACAGAGACTGAAGGGGGACAGAGAGAAACACTGAAGGGGGACAGAGAGAGACACTGAAGAGGGACAGAGAGACACTGAAGGGGCACAGAGCGAGACTGAAGGGGGACAGAGAGAGACTGAAGGGGCACAGAGAGACACTGAAGGGGGACAGAGAGAGACTGAAGGGGCACAGAGAGAGACACTGAAGGAGGACAGAGAGACACCAAATCGGGACAGAGAGACACTGAAGGGGGACAGAGACACTGAAGGGGCACAGAGACTGAAGGGATCAGAGAGAGACACTGAAGGGGGACAGAGAGACTTTGAAGGGGGACAGAGAGACTTTGAAGGGGGACAGAGAGACACTGAAGGGGGACAGAGACACTGAAGGGGGACAGAGAGAGACACTGAAGGGGGACAGAGAGACACTGAAGGGGGACAGAGAGAGACACGCTGAAGGAGGGGGACAGAGAGACACGCCGAAGGAGGGGGACAGAGAGAGACACGCCGAAGGAGGGGGACAGAGAGACACGCTGAAGGAGGGGGACAGAGAGAGACGCTGAAGCAGGGCAGAGAGATGGCGAAGAAGGGGACACAGAGTGTGAGATGGCGAAGAAGGGGACAGAGTAATATGGTGAAGGGGCGCAGTGATATGATGAAGGGGCACAATGTGATGATGAAGGGGCCTAAATACATCTTACGTCATTTTGACCCAACTACTTAAAAACGGGACTACCCGGTAATTATTTTGGCTTAGGGGTGCCTTGGAAAAATTATGATGACCTTAAGGGTGCCTCGAACTGAGAAAGTTTGGGAACCACAGGTATAGACATAAAAGGAATTTTTTAGATTTGAGTTCAGGGTGATTAGCTTCCAGAAATGTGTTGCTTAAACACGCATTATTTCTGCTTTTAATCAGGATACAAACAGATTCAGACCTACACGAACACTCGTACGCCTGTCAGTTGGGTGTATAAATTGCAGTTGCCTGAGGGAGGGTGCCAATACACTGATGATGATGACACTCACCAGCACTAGCTAGCTGCTTCTGATTAGTTGATTACAGATTCACCTCTGAAGCTGATAAGTGCTTTCTTCATTGATTGTGCATAGCTTATTTCATTTTGTGATTGTAGTTTAGCCAGAACTTCATTTTATTTTTAATTCTCATATGAGGAGACTTGTACCTGATGTATACAAGAGTTTTTTTTTAACTTATATTCCAACCTAATAGCGAATGATTATTTCACTATCAAAACAAATGTTTAAAAAATTGGGTGTAATTGTATCTGATGTGTGTCTGACTTAAACTTGCCACAAAAGCTACAGCTATGGGGCTTCACACAGGTTGAATTCATCCAACATACTAATTTGTTATTCAAGCCAGCTCGTAACACATATGATATGCTTAAAGTGGATGACACGCCAAAATCATATCATGCTGTAGAGTCATGTCAGTCAACTTGATGAAGATGATTATGTGTGAGTATATATATATTATTTTAATTATTGAAAAAATAAATGATTAAAAAAAGTGTCTCTCCACCTCCCCCCAAAAAATGACTATGAGCACTAGTGCTCATATCCTAGGCTGATATCAGCAAAATTTGGGAACAAAAAGTGTGAGGTTCCATGAAAGCACTAGGCTATGACAAGCTGGGCTATTGTAACTATAGCAGAGAAACCTTTACTGTCAGATGGTGGAAAAGATGCACAATAATAAATAGATATAGGCCATTTCTCAGTCATTCTCGTTGCAGCTCCTAGTGGAGAAAGCTTTCAGTGATAAGGGTTTTCTATTTGTAACCGATGGATTGCCAAACATGGTAGAAGAGGACTACCTGATTTCTTCTGCTGGGGCACATTTTTTGCATGCCTGATTACTGTAGGCTACGGTTGGTTGTCACTATGGTATGGGCCCCCACACTTTGAGGTTCCCTGCTATATTGTCACCAGCCCTGCCTGTCATAGCCTAGTGCTGGTATTGGCATTTTCAGGGAACACTATGCTTTTTATCCCCCCGATTATGCCAATGCCAGTGTAGGCTATGAGAGCTGGTGCTAGTAGTACCTTGGGGGAAGGGGATGGGGTCCATGCTTTTTTAAAATGTATTTATTTTTAGCATACTAGAAAGGTCAGTGCTGATGATGATCATCATTAACATTGATCTTGCATCAGGTGCAAAGTAGCCACAATAGATATACCTCCTGACAGGTGTATCTATGGCTGCTTCCACCTTTACATTGAACGTAAGATACACAAAACACCCTTACTGTACTTTCCTTATGCTTGCCCATCATGTTAGACAAGTACATAACAAAAAATATAGAAATAGAATCCCTTTAAGTGTTGTATACTTCTGGTAGCCATACATACTTTTTCTCTTCGGGTGTCCAAGAAAGCATTTTGTTGTGAACACAAAACCATACCTCATATTTAGCCCGTTGAAATATTTTCTAATCTTCTGCTGATTTTAATTTAACATAAAACATATGAAAACATTGTTAATTTTTTATTGCACTTATAAAAACATGAACATATAGTGCTAAGTTGCCATAACTTTAAATAAATACATTAAATGAAGTTTTCATTTTCATGGTTAAAATGATGGCAGGAAAGTTTGGTTTGGTAAGGGATGAAGGGGAATATAGGTCAATACCCAACTTGTATATCGTCATACTTGCCAACATTTTCATTCTCTCCTCTGAGAGATCCCAGAGAGGAGACCCTGCGGCCGCGTGTGGGGGTAGTAATCATGCAAATCTCGTAATTAAGCCCTGCCGCCACAGATAAATGCCACTATTACCTGCTTTAGAGATGGGATAACTGAACTGCATACTGAGCTACCGGAAAGTATGAAAATCTTGTGGAAGGTCTTGATGAAAGTAGTGGAGTTCTGCAGAATAGGATCGTCTCACTCCCAAAGGGGTGAGGTCTATGCCAAGGCCTGTCCGGAGAGTAATGAAATAATAAAAGCCATCTTCGCCCTCTCAAAAGAGAAGCTTTCGGGAGTCCATTCAATTGGAATAGTGTTCTGTCTAAGAAACCCTCTGCACTTCTTAGAGACTCTGTCATACTTCTCAGGAGGTGGAATACGGAGATTCTTGGACATGGTGTGTGTCGAAGCCAAGAAAGATGTGAGGTGAGGAGGCAGCCAGAGACTTTTGTAAGGAGTCCAAACAGGAGACTACCTGTCACTCACCAGACTGTGAGTGCTTCTTCCCGTGTATTTAGGAACCGTGGCCGTCCACCATCCTGAGGGTCTGCGCATGCGCAGCCCTTTCAAACCTTCAGTACCTGTCCCTTTAGTTAATTGGCTGATCAGGCAACACTCCCTATTTAAAGCACCTGAGTTCCATTCCTCGTTGCCTGATCTTGGAGTCTCATTCCCCATGAGCCTCTGAAGGTGTTCCTGTGTTTCCTCGTGTATTCAGCGCTGCTGATTCCTGTGGTTTCCAGACCACTTCAACTCTCCTGTGGTTTCCAGACCACTTCAACTCTCCTGTGTTTCATTGTGACTGTTTAGCTGATTCCTATCCGCTGCCTCCGTGCACTACAGTCTTCAGACCACTTCAACTCTCCTGTGTTTCATCGTGACTGTTTAGCTGATTCCTATCCGCTGCCTCCGTGCACTACAGTCTTCAGACCACTTCAACTCTCCTGTGTTTCATCGTGACTGTTTAGCTGATTCCTATCCGCTGCCTCCGTGCACTACAGTCTTCAGACCACTTCAACCCTCCTGTGTTTCATCGTGACTGTGTTAGCTGATTCCTATCCGCTGCCTCCGTGCACTACAGTCTTCAGCTCACTTCAACTATCCTGTGTTTCATCGTGACTGTGTTAGCTGATTCCTATCCGCTGCCTCCGTGCACTACAGTCTTCAGCTCACTTCAACTCTCCTGTGTTTCATCGTGACTGTGTTAGCTGATTCCTATCCGCTGCCTCCGTGCACTACAGTCTTCAGCTCACTTCAACTATCCTGTGTTTCATCGTGACTGTGTTAGCTGATTCCTATCCGCTGCCTCCGTGCACTACAGTCTTCAGCTCACTTCAACTCTCCTGTGTTTCATCATGACTGTTTAGCTGATTCCTATCTGCTGCCTCAGTGCACTACAGTCTTCAGCTCACCTCAACTCTCCTGTGTTTCCTCGAGACTGCACCAGCTGATTCCTATCCGCTGCTCTCCGTGCTCAACAGTTCCAGCTCAGCTCTACTCTCCCGTGTTTCATCGTGACTGCACCTGCTGATTTCTATCCGCTACCTCCGTGTACCTGCAGAGTCCTGCTGGCTGCTACCCCTCAGTTCTACTCGTGTCTGCAGCAGCTGATCCGCTCTCCGTGCTTCTCAGTGTTCCTGCCGGTGTCTACTCGCCAGTCTGCATCGGATCTACGCCTCGCTGCTTTCATCTCGTCTAGACCATCGCTACTCTTCAGGGTTCTCCAGGAGTCCAGTTCTACATACTACTGCTTCCTGAGTATTTGTTGCTATCCCTGCTGGTCTACCTACCTGTGCGCTGCACCTACTTGATTACCGCTTCACCCTCCAGGGACTTCGCATCCTGCCGGCCGCCAGCCATTCAGGTATCTCTGCACTCCTGTCTGACAGCCTGCTCCTGAACCACGGTATGCATACTTCTCATTGACTGTGCTGGTGTATTGCATATCTTGCTGGACTGAGTTGTTCTCCTCTGGAGCTTACTATCCGCTGAGACTATTGCCATCATTGACTGTGTTATCTTTTGCCCGGATAGTTTCTGTGACTTTGTATTATTGCAGTGCTGTTCAGTTATTACTATATTGTGCATGTCATTGTGGATCAAGTTCAAGGTGCCCGTGTATCCTCTGTATTGCAGTCTCTCACCATGCTCCTCCTCACATATATATTCAGTGGTACAACTTGCTAGAGGCAGACCACTGATCCCTGTTTCCTGTGTCACCTGTTCCAGTGTCCTCTCACATAGCAGTGGTACAACTTGCTAACGCAGACCACTGACTCCCCGGATACCTCCACCTGGATTCCATTCCTTCACCTAGACAGCGGTACAACTTGCTAAACGCAGACCGCTGACTCTCATCACCTCCTCGTTGCTGTTGGACATTCCTCCTCACTATAGCAGTGGTACAACTTGCTACCGCAGACCACTGACTCCCCGGATACCTCCACCTGGATTCCATTCCTTCACCTAGACGCCGGTACAACTTGCTAAACGCAGACCGCTGACTCTCATCACCTCCTCGTTGCTGTTGGACATTCCTCCTCACTATAGCAGTGGTACAACTTGCTACCGCAGACCACTGACTACCCTCATGTGTCCTTTGTCCATTCAGTTCCTCGTGTATTACTACATATATATTACCAGTGCTGCTAGTCATAGACTTTCCCGAGCATCTCTATCATCTGCTGTCTCCTGTTCCGTGATCATCCCGCTACCAGAGTACCATATTACCATCTATACTGCTCTGGTAAGCTTATCACCTGGTGATCCCTGGGTAAAGACTCCTAGTGCCCGTGACAGTAAGATCAGGCCATGACAGACCCAGATACGGAACCTACAGCCAAAGAGATGCTGCAGCATCTGGTCACCCGTGTGGAGCAACAGGATGCTCGCCAACAGCTGTTACTTCAATGTTACCAGTCGTTAGCCTCCCAAGGAACATCTGGACAGACCGTTATAGCTAAGGTTGAAGCTCCTGTGCTTTCCTCCGTTTCCCCAGTGCCATCCCAGGTGTCTACGGCTTCCACGCTTCACCTGCCTACTCCGTCAAAATACGATGGAGACCCCAAAACTTGTAGGGGTTTTCTCAACCAATGCTCAGTTCATTTTGAGCTCCAACCTCAAATTTTTTTTTCTGGACAAGCTCTGGCTTGGGCCTCCCCTCTGTGGGAGAGAAACGATCTTGTATTACAAGATAGTGCCAAATTCATTTCTATGTTCCGAAGTGTGTTCGATGAACCAGGTCGTGTGACCTCCGCTGCTTCCAGCATTCTTCGTTTACGTCAGGGTTCTCGTACAGTAGGCCAGTACGTCATTCAATTTAGGATATTAGCCTCTGAACTTCAGTGGAACACTGAAGCATTAATTGCCGCCTGCTGGCAGGGCTCTCCGATAAAATTAAAGATGCACTGACTACCCAAGAGCTTCCTACGTCATTAGAAGATTTGATTTCTCTTTGCCATCGTGTAGACATGAGGTTTCGTGAAAGGGAATCTGAGAAAACAACTTCAGTTAAAGCACCTCTTCGCTCAACCCCTCAATTTCGTCCAGCTTCATCTCCGGTGATACCCATGGAGATAGGTCGCTCCAAATAAACTTTAGAGGAGAGGGACCGAAGAGTAAAAAATAGACTTTGTATCTATTGTGCTGATTCCACGCATATGCTCAATTCATGTCCCAGGAAATGCCGGGCTCTAACCAATACTGGGGAGATAAGGTTAGGGTTCCTGGAGTCCACTCCTTGTTCTACGAAATTAAAAGTCTGCGCTTTTGATGTTTCCGTTTCCTTTGCTACCAAATCCTTTAAGTCCCAAGCACTTATTGACTCTGGAGCTGCGGGAAACTTTATTTCTGAATCCCTCGTGAATCAATGGTCCCTACCAGTGATTACTTTAAAAACACCGATTACTGTGACTGCTATAGATGGATCACGTCTCATCAATGGTCTCATCACCCAGAGTACGTCTCCAGTAACGCTTCAGATTGGTGTGCTACACCATGAAGAGATTTCGTTTTTAATTCTTCCTGTAACTACAAGTCCGATTGTATTAGGCCTTCCATGGCTTCAACGTCACTCTCCCCAGATTGATTGGCACTCTTCTCAAGTTACGTCTTGGGGAGCTGAATGTCATCATCGTTGTCTCTCTCAAGTGGTTCCATTCAAAAGACAGCAGTCGTCTATTCCACCAGGTCCTCCTCCACAGGATCCTTCATCTACGGATCTGTGCGATAAGGTTCAGTCTAAACGCCTTCCTCCTCATCGGGCGTTCGTGACGTCCTCGGACGTTGAAGATGGATCTCAGGAGTCATCTTCAAAAAGTCAAGTGCTGGTGGTTTACGTTCACCATCCTTCTTTTCCGGAATTTCCTGCCCTCCCTCCCACCCAAGTTCCTGCTGTAGAGACTGTTTGTCAGACCTTCAAAAATATTTGGTCTCAGGTCAAAACCTGTTTAAAGAAGACATCTGCCAAATATAAGTCTTTCGCAGATAAGAAGAGGCGGGCTATTCCACCACTGAAAATTGGAGATCGTGTCTGGTTATCTACCAAAAATATTCGTTTGAAGGTCCCATCTATGAAATTCGCTCCCCGTTTTATTGGTCCATATAGGATCATTCAAGTGATAAATCCAGTTTGTTTCAAACTTCTACTTCCTAAGAACCTTCGTATTTCCAACGCCTTCCATGTGTCCTTGCTCAAACCTCTCATCATCAACCGTTTCTCGGCTCCTCCTTCAGCACCTCAGCCAGTTCAAGTTCATCAGGAGGAAGATTTCGAGATTACTCATGTATTGGACGCAAAAATTTTGCGAGGAGTTCTCCGTTTCCTTGTTCATTGGAAGGGCTTTGGTCCTGAGGAGTGTTCATGGATCAAAGCTGAAGATCTCAACGCTCCAGCTCTTCTTAAGAAGTTTTATTCCAAAAATCCGGACAAGCCCGGTTCCAGGTGTTCTGTGCCCACCTTTAAAAGGGGGGGTACTGTCACTCACCAGACTGTGAGTGCTTCTTCCCGTGTATTTAGGAACCGTGGCCGTCCACCATCCTGAGGGTCTGCGCATGCGCAGCCCTTTCAAACCTTTAGTACCTGTCCCTTTAGTTAATTGGCTGATCAGGCAACACTCCCTATTTAAAGCACCTGAGTTCCATTCCTCGTTGCCTGATCTTGGAGTCTCATTCCCCATGAGCCTCTGAAGGTGTTCCTGTGTTTCCTCGTGTATTCAGCGCTGCTGATTCCTGTGGTTTCCAGACCACTTCAACTCTCCTGTGGTTTCCAGACCACTTCAACTCTCCTGTGTTTCATCGTGACTGTTTAGCTGATTCCTATCCGCTGCCTCCGTGCACTACAGTCTTCAGACCACTTCAACTCTCCTGTGTTTCATCGTGACTGTTTAGCTGATTCCTATCCGCTGCCTCCGTGCACTACAGTCTTCAGACCACTTCAACCCTCCTGTGTTTCATCGTGACTGTTAGCGGATTCCTATCCGCTGCCTCCGTGCACTAGTCTTCAGCTCACCTCAACACTCCTGTGTTTCATCGTGACTGTGTTAGCTGATTCCTATCCGCTGCCTCCGTGCACTACAGTCTTCAGCTCACTTCAACTATCCTGTGTTTCATTGTGACTGTGTTAGCTGATTCCTATCCGCTGCCTCCGTGCACTACAGTCTTCAGCTCACTTCAACTCTCCTGTGTTTCATCGTGACTGTTTAGCTGATTCCTATCCGCTGCCTCCGTGCACCACAGTCTTCAGCTCACCTCAACTCTCCTGTGTTTCATCGTGACTGTTTAGCTGATTCCTATCCGCTGCCTCCGTGCACTACAGTCTTCAGCTCACCTCAACTCTCCTGTGTTTCCTCGAGACTGCACCAGCTGATTCCTATCCGCTGCTCTCCGTGCTCAACAGTTCCAGCTCAGCTCTACTCTCCCGTGTTTCATCGTGACTGCTCCTGCTGATTTCTATCCGCTACCTCCGTGTACCTGCAGAGTCCTGCTGGCTGCTACCCCTCAGTTCTACTCGTGTCTGCAGCAGCTGATCCGCTCTCCGTGCTTCTCAGTGTTCCTGCCGGTGTCTACTCGCCAGTCTGCATCGGATCTACGCCTCGCTGCTTTCATCTCGTCTAGACCATCGCTACTCTTCAGGGTTCTCCAGGAGTCCAGTTCTACATACTACTGCTTCCTGAGTATTTGTTGCTATCCCTGCTGGTCTACCTACCTGTGCGCTGCACCTACTTGATTACCGCTTCACCCTCCAGGGACTTCGCATCCTGCCGGCCGCCAGCCGTTCAGGTATCTCTGCACTCCTGTCTGACAGCCTGCTCCTGAACCACGGTATGCATACTTCTCATTGACTGTGCTGGTGTATTGCATATCTTGCTGGACTGAGTTGTTCTCCTCTGGAGCTTACTATCCGCTGAGACTATTGCCATCATTGACTGTGTTATCTTTTGCCCGGATAGTTTCTGTGACTTTGTATTATTGCAGTGCTGTTCAGTTATTACTATATTGTGCATGTCATTGTGGATCAAGTTCAAGGTGCCCGTGTATCCTCTGTATTGCAGTCTCTCCCCGTGCTCCTCCTCACATATATATTCAGTGGTACAACTTGCTAGAGGCAGACCACTGATCCCTGTTTCCTGTGTCACCTGTTCCAGTGTCCTCTCACATAGCAGTGGTACAACTTGCTAACGCAGACCATTGACTCCCCGGATACCTCCACCTGGATTCCATTCCTTCACCTAGACAGCGGTACAACTTGCTAAACGCAGACCGCTGACTCTCATCACCTCCTCGTTGCTGTTGGACATTCCTCCTCACTATAGCAGTGGTACAACTTGCTACCGCAGACCACTGACTACCCTCATGTGTCCTTTGTCCATTCAGTTCCTCGTGTATTACTACATATATATTACCAGTGCTGCTAGTCATAGACTTTCCCGAGCATCTCTATCATCTGCTGTCTCCTGTTCTGTGATCACCCCGCTACCAGAGTACCATATTACCATCTATACTGCTCTGGTAAGCTTATCACCTGGTGATCCCTGGGTAAAGACTCCTAGTGCCCGTGACACTACACCTAGTGCACACTGAAGTAGCTGGGCCTGGTCTAATTCTTGCTGCTTGACCTGACAGGACAAATGGCAGAGTGTCCGCCTGTACATCGATCATGGCAAAAGTATACTGTCACACTGCAACAAGGAAAATGACTACTTGTTAGGATTAATGCTGCTGAAACTGGATGCACTGAGTTTAACTTGGCCCTGGTCTTCGTTAGGGACACCTGCAAGGAAGTTTGGATTTAGCTGCAAGGGACACACAGATCGTGGTTCTCTGGAACAACTACCTGTGAAGTAACAGGAGGAGTGGTCAGGCAGTCCAGGTCAGAACCAGACAGGCAGCGCAATACTAAATAAGGATCCGAAGGAAGAGTCAGGGACAAGCCAGGTCAATTACCACATGGAAAATCAGAACCAAAGGGAATTCAAAAGAGTAGTCAGGGAATAAGCCGAAGGTCAAGAGCCATGCAGTAAATGGAGAGGCAGCACACAGAAGGCAGGAATGCTGAAGCACAGTATGGGATCTAATACTCTGGCACCCTTAGGGTTCCTTAGGCATCCCTAAATAGTGGAATGCTGTAACTAATTACCGGTGGTGGTGACGATACCAGCCACCGTCGGGTTTCAGGAGCCAGTGGCCTGGCAGGAAGTATCACGTCTTCTTGCCCGGCAACCAGAAGCAGGAGGACAAGAAGCAGGAGATCACCCGAAGCAGATGAGACTGCCCTTCACAAAATTTTAAATTACTTTAACTAGAAAAGAGAAAATGTTTTAAAACATAAGAATGTATTGGGGTTTTTTGGGGGGGGAGGGAGGGTGTTGGGGGTGAGGGGGGGGGGGGGGTGATGCACTGCTGCTCACACTCAAACACCCTGTATTTTCCTGCTTAGTAGAGATGTCACTGAGACTGCCCTTCCAAAGCTTGCTTTTTTCACTAGAAACACTTTGGATTTTAAAATAAGTAAATGTAATTGTTTTTTGGGTTGTGCTGCTCAGTCATGTAGCAACAGCTCCCTGTTTTTCTAAATATAAATACTAATTCAGGATGATGGCCCACTAATATATATCCTAGTTCAGAATGATGTCTATGCTAGTACTATATAATATAGTATAATATATACCATATACAGTAGCCACTACTTTAAACTCTCTGACTCAAGTATCACTCAAGTACACTCAATTTATAAGCAAACTATTCTTGCAGATTTAACTCTATATAAATAAACTGCATTAAAATAATCACAGTTAGTGTTTTCTATTTGTAGATTCCCTATTTTATCCTGTTTAATGCTCTAGTCACTCTATAGTCATGGCCAAAAGTTTGGAGAATGACACAAGTATTGGTTTTCACAAAGGTTGCTGCTTCAATGTTTTTAGACTGTTTTGTGAGATGTTGCTATTGTATACTGAAGTAAAATTACGAGCATTTCATAAGTGTCAAAGGCTTTTATTGACAATTACATTAAGTTTATGCAAAGAGTCAATATTTGCAGTGTTGACCCTTCTTTTTGCAATTCGCCCTGGCATGCTGTCAATCAACTTCTGGGCCACATACTGACTGATGCCACCCATTCATGCCTAATCAATGCTTGGAGTTTGTCAGAATTTGTGGGTTTTTATTTGTCCACCTGCCTCTTGAGGATTGACCACAAGTTCTCAATGGGATTAAGGTCTGGGGAGTATATTGGCCATGGACCCAAAATTTCGATGTTTTGATCCCCGAGCCACTAAGTTATCACTTTTGCCTTATGGCAAGGTGCTCCATCATGCTGGAAAAGGCATTGTTCGTCAAAAAACTGTTCTTGGATGGTTGGGAGAAGTTCCTCTTGGAGGATGTTTTGGTACCTTTCTTTATTCATGGCTGTGTTCTTAGGCAAAATTGTGCGTGAGCCCACTCCCTTGGCTGAGAAGCAACCTCACACATGAATGGAAAAGGACTTTACCCCAGTCCTCAGCAGTCCAATCCCTGTACCTTTTGCAGAATATCAGTCTGTCCCTGATGTTTATCCTGGAGAGAAGGGGCTTCTTTGCTGGCCATGACACCAGGCCATCCTCCAAAAGTCTTCGCCTCAATGTGCATGCAGATGCACTCACATCTGCCTGCTGCCATTCCTGAGCTTGCCTGCTGCCATTCCAATCCTGCTACTGAACCACCTTTAGGAGATGGTCTTGGCGTTTGCAGGACATTCTTGGTCGCTTTGAAGTCTTCTTCACAACTATTGAACCTCTCTCCTTGAAGTTCTTGATGATCCGATAAATGGTTGATTTAGGTGCAATCTTACTAGCAACAATATCCTTGCCTGTGAAGCTCTTTTTATGTAAAGCAATGATGATTGCACGTGTTTCCTTGCAGATAACCATTGTTAACAGAGGAAGAACAATGATTTCAAGCACCACCCTCCTTTTAAAGCTTCCAGTCTGTTATTCTAACTCAATCAGCATGACAGTGTGATCTGCAGCCTTGTCCTCATCAACACTCTTACCTGTGTTAACGAGAGAATCACTGACCTGATGCCTTTTGTGGCAGGGCTGAAATGCAGGGTAAATGTTGTTTTTGGGATAAAGTTAATTTTCATGGCAAAGAGGGAAATTAATTGCAAATCATCTGATCATTCTTCATGACATTCTGGAGTATATGCAAATTGCCATCATAAAAACTGAAGCAGCAGACTTTGTGAAAAATAATATTCTCAAAACTTTTGTCCTTGACTGTGCAAACAGTATCTGTTCTAAAATGGAACATGAGAAAATGAGTGAGGGCTATATATGAAAGATATTCAAAACTCGTGAGATACAACATTTTCCCGGAAATTACGCTTTGTCTCATTTTCAGATTAGATTTTAGCGCAAAAAACCTAGTCATGTTTTGGTTTTACTTGGAAACCCAAAACTTGGAGCTTTGGGGGTGGGGCCAGGATGATATGCTTTACTGTGAATCACATAATTAAACCCTGCCCCCACCTAATTCACCAGGAAGGTGGGCAGGATGCAGAGAGTATCTGGGAGAACTCCTAAAAATGTATGAGTCTCTCTGACATTCTGGGAGAGTAGGCAACTATGATATCAGCCTCACAGACAGACTGACCAGTCTTGCACGTTAGCAAATAGAATCTAGATTTGACAAATTACTGTTGGTTTAAACATTGTGAGCTTAATAATGGGATATATACCATCTTTAACTACTTTGGAATTGCATCACATTTATGTGTCTTTCCATTTCCTTGATCAATTCTGAGAATAGCATTACTTTTCTTATGGCAATAATTATGTTTCTCCTGTCTCTTCTTATTCGTGCTTTCACCGCCTTCACAATAAACTGTCACGCTATTGTCCACTGACAGCTAGTAAAATAACATTTGTCATTTTATATGGAGAAATTCTTCTGCTTATTTTGCTCATAGAAGTAGAATTGTTCTCTTTTTGTATTACTCTTGTTTTTCTTGTTTAATGTAAAAGTTGTACACAGATGTATTCATTGGAACAAATTAACCAACTTGGAACATATGTAGAAGAAAACATTCACAATATAGTGTAAATATGTAGGAAGTACAATAATTTTATAAAGGCGGTAGTAGACAGTCTCACTTCTGAGTCACTTTACATTTTTGAAGGAAAATGGATATATGAGAATAGTTCTAATATCTGAATACAGTTAACAGAATATAAAAAGGATACCGTCAAATTAAAGCGAAAAATACAAAATAAATGAAACTCTCACCACAGTACAGAAAATGTCTAAAACTATTAGGTATGCAAATACACGGTATTGGCAAATAAAACATGGTACTAGACAGAGAAAATAATTACTTTCTATAAAATTAATTCAGTGACTATTATGGATTATATACATGGATTCACTACACTATTTCCATTTGTGTCTTTCTTGTGAGCAGTTAAGACATAGGGTCTAACCCTCCCCCTCCAGGGTAATACGCAGGAGACATGAGGTTTGCAATTCCCCCTCCAGGGTAAGAGAGAGAGAGAACAGAGCCAACAGGGTATGCCCAAATAGAAATCTCTAGATGAAAATTGTGTGCTAAGATTCTGGCGGACAAGGTTCTGAGCTTACTAAGTGGTAAGGACATTGTTAATGACATAATGACACTTTACTCTCGTTGTTGTTGTTTTTTTTTTTTTGCTTATGCAGTATTTGGAGTCTGGCTGCAGGACCAGATGTTATTTGGCAAGATTTAAGGTCCACATCACATTATTTGGCAATATATACATAAAACAATAGAGCAAATTATCGGCACATGAGGGCACATTTCTTCTAGTATTTTTAAAGTAAATAAATCATTTTAATATAGGTCACTGTTTATCAAAAATATAGAATCAGAATGGTGGATTAACAGAAAGACAGAATAGGAAAACACCTATAACATCTCATATCAAACGAGTTCCAATTGTTTGTTTGTCAGAGGATATGACCCTTTCCTTCTATCCTGCCTACCAAGTTAAAAAGAGGGTAGCGGTGCAGTGCCCTATGGAGGGAGCACTTACTGTGCCCATGAATCTTCTACCTCTAAATCCAATATAATAGCACTAATCCTTCACTATGAGGGATGAACTGGAGCACACATCAGCAGTTCTAGCATTATGATCTGCAATATACAATCTGTAGTTATATGTTGCATCAATGAGTCTGTTAAAGTGTATTCATGAAAATCCTAATAGTAATCCTGGCCGGGCTTGAAAAGTTTAAGGCTTTTAAGCCTTAAACCATGCAAAAACAGGGTTTTACACATGGTTTAGGCAGTTTTAGGTATCCTAGCTATCTAACAAAAGTCTAATGCAAGAGATATCATAGATATATCCCATATTAAGCCACAGTCCCCATAATTCTCAATTGAGACTGCGGTCTGAAGATGCCGTTAGCCATTCTGCCCTATGGGGAGAGCATCTCAGGGGAAGAATATTCAGATCCCTCTCCGACAGGCTTCACGCTCTCTCCTCTTTTAGCAAACAAAAATGGCACTGCGCATGTGGCATGATTTTTTAAATAAGTGGCCACATTTTATCATCCCTTATTGTTGCGGTAAGACATAATAATTAATGGGTGAGGGGTGCGGCCATTAATAAATACTCCCCATAAAGATGAGAAGAGGCGTTAGTGATAAACGCAAATAGCTAAACGAATAAAACAGTTCAGCTTGGTGACAGGTACTTTAAGTTAAGCTGTCACCAATGAGTGCTGCACGAGATTGCACTTTAGTTTATACCTTAACTGGGGCATTTTTATTAATGTGGCTCATTCCGCTAACCTCTAACACCACGTTTCATCTTAGGGACTTTAAAATGGGCTGTTGATATGTGACAGAAGTTCCTGTGACACTGATCACCTCTGATTAAGAGCAAATATGCTGCAAGGTGGCTTTTTGAGGGTGACAAGGCAGTTAAACTGTTACAGCAATCTGTTTCCACTTCACCTCCAAACAGCTGGTTGTTCAAAATGTTTTTTATTACCAAAGAAGCATTTGTAGTCAAATCTTTTTTTTTTCCAAAAAATACTTTCAAGAAAGTCATGGCAAATAAGATATGGTAGCCACATGACAAAAAAAATACTAAAGCTACTTTGTTACCTGAAAATATATTTTTTGTTGTTGTTGTAGCTAATTATGGATAAATCTTAGCTATTGTCTGTAGTGGGTATCTAGGCTAAATACCATTTAAACACTTCCACATGGTGGTGGGACTACTGATATATTAAACACTTTATTAATACTAGCTATACAATATTTATACACAGATATCCCCTAATTCCTTTTGAACCAATTTATAATACCTTAAATGACAGAGCTTAAAAACCTCAATGCTTAATCAGCAAGTCTACCTTCAAAACTGGGGGGGGAAAAATCACCATAGATTAGACATCATCACCTCAGGTCACTCCCAAGGATCATTATATAAAATTATTTTTTGCTGTTATAAAACTCCTGTATTAATTCATAAACATATCTGTCTGTTGGAAGTATGAAAAAGTTAATGACTCTTTACATTACATTTGGTGAATGTGTTCTGATATCTAAACATTTTGTGTAAAAATTCAGAAATTTTAAACTTTCAGATACCATTGTACCTTTAGATCCTAAGCTGGTTCTATTAAACTTTGCCAATTGCCCTGTGAGCAAACAAACCATTCTATTACTTGTACACTATTAATCATTGGCTAGAGAAATAAAA
Source organism: Mixophyes fleayi (assembly GCF_038048845.1). Lineage (NCBI taxonomy): Eukaryota > Metazoa > Chordata > Amphibia > Anura > Limnodynastidae > Mixophyes > Mixophyes fleayi. The sequence continues at coordinate 299,038,316 of NC_134402.1, read as the reverse complement.
TAAAAATACTACTTATATATCTGAATGGATATTTAAAGTTAACGAGGCACAAATCATGGAATGCTTTAATACTTATAGCAATGTGACCTAAAAATTAATACATGCGTTATCACTTAACAAATCATCTTTATTAGAGACAACAAGTATCCAACATTTATTGGAAGAGTAACATTGAGATGCCACTACAAAGGATTCAATTGGAATTTCTCAGTACTCTGAATGAAAGATCTTAACAGAGTCTTGTGTTATTATCATCTACTGCAGTGATGGGCAACAGGCGGCTCTAGGGCCGCATGCAGCCCTTCCAGTGTTCACCTGTGACTCCCTGCTCCTTCCTGTTTTTATTGTCAGATTTATTTGTTAAAGCTTTAAAATTTGTTTAAAATGTCTACTGTTACGGTATTACATCTAGGTGTCTCTTTGATTAAATGTATTGTTTTTACTTATTACTGGCCCTTTTGAAGATTGAAGGCCGCACTATCAAGTATATCAGGTTGCCCATCACCGATCTACTGTTTCATATTTCCCAATAGAATTCATTGGGCTAAAAAAATATCTCTGTTAAGAATGTTATACCCTTCTCACCTTTAATCTTACCAGGTTAAAGGTTATCCCTGTTTTTCCTGTAAGGCTAAAATATTTTTCCGAAAGTGAAGGAGAGCAAACAATAAAAACAAATAAAAAAAATGTAACACAGAAGTGTTGACCTTGGCTGCAAAATGTTTATTACATTTCATTTTACCTCGGCACACTATTTGTGTTATTTGTTAATAGCGCTAATTATTTTTAAAGTATTAAAATACTTAATTACTGGCTGCATTTAACAAGTAATGCTGAGCCTTTATTTTGTAGTATCATTCAGGAATTACAGACTCAGGCATACATTATGGTACACATTATGGTAAACATCTTCGCATTCATAATTTTAGAATACCATTTTGCAGAATGTAATATTTAGAACTGCTCACTCATTATGCATTTATGCAGTAATCTGCTTATCTTTATACCCTCAACATTTTCCCCTATGCAATGTTCCCTGATCTGTTCACACGATTCTATAAAGTGCCCTATAGGTTTCTATCACACCGGTTTGCTAAGTCTGTTGTTCTAGTTAAGCTCTATTCAAAATAGTGTTGGGCCTATTTATAAGGGTGTTGTATAAATTCTTCCATTTCAATGATGTACAGTTAATGACACTGTTTATACAATTTCACTGTAGTCTTATTATTGCACCATGCTTTTCTTCATTTTTGGCAAAAAGAGACAGTGAAAATGATTATGGAGATACAAGTTAGCTTTTTTTAAAAAAAAGTACACAGCGTCTTTAGCCCTTCATTAATGTTAAATATAACACAGATTTGTTTCCAGCTCAGACTAGGCATTCTCCATTATTTTCTATTGAGAATAGTGGACAGGAAAAAATAGGGTAATGGAACCAGCGCTCACAGGAAGGATTTGGTAAAGTAAATGGCACTTCTCTTTCTCTTTACTACTTCACTTGTACATTAGACAGTAATCAGTGCTCCACTGGCCTCCTTCTCTGTATTGTAAAGTATGCTCTTTCCTGCACACAGTGTAAACCTCTGTGAATGTATTCTGCTTCACCAAGGGTTAATATATTAAGTTCAACTTTTTTTTTTATTATTGTTAGTGGTTTTAGTGAATCTTTTTCAAAATTTAGGGATACAGAAAGCAATGAAGAAGGAACGGTGTACAATTAATGGGAATGGACACATTTGTACATTGATATAGAAACGTTTTGTTTATCATTTATTTTCCAGATATAATTATGAATCACAATTGATCGTGATTGTGTTATGGTCATGTTGTGTACTGTGGTTTGTTTATGCTGAATGGTGGGAGATTTGAGGGGTTAATTGCATGGTTATTTGAGGAACCTTCTCTTTATGTCACAATCTCATGCCTTTTGTACCATTTTATAAGAGGGGAGAAGTTGCACTGGAGAAGGGTATGTCTAATGTTTCCATTTCTAAACTAAATTGGATTTTAACACCAATCGTCCTGATAATTGGCTGTGAAGCAATTTTCCAATTCTTGGCCATTGCTGCCCCTGTTATAAAATATCACAGATATATCACAGATATCTGACTTGTTTTTTTGTTTTTTTAACTGTTTATTTTGAAAAATAGCCAACATATACAGATAACAATCAACAATTAATACATTAATTGGTAAAAGACAAAACAGAGAGCGGTACCTGTCATGGGCATATGTCAAAGAAGCTAAAAATACTTGAGTCGGGAATATATAACATAGCCAGATGTTGTCAATAAACAGACAGGTGAGTATACAATTGTTATCCAGAACACTCAAGAAACTATAACATTTTATAACAATATAATGTGGGAATGGGATGGGGTGGGGGGGGGCCACTGGTCGCCACCGAAACTGAAAGAAGAAGAGGACACACTTCCCAATTATACGCACAGTTCCTTGTCCCTATCTTTCCATTTTTAAGAGGAGAAACAAATAACTAGAAAAGGGGCCCTATGCGTTGCAATGGGGATTACTACTTAGATTCTCTGGGAAGGGAAGCAGCATCAAGAGCCAAGAGTCAGGCCACTTATGAATGTAGGGAGTCTTTTTAGGAGAAAGGAATTGGTGCAAGAGGTATGGGGTTATAAGTAAAGCCAAGAAGCCCAAACCTGGTGAAATTTATCATCCGTATCATGTAGGTGGTATGTAATCTGTTCCATCCGGGCAATGAACCAAATATAAGATCGCAGGGCCGCCAGAGTGGGGGGTTCAGCTTGTTTCCAAGACTTAGCTACTAGGCATTGCGCAGCAGCCAGGACATGAGAGGCCAATTTCGCAGACTGTCTATCATCATCAATCACTGGGTAACAGAAGAAAAGACCATGGGTCTTTCCGGACAGGGCATGGAAGGAGGGAGGAGAGGAGGGTCCTAACTCAATCCCAAAAGGAGGATATTTTAGGACAGGACCACCAAATATGTAAAAAGGAGCCCGTCTGGCCACAACCCCGCCAACATAATGGAGAGCTAGAGGGAAACATTTTAGTGAGTTTATCAGGCGTATAGTACCATCTATAGTATACTTTATATGCGTTCTCCTTCATCAAAGTGGAAATAGAGCTGGTGGCAACTTGGTCCCTTATGATTTCCCAATAATCCTCCTCTGGGGGGGCCCAGATCTCTCTCCCACTCCCTCTCGTGCCTACCACCCAGGGGCAAAATTACATTGAGAATCAGGCTGTAGATAGAGGAGATCATGCCCCTACCCAAGGGTGAGGAGAGACATAGAGATTCAAAGGGAGACCTAAGAGGGGGGAGAGGAGCCCCCCCGAGGAGAGAGCCCACAAAGTGTCGTAATTGGAAATACTCGTAGAATTTAGGATGGAGACTTGGATATTTAGAGCGTAGGCCATCCCAGGAGATAAAGGCCCCCTGAGATAGTAGGTCTCCAACAAATCGAATTCCCGCAGTGACCCAGGGACCATAGAAAGCAGAGGAGAGGCCAGGAGAAAAGGCAGGGTTACCCCAAAGAGGTAGGACAGTAAGAGAGGACACTGGTATCTTGAGATGGGGACGGCAGGTCTCCCATATTGCAGCTGAGAATAGAAGGCTAGGGCATTGGGAAGTGAGGGGAGATCTAGTTTGTTTTGTGTGACCCCATATACAGGACAAAATTGGAAAATTAAGATAAGCGGATTCGATGTCAACCCACGACAGTGCCGTGGGGGGGGGGGGGCAAAGGAGGCTACGATCTGGCTCAGATGAGCTGCCCAATAGTATATTTTCAAATCCGGGAAACCTCTACCACCACCTCTGGTGGGTCTTTTTAAGAGAGCCAACTTAATCCTGGGAGACCGGCCATTCCAGATAAACCTAGAGTGAGATTTTTAGATTGATGCCAGATCTGAAAGGGGAACTCGGACAGGAAGGGTCTGGAAATAATAGAGGAGCTTAGGAAGGAGGTTCATCTTGACAGAGATGATCCTGCCCAGCCACGAAATGATCAGTGAGCGCCAGGAGAGCAATTCAGATTTGATCATAGCAAAGAGGGCCGGGTAGTTCTCTCGGTAGAGGGAGTCATAGGAGTCTGTAATGAAGATACTAAGTATTTAATTTTCTTTCTCTGCCACCGAAAGTTAAAGCGGGAGGTGAGTACCAATCCTTCAGGGGAGGGAATATTAAGGAGGAGAGCTTCAGATTTTGTAATGTTGATCTTGTACCCCGAGAGGTGGCCATAATGATGTAGTATGCTAAAGAGTCCAGGAAGAGACTTCTCAGGTTGCAGGAGAGTCAGAAGGACATCGTCCGCAAAGAGAGAGAGCTTACTCTCCAGCTTCCCCGTCCGCACACCCTGTATGTTCGGGCAGGCCCGGATTGAGGCTGCAAGAGGTTTTATATAACAAGGGCAAAGATGAGAGGAGACAGGGGGCATCCCTGGCATGTACCGTTAGATATGGCGATAAGGTCAGAGGGAGAGTCGTTAATCATGACTATTGCGGAGGGTCGAAAATATAAGGCTTGAATACCCGTGAGGAGGTTGCCCGAAATCCCAAACACAGACAAGGCCTGGGACATAAAGCTCCAGGAGATCCTGTCAAAAGCCTTCTCGGCATCAAGGGAGAGAACAATGGCCGGGGTCTTCCTGGTATTAATGATATGAATCAGATCAACGACTCTGCTGGTGTTGTCTCTGGCCTGACGCCCCGGTATAAAGCCAACTTGGTCATAATGTATAAGGGAGGGAAGGACCGAATTTAGTCTATTGGCCAAAATTTTTGCATATAATTTGACATCTATATTAAGCAGGGAGATAGGGCGATAACTGGCGCAGTCATGCACATCTTTACCCTCTTTATGAATGATGGAGATCCGAGCCTCCAAGGAATCCCGAGACCAGGAACCCCCCATCAGGACTGAGTTGAATAGGGTGTGCAAGCGGGGGATCAGGAGGCCAGCAAACTTTTTATAGTACACAGCAGTAAAGCCATCTGGCTCCGGAGCCTTTCCTGTTTTCTGAGACTTTATGGTTTGTAGAATTTCATCACTAGTAATCTCAGCCCCCAGAAGAGTACTAGCCTGTGGAGAGAGTTTCGGAAGCTTAGCAGAGGAAAGAAAAGATTCAATCAGCTGTGAGTGTTGTTGGGAGACTAAGGGATCGGACGGTTGGGGCAGGTTGTAGAGTTTAGTGTAATAGGATTGGAAGGCAGCTCGAATCCGCTGAGGGTCATAATGTAAAGTTCCATCGGAGTCCCTGATAGCCAGGAGATTCCGGGCCGCTATCCTAGCTCTAAGTTTGGTGGCCAGCAATCTATCGGCCTTATCGCCCTTTTTGTAGTAACGCTGATTGAGCCACTTCAGATTGTTGGCAACTTGGTGAGATAGCAGGAGATTTAATTCACCACGGACAGAAGCAATTTTCTGGAAAACCAAGGGATCAGGGTTCAATTTGTGCCGTTGCTCTAAGGCTCTTAGCGAGTCCGTCAATTGGATAGTTTTAGCTAAACCGAAACGCTTAGTCCGAGCCGCTAAAGCAATAAGATGACCCCGTATTACAGCCTTATGGGCGTCCCAGAGAGTCATAGGAGAGATCTCAGGGGTATCGTTGATCTCAAAGTATTCAGAGAGAAGAGAATTTAGGTGGGTTATGGTTTCTTTATCATGTAGGAGTGATTCGTTGATTCTCCAGGTTGCTCTAGGAGGGCGGTGAGCAAGGGAAGTGAGTACAGCAGAGACAGGGGCATGGTCTGACCAGGTAACAGGGAAAATTTGGGATGAGCAAAGTTTAAGAGTGAGGTCGTGGCTGAGCAGGATCATGTCAATCCGGGAGTAGGTATTATGCGGAGGAGAAAAATAGGTATAGTCCCTGGCCAGAGGGTCCAATACTCTCCATGAGTCATATAAATTATGGAGTTTTAGAAAAGCCTGCAAGGCAGCTGTGATGTGGGCATCTCTCCTTCGAGGGAGAAGAGGAGGTGCTTATGGAACGGTCTATAGTCGGGGCTAGGACTGCGTTGAAGGTCACATGCATGAAATGTCAGAAGAAATTTTCTGGAGCGAAGCTCGGGGTGGAGATGTTGGACAAAGGGAGTTTCTTGTAGGAATATCAGGTCTCCTTTAAGAGATTTAAGAGAGGAATGGAGTTTAGCTCGCTTCTGGGGGGAGTTGAGGCCCTTGACATTATAGGAGATAAGGTTAAGGGTCATAGGAAGATCAATGAGGGGAGCGCTAGAGACCAGAAGAGGGAAGAGATGTCAGCGGAGCGGAGAAAAAAGGAAGAATGTACAGGAACTGAGCTGGTAAGTGGCGACCAGTGAGGAGAAGGAGGAAAGGGAGGGACGAACCAAAGGTTAAGGGTACAAGGGGATCGACATAGCGGACCAAAGTCCACTTGTCACAAATGCTGGTAAAGGATAGGACGTGATGGACGAGCCATCAGGGTGGCCAGCGTAGAGCCCTAGGCTCTAAGGGGGGTGGTAGACTAGGAGCAACCACAAAAAAAAAGCGGAGGGCCGGGGGACCCAGGAAGGGAGCCCGAGAGACCAATTTAGTGTATAAGACCTATTGAGGAGGAGGGGAGTGGGGAGGATATAAGGAGAATACTGACTCCAATGGTAGGGGAGGGAAAGGGGGAATGCATGGAAGGAGGAAACAGAGGTAATAATTATCATCAAAAAACATATTATATGAGGTAGGAGATAGCTCAATAACACTAGGCATATCGTAGTAGGCACATGTGAGGCCATCAGGTGTGGCCCAATAAAAGAGCTATCAAAAGAGAATCAAATAGACAACATAATAACCGTAAATACAACATAAAGACAATTAAAACAAAACATCACCGCAGCTTGTCGGAGGCGAAAGCAGGAGCTGTAGCTTGTGTATCATCAGAACCTCGTCCCACCTAGAAGGAGATACACAAAACAATAACCCGCCTTCTCAAGGGGTAGGCAGGAACAAGACAACAGGTAGTATAAGGCATTATTGTGTCCGGCGCCATCATTACAGAGTTAGTGTAGTAGACAATGAGGGGCGATTTCCGCGGACATGGGAGTCTTGAATTCTATGTCCCAATTATAGAACTATGTTCTGACTTGTTTTAAGATTTGAGGTGGGTAAATGTGTAGTAGTGCTAAGTCTAGAGTTTATTGTTGTGCTAGTGACCTTTTTAGATAGACTAAAGACCTCAGTCCATAGGGTTTAAATGGCCGGGCACTTCCAGAATACATTTATGATATCCCCCACTTTGTTACAGTTGCGCCAACAAAACAAGGTTTAATTGGGGAACATTTTGTGGAGTATAGCTGGTGTTAGATACAGTCGGTTTATTAATTTAATCATCTCTATATGATTTAAACATTTAGTCACGTGATGGACGTTTATAAAAATGTGTTCCCATTGTTGTTTTTAAAGAGTTTTTTGTACGCTTTAGTTCATCGTGAGCATTTCATTTTTGTAAGTTTTCTGTAGGTGTAATGTATTTGTACTAAAAGTGTATACCACTTTCACAACCTCCCTTTGTGCATTTTGTTAATATTTATTACAGTTGGGGGTAACTTTAGGATATGTTCTTGTTTTGCTATGTCAGTGATCCTATGTCTGATTTCTAAGTACTTGTAGAATTCTCTTGAGCAGCGTCAAAATTTTTCTGTTGTATTTGGAGAAAAGATAAGAGGTCATTTATAGTAAATCGAATGTTTTAGGGTTGTGATACTTTTTGTAAGCCATAGGGAAAGGTTGAGATCAGAAATCAGTTTGGTCAATCATTTTAGTGATACATTTTGTGCAGGAGTGATAATCTCCTTGTTTACTTGTTCTAGCCCAAACTCTTAATGTATCTAAGGTTAGTGTTTTCATATTTTGAATAGTAGGTTTTAGTTGTTTTGTAATTGTCACTTGGTTGTACAGTAGGTCATGCAGAATGTTTTTCTCCCACACATGTATATGGTCATTATTCAGTGCAGTGTATCCAAGTATTTCTTTGAGGTGATATATGGCATGGTGCAAAAAACATATATTAGTTTAGGAAGTAACATCATCTTGAATGCTGCCAATCAGCTCAGCCAGGAGACCTCATGGTTAATCCATGCTTTAGTTAAATTTCTAAGTTTTGAAATTAATGGGTTGAAGTTAATTTCAAATGTCTCTTCTATATTTGCAGGTAAGATTTTTTTTCATATATATTGGAATTTGTTTTTGAGAAAGTTGAGTTTGTTTCTAGGTACTATTGAGCAGTAGTGCTTCAGACTTAGAAGTACTAAATTTATTCAATTTATTGAAGGAGTCCTCGCTATAATGGTCTAGAATCTCATGCAAGGATAACAGCAAAGTCTCCAGGGTGGTCTCACAAAATAAGACATCATTAGTGAAAATACACAATTTATTCATAGTTCCATTCAGATCAATAACTTTAAATTTTGGGGCAGTTCTAATGTTCCTAGCTAATGGTTCTATTGCAAGAATAAAAATGATTGGGAAAGGAGATAACCTGGTGCCATTTGTAATTTTGACTTTGTCTGAAAGAAATCTGGCAGACAGTCACTAATATATTGTTAGAATTACTTGTAAAATGTAATCCTGAAAGCCAAATCTAGTTAGTGTTTAGAATCGTCTGACCATTGGCTACCTGGTCATGGTGTATCAGAGATGGAAGATAGGACTAATTTGGTTTGCTAGTAATTTGGCATACATTTTTATGCCAGTATTTAAGTATTTATATTAATTGGTCTGTAGTCTTTACATTTTGCTCTATCTTTTCTTGGTTTTAAGATTTTTTACTTATGCATTTGCTCCAGAAGTCTACTATTCTCAGTGCCAGAATTGTAAAGTTTCATAAGGATATGTGTCAATTAATTTTGGAAAGTTGTGTAAACATTGTTTATGTAGCTTATAGGACCAAGTGCTTTGTCATGCAGTAGTTTTTACATTCTTGTGTTTCTAGTTGTGCCTATGGGGCATTGAGTGACTCCCTAGTGTCTTGGTCAAGTGTGGGTAGCTTCCCCTGAAGGCTGTGATATTTCTTTATTGCCTTTTAAATGATATAGTGTGCCATAATATTTGGTGAACGTATTGGCAATATTTGCAAGGTTGGAAAATTTGATTAATAAGGTGCGTTTTTCTATTTCTGGCCTGTTGGTCTCTGAGTTTTCTTGCTAGTAGCCTGCTAGCTCTGTTTTCTGTAATAAAACATTTTTAGTGAAGTCTTGTTAATGCAGCTTGTTTATTTATTTATTATCAAATTCTGTTCAAATAGATTTTGTGGAGTGATTTTATTTGTCTTTGTTTTTAATGAGGTGAGTTTAGATTCTAAGCTGGTTTGTAACTGTATCCTCATGCTATTGAGTCTGTCTCCTGTTTATATGGCTATTCCTCACTGTACAGACTTCAGGGAGCACCAATAGGTAAATATTGAGGTGCCACATGGTTGAATGGTTAATGTGTATAGTGTTGGTTAATGTGTATTGTGTTAATGCATCCTGTGGTGCTGTTTTAGCTTCTAATAAATGTAATTGACAATTTGGTGGTATTTTAGTTTGTTTGCAATGCCAAACCAGTGGTGTGTGGTCTGACCACATTATTGGGAGAAATTTTATGAGTTTAGTTTCAAGTGCCCATTTATCTGAGAGTATGCATGAATAGAAATTATAGACAGTGGAACACTATGTATAGTCTCTTTCTTCAAGAGAAGTAACTCTCTATACACAGGCCATGTCTGATGGGCTTACGTTGTCAATATTTCTTTTTCTCTTCCTGCTGCGTTTGACACTCTAGACTAGTCTCTTTCTAGTAGTTTCGCTCCTTCTTAATTCATAGAGATTACATAATTAGAGTTGTGTCTTTGAGCAGATTCACTGCCAATTGGTGGCCGGCCCTACACTTTCCAAGGAGAGCAATGCCATAGCCTCTCGAGCATGGACCAGCTATTTTGTTATGTTCAACCACTGTATCTGCTTCTGGTTTTCAGTAATCATTTAGATTCAATGCATATCTGGAAGCTTAGTCTGCTTGGGGAAGCACTTGGACTTCTCCTGATACCATTAATGTCACTGTTACTCATGAAAATTGAAAGTGGAGATATGACTCTCACATCGGAGCCACACATTCAGTTCCCAGTGAGTTAGAGGTTGCAGATGGAGGATTGTGGTTACTGTAAAGTGTTGGGAGAGCTCAGTGTGAGATTTACGAGCCCGGGATCTCTGGTCCTGATATCATTCAATCTGAATCCCGCGTGGTTGGCAATCTAAGTGTTAATGTCTACTAAAGAAAATGTGAGAGAATTCCTTGTTTCTATTGAACACTATTTACAATTATCACTACAAAACATCAAAACAGCAGCATGTTTGCTACAATGCAGGATGTACAAATGTAATATAGTACATTAAATACTTTATTATCTGTACTTCAAAGTTTATAATATGTTTAGTGTTTAACTCGATGATTGCAAAGGTTTGTGTCTTTGTGCAAATAACTTTTATTGAAGTAATAACTTTTGGCTGGCCAGAGAAAAGCAGACCAACGTACTTACATTTTTTATATGAATCACAACACCATACACACAAAAGAAACCCACAAATATTAAATAAAAGGGAAATAGGTTACTGTCTGATATTCATCACTTCCAGTTTAGGTTATGTAACCAATTGACTATTGTGCACCTCAAGCTTTTGCCAAATGTTCCTTCACAATTGGATCAGCTTTACTAACCCTGTTCTTCATTTGATTCTAATTCAATTTGTTCATTTACAGACAGGGTGATTGATTCATTAAGGAACGTAAATGCCATATTTTGCATAATATTGCTCTGCGCATGCCCAGAAACATTCTATACACCACAGAATACAACTGCATGCAATTAATGGGGGAGGGACGGGTGTATGTAGTTAGGCAATGTAAGGGCATGCCAAGGTTGAGCGCACACACATCCATCCAATTCAACATCAGGGCATCTCTGAGGTAAATGATATTTAGTGGTATCACTTGCAGCAGCTGAGTGATAGTGATGACAATCATGTATGTATGCTAGACCATGTGTTTGCAATCAAGAGCAACTGTTAAAATGCATTATATGTACAGTAGGCATTAATAACATCCTGATATATGTATTTCATGGGGGGATATAATGGGAAAAAAAAGTTTTTTTAAAAGTATTTTTATTAATGAACTTATTAATAGGTGTTAATATCTTTATTTTTTTATCTGTGCGTTCAAATGGGACTTTACATATAAATATGCATTGTGCATATCCTGCAGTGTGTTGTGTCTGTCTGCATACAGCAAGTATAGGCAGAGTGTACTTATACCCATATTCAAATTGAAACATTTCTTGAGATCATCTTGTTGAATACGGGCTTACCTTTTCCGTCCAATTTTATAAAGCACAAATTGCGTTCACTTTATGTTCCTTAATGAATCCGGCCCAGGGACTTCAATTGTTTTATATTAGATCTGATACCTTTAATATTTGTAACCTTACATGAGCTTTACAGCAACAACAACAAAAACAGAGAATACGGCGCTCTGAAAACTCTAATACAAAGTATGAAAATAACCAGACGGCAGAATAAAAAAGAGCTGAAAACATTACATAGTGATTAATATCAATCCTTTAAAAAAGAATACATTCAACAATACATATAAATCCAAAAATAATCAAATGCTATTTTTAAAAAACTGTTAAATATCAAATCTAAATGGGATAGCTAAACATAAATTAATATAGAAGTGCATTTCTTATTAGAAGACCGATAGGCATTGCTAAACGAATAACTTCATATCCTACAATAACTCGAATATTCAGTCCAGAAAGTTTTTATCTGACAAAGTCCACGCAATCTCCTTCCTGAAGTAAACCTTTCGGAGATAAGGACAGAAAAACAGTAGAATATAAAGAGTGTATTTTCCGTCCAATTTTAGAAAAACACAAATTACGTTCACTTTGCATTCCTTTATGAATCAGGCCCTGGGTCTTCAATTTTTCTATAAGATCTGATACCTTTAATATTTGTAACCTTACATGAGCTTTAACTATTTCCTTATATATGCTTAAAACCTAAACAAAGGATGCCCTTGTTTATGCTTAAAATTTTTGAAACATTCTAAGCATTTGAAGTATTAAGATTTAGAGAGTACAATGGCTAAAATATGTTTTTCCACATTTTATTTACTTATAGCATAGTATAAAAATGGATTTATTTTGGAATTTTTACCAACTGTCAAATAACCTCTAAAGCTATTTCTTAATTGATTACAAATAAAACCAGACAACAACTAACAACATACATGTTTGTCCTTTGTGGTTTAAAACTTAGTTTAATGCTACAACATTTAGTTGCAATGTCAACTGTGACTTTATTTGGATATGTCTACCAGCACTGTACATCTGGTTATTGTAACTTGCGCCCATTCATTTTCTGGTTCTGGAGAAGGCTTTCATTTTTGTGCCACATGGGCACTTTTGTGGATTTTCTGTGGCTCACTGCTAGACACAGAGCCAGGACACTTTTTCCCCACGTTCACAGAAGTTGAGGTAGCAGCGGCTTCTATCAATGAGGCTGCAAAAACCATCAGAGGAGGAACAAAGATGACAACAGCAATGACAGCTGACCTCATTGGGTCCAACAGCTCAACTGAGTTGATTTTCCAGTTGATCTTCGAAAGAATCCTGTCCTTGGTGTGATGACACTTCTTGGTGCTATTCTGTAATGTCCCATTGCATTCACAATTTTTTAATGGCTTCATATTTGTGAAAAAAAGATGATTATGTAGGAAGAAGGGCGCAGATCTAAAGTTCAGCAAATCGTTTCGATATGCCTAGTATATTATGTATTTAGAGAGATATATACTTATCTGTTATCCTCTTCTGGACTTTTACATACAGAGTATATATAGGTCCAACATAATTTAGTGTAACTTCGCTTTTAGCAAGTATCAATTCCAACCATGCGCTATATTAAAACTTTTTTCATCTGCTGCTAATTTCAGATAACCGCAATAGGCCCAACATAATTCAGTGCTTACAGAAAGTACAGTACTTAATGTATAGAGAGGTATATGTGAATTATTTTTGCCAAGTCTATGCTCATAAAAGTGTGTTTTGATCTCTCAAATTTAAAAAAATAAATTAAATATTTTTAGAAACGGCAACTACGAGATACAAAGAGACTAGGCACAATTCCATATTGCATCCTTCACAAGTAATCCTTAGAGAGGTTAAGCCAACAATCTAAAATTACACATAGACAAAGACAAGGAAAATTAGTTGATCTTCTGGAAATGTAATTATTTATTTGCATATACTCAGACCCATTTAGCTTAGGCTTATAGGTTAACTGAGCCTATAGTAGATTCAACACAAATATATTAATATAGTTATTAATAGTTAATTCCAATAGTATAATATATAATAGTATATAGTTAATAGTATATTTCCAAAAACATACTTGTAGGTTAATTGGCTGCTATCAAATTGACCTTAAGTGTGTGTGTGTGTGTGTGTGTGTGTGTATGTTAGGGAATTTAGACTGTAAGCCCCAATGGGGCAGGGACTGATGTGAGCTAGTTATCTGTACAGCGCTGCGGAATTAGTAGCGCTATATAAATACCTGATGATGATAGTTAGATTTAGGGTGGGATAGGCAGGACATCAATTCCATGTGGCTATTAAAATCCATAATTTATTGCATCCATCAAAAGCTTTAGCACAGATTACCGTAGACCACAGCAGTACATACCATTAATTTGACATGTTTCGCTCAGTAAAATGTATTCAGAAGTATAAGAGCATAGATCGCAAACTGATGTTATAGCAAGACACATTAATTGCTATATATGTAACAAGTATAATTAGTGTGAGCTATGTCTATTTCTTCCAGACTACGGTTTGGCAAATATATTACACAAATAAACAAGTACAAAAATAACATATGTTAAAAACCATAATAAGAATAAATGAGAGGTATGTGTTAAACAGGAATACACCTCAAGACAATATAAAGTGGGACACACATGATAATCATACAAATATTAATTATAATCATTAACATTTCTTGGTTAAACATAATAATTATTCAATTAATACAAGATTTATATGACCCACTCACTATTAAGGCCTAATTGATGATATATCTGGAATGCAGATATCCAATAGGTCTCTCTCTTGAAAAAGGCTATGTTTGCCATAACATATATAAAAATAATGGCATAACATACAGAAAAGAATCAATACTGAGAATTTCAGCTAACACAAAGAATAAGAGAAGTGATAGTGAGCAGTTGGTCAGTGTCAACTTACTAAAATAGTAAATGTATTCTGCCTCTTCCTGCTTAACAGCATTCCTTTTCGCCCTATCTTTGAATAAAATAGGCCAGTGGTTCCCAAACTTTTTCAGTTCGTGGCATCCTTAGAGTCTCCATCATTTTTTCAAGGCACCCCTCCAAAATAATTAACGAGCAGTCCCGTTTTATAAGTAGTTGGGTCAAAATAACGTAATAAGTATTTAGGTCAAGACAGAAATACTTAGTAAGTTGTTTGCAAAATTAGTACACAGAAATCCAAGGGAAAATAATATTTGTATATATTTTTTCAATTATATTTCTGTCAAAGAATAATTTACAGCTAATATTCAGAGGAATAAAATCAAATGAAATAAAACAACATGTACAAAAATCATCACACTGTGCTCCTTTATCCTCACACTGTGTGTCCCTTCAGCTTCACACTCTGTGCCCTCCATCATCCACACTCTGTGCCCTCCTACATCCACACTGTGCCTCCTTCATCCACATTGTGCCCTCCTTCATTCACACTGTGCCCCCTTCATCCACACAATCTGTGTCCTCCTTCATTCACACTCTATGCCCTCCATCATCCACACACTCTGTGCCCTCCATCATCCACACACTCTGTGCCCTCCTTCATCCACACTCTACCCCTCTTCATTCTCGCTCTGCCCCCTCCTTCATTCTTTTGACCCTCCATTGCTGTTTCATTTTACTATTTCCCCTCTGTTTCTTTACTTACCATACTTGGCCTTCTTTCTTCTATGTCTTCTGTCTTTTCTTCTGTCTTCTTACCAATGCGGCGGTGCCCGGGACCCAGCATCCTCCTCCCTCCTTGCTTCTCACTGAATGTCGTCATCATGCCCGACATTCAGTGAGAAGCAAGCAGGAAGGAGGAAGCTGGTTCCCGGGTACCGCCGGATTTTGTTTTGTTTTTCCTGGCCATGGCACCCCTGTGACAGCGCAAAAGCACCCGTGGAGCCGCGGCGCACACTTTGGGATCCGCTGAGATAGGCATTAAAATTAGTTTTTGGGTTGTATCTTAACCAGGGCAACAGGGCATTTTCATATTTGTATGAATCATATAAGCATGAGCAAAGTAGAAAGCACCTATCGGGTTAAGAATTGAATCCTCAATTAGCCAATAAGAAGCTGATAATTAGTGATCAACTGTCATCACCATCAGCAGGTATTTGCACCAATTCTCAGGCACCCGCAACTGGTACGGCTACTGGCAGACATATATGCATATCCATGCATGTCTGTTTCAGTTTGCAATTACGCGAGTGCACACTTACTGGAGTTGGTTTCTGCTTGTACACCCCTTTTCTCCCCCATTCCACTTCCTTAACTGTAAGGAGGTACAAGGAAAGCTGCAAGGAAATCCTACCAGAACAGCTGATCTTTATTTGCGGTTAATCACAATCACTTTCATTGCTTGCAGGTGTATGCAATTTAATTTGAACATGATTTTGAACGTAATCGGTTAACACAGCTACAGACCCATTATGAAAGAGAGTGCTCACTTATTCAACCAGTGTATCATAGTTTTCTGAACTTCCTTATAGTGTTTGTTTTCACTTCACTATTTTTGGTTGCAAAGTCAAATTAAAGGTGGAAAAAGGCCAGACACTATTTATCTTGATTCAGGCTTTACATCACAAACACTTGAAATATCAATAAGGATGTATTCACTGCATGTTTTAGTGATAAGCATGAATGTAGAACTTGAATTGAGTAATGTGGCCCTTTAAAACGTTACTATTAGACCCAGCGACTTCTAGTTATATCAATGGTTTGTATATAAATATTTACTCTATTTATTATCCTGATTCTATATTTCTTTTTACTAAAAGTTTATTCACTAATGTGTATTTATTAATTTATTCATTCATGTATTCTATGGTATTAATATAAGTTTTAATTTTTTTTATTTCCACCAAAACAATACTAAATTGATAAATCAGTTAATGATATTTTTAGGTGTAGCGTAATCACTCCTTAGAAAATAAAACATTTATTGTGACATTGAGCTTATATGATGAGTTTTCTCCTTGTCATGTCATCAACATTGGAGGAACGTCTTGATTTTGGTAACGTCCATTTTATGCCACATTTTCTACACTTTTGTAAGATAGTCTTCACAGTGTTCCATGGTATGTAATGCCTTTGGAATTCTGTTATACCCCTCTCCTGATTGTCACCTTTCAACAATGAGCTCTGATAGATATTTTGAAAGTTCCTTGCAGAACATGGCTTTACCAGCGTGATACAACCAAGAAAACTGCAAGGAAATCCTACCAGAACAGCTGATCTTTATTTGCGGTTAATCACAATCACTTTCATTGCTGGCAGGTGTATGCAATTTAATTTGAACATGATTTTGAGAGTGTTTGGTTAACACAGCTACAGACCCATTATGAAAGAGAGTGCCCACTTATGCAACTAGTGTATCATAGTTTTCTGGACTTCCTTAAAGCGTTTGTTTTCCCTTGAGTATTTTTGGAAGCAAGGTCAAATTAAAGGTAGAAAAAGGCCTGACACTATTTATCTTGATTCAGGCTTTACATCACAAACACTTGAAATATCAATAAGGCTGTGTGAAGTTATTATATTCACTGCATGTTGCAGTGTATAAACATGAATGTAGAACTTGAATTGAGTAATGAGGCCCTTTAAAACGTTCCTATTGGACCCAGCGACTTCTAGTTATATCAATGGTTTGTATGTAAATATTTAGTCTATTGATTATCCTGATTCTGTATTTAATGGTATTAATATAATTGTTTTTTTTTGTTTTTTTTTAAAACAATACTAAATTGATAAAATCAGTTAATGATATTTTTAGGTGTAGCGTAACCACTCCTTAGAAAATAAAACATTTACTGTGACATTGAGATGAAAGTACCCAATGGTTACATTTCTTTTCTTCTTGTTAGATTACAATCTAAACTTGGAAAACCTAAAAAGTTGTAACAAATATTTTACAAATAATACATTATGTTAATTGTTTCTATAGATATTAAAACTTTGATCATCTACTATTAATGGTACAACTTAATTGTATTCCTCCAGTCATCCATGAATATTAAAGGGGTCGTACACTCTTCTTCTCTGTAAATTCCTACCCCTGTTTTTGATAGTGATTGGTAGCGGCTGTTCAATGCTGAAGAGGGCAGAATACGAATTTTTGTTTGAGAGTGATCACCAGCATAATTGATCCAACAAGAGCTATCCTTTCATTGCTTTTTATACTATATATATATATATATATATATATATATATATATATAAATGTAGGTTAATAATTATTACTTGTAAAAGTTAGCTGTAGACTATTTTAGATTGACATGAATGTAAAATTTAAAATTTCTATCCATATTTGGTATGTTTAAGTTTTTTTTGAATTATATGTGTGTTCTACTACATACAGGACGTGTTCCATACAAACTACTGGGGCTTACTTACATATTGTCAAGATATATTTGTATTGAGGAAATTTAATGTGTTGGCAAAGATCGTTCCATTTCAATTCTGCTAAATATCTGTTTTCTGTTTTAGTTGTGACTGGGGCTGGAGATGGTATCGGTAAAGCATATTCAATTGAGGTAAGAGAAACTTAAGCAGTTAGCTTGGAATTAATGAATTAATCTCTTTATATTCAAACAATTCTAAATTCTATTTAGGTCAAATCTCATGATCACGTTTTCTATGCAATTTTGTCTCAGATTTATTTCCAGAATACTTTACGGAGCAGGGGAAGGATATTATTGTTGCCTTTTGTTAAACAAAATTAGAACACATCAATATTGTATGATATACATACAGTATATACGCAAACATGCAAATACAAAATAGGTAGAAACCGTAAAGCCAGTATTTGTATTATTATTTTATATTTGCTTCTGATAGAGTGAAAGTGTTTTTCATATCTGTATAAAGACAACTACTTATACAGGGCACATTTTCCATAATGGTTAAATATACATTGTTAAAAATGCTAATATGCTATAGTCATTGCCTAGTGAATCTAAATATATAAAAGTAATATTTGTTGCACATGACAAAGAAAATGTTACAAATATGTGTAAATTGAAATGTGCATAATGTAATGAGGTACAGTATACTGCACAATCTCTTGTAGCTGGCAAACCGTGGCATGAATATTGTGATGATCAGCAGAACCCTTGAGAAAATGCAGAGAGTTGCTATGGAAATTGGTAAGTTCCCTTTAGTGTGCACTATGCATTATGCACTATGTCATAATCATGAACCTTTGTGAGTCTTCTTTTATGTCCATGTATAATTACCAAGTTACACAAACACATCCTAAGTCCCAGGCACTTTAGATGTTAGATCCCACACCAGTATGCATATGTATTCTATATATGGTTGCTATGTGCGTTTGACTAGAGTTGGCTAGCCAATTGGATAATCAAAATGTTGAGTGTGTTAATCTTGTAGGAGACAGTGATCTGATCATTTGTGTAATTTGTATATAAGGACAGGATTGCATGTGACAGGGGTAGCGCCATGATGTCTGAGCAGGAAATCCCAAAGTGAGAGATAATGGAAGTAACAGGTTCCCCCAACAGCACAGAGTAGGAGTTATAGCTTACTGGTGCAGAAAAGTGATGTCAAACACACCTCTATATAAAATGAAGTAAATATGTCCAACTTATTTCACATAATTAATCGCTGACAGAAAATAAATAATAATAATAATAATCAGCGGGTCAGTAATTTCCTGTTTCAATGCATTATATAATCAGTCAGTCCTCCTGACAGACATTTCAAATTGAATCAAATGAAAGAGCAAAAATGCGAGTTACTTAAGAATCTGTCCACATAAATGTTTTTGTCATGTGATTTAGTGGCTTCTTAAGTGCAAAAAGCAGGACTTAAGGTACATCCAAAAATGATTAAAAATATGGGTATGTAGATGTGTGATTTTCTTTTTCCTTCACTCCATGTTTCAGCATGAGAAATGATGCAGGCTTCTATAGTGCTGAAAAGCACATGAGAATATGTATAAACACATAAAAGTATTAAAAACACACACAAAAAAGAAAAGATGTTAAAACAAGGCTTGAGAAAAGCAATGTGTTTTTGGAAGGAAATTCATACGGGAGAACAATTATCCATGTGGACATATCCTAAGTACTATATTTACTATATATATATAAATAGCAATATTTCTAAATATATGTGTATATGCACAAGTATAAGTTAAATACAGTTGCTTCGACAAAAATATTTAAGAGAACACTGGTAGTGAGACAAGCTTAAAATGTTAAATGTGTCATACATTAAAGAGCATCATTTGATGACTGGTGTAACAGAGATGTGCACATTTCCATTGGTAAAATAAAATGTTGTTCATATTCTGAATGACTCTGGATTTGTGAAACACTGCTTTATAGAACAGTCTACAGGGACAGCTAATAGTCTCCTCAGAATCACAAATTACATTTTTAGTAACATCTTTTTAAAATGTGTCAATTAGTATTTATTGCACCTGTACTCCTGCTAGGAGGTATGGAAACCAAGCACTGTTAGCAGTCCCTGTGGAACGGATTTAAGAAACACTGGTGTAAAGAACCGTAAAATGAATCATATATATTCAAATATTTTTTATTGTGTACATTTCAACAGAGCAGACTACAGGAAGAAATGTTAAGATCATACAAGCCGACTTCACAAAAAATAAAATATATGAGCATATCGAAGAATGTCTGAAAGAACTGGAGATTGGAATTCTGGGTAAGACAATATGGTGCTCTGATCATCACAGGGCATACCAGTTCAGCTTCAATCAGTGCTGTCTCCCCTACTTGTTATAGGAAAACATTGGAACCCTAGGTATACTCCAGTGCAAGATGGATCATACACAAGATCATGCAGGGAATATTACCATAAGAAATGTGCACATGAATGGAAAATAATGCTTTGAATAGCAACATGCTTTCTATCTTAATCACACACTGAAAGACTTGTTAAGAGTTAGTGTGTGAAGTTTCGCAATTAGTGTTATAACTTTTCCTAGTGTCTAAGTATAATTCTGTAGTAAAATAAAAAGTAGTAATGAACTGACGTTTTACAAATTTTGTAAAATAAATATACATTAAGTAAACATTTGATTTAATTTGTAAAGCACATAGGGGGCCTATATTCTGCAATTATAGAGAATATTCCACCCTTTTCCTGCAAACTTGCCTCTTTCTGTCACAGTAGAGCTGACATTGCCCATCTCTGTTGTGCCGTAAGAAATAAAAATGTTGGCTCTTAAAACTCCACTGCAGCGGCATAACATGGCAATATACATAGAGCTCATAGTTTTTACTGCATGTATTTTTTGGTTGGGGGCATTTTCCTGTATTGTTGTTGCTCTGATTTGCAAAATCTACAGGTTTTGCATTATAGCAGAGTAAAGTGGTTTAAACTACATACATAAAGCGGTTTTATGCTTCAAGGCTCTGCCTGTGGTATGTTCCCTTTCTCTGGGGTCTTGACTATGAACTCCCTACTTTTATTTTCATATGAATCAGAAAATTCAGAGATGCAGCACATATTTTCTGAAATAAATGACCCTATTTGATTGCCATGCACATAATCAGGTGTGCACCCCTATTTAACATTTTGAAGTGCTTCCATGCAGGCACTTTGCATCACCATTTGCAGGATATGCAGGACTGCTCATGTCTGTCATTTTTAAAACAATTGTTAAAACATCATTTCCAAATATTACTTGCTATTACTTTTGGGCCACTCGTTAATTACAACAATGATATTTTTCTAAAACACTGCTTCTTATATAAGTGGTCATTGCAACACATTCCTACATTTTAATGTTTTCATGACTTTGACTTAGTACATAAATATACCAAATGTGCCTAAATCAAGTAAAAGGCAGCCCTGTGAAAGTCATAGCTTGTGCGCAATCACCCCCACATCAGTGTGGTCTGCCCAGTTTATTCCATCAGAAAATGTTTCTTCCCAGCAGTCACTGCCCACTTCACATGTTAAGCCAAACAAATGCATGATGAAACAAAATAATAATAATAATAATAATAATAATAACAATAATAATAATAATAATAAAAAAACAGTTTGTGGAACCATGTCTCTGTTCCACGGTCCTTATTTTTCCAACTGATTTCACTATGTTGTTAAAGAAGTGCAGAGCAACACACAATACAATAGGTAGATGTTAGAACTGACTAGATGTTCCCTTCAGATCATCATCATCATCAGTTATTTATATAGTGCCACTAATTCCGCAGCGCTGTACAGAGAACTAATTCACATCAGTGCCTGCCCCATTGGAGCTTACAGTCTAAATTCCCTAACAGACACAGACAGACAGAGAGAGAGAGGCTAAGGTTAATTTTGATCGCAGCCAATTAACCTACTAGTATGTTTTTTGATTGTGGGAGGAAACCGGAGCACCCGGAGGCAACCCACGCAAACACAGGGACAAAATACAAACTCCATGCAGATAAAGCCAAGGTCAGGAATTGAACTCATGACCCTAGTACTGTGAGGCAGAAGTGCTAACCACTAGGCCTCTGTAGAGATAGATTAGAGTAAAGCATGTTATCTTAATCCCGTTTTTGTACTTAAGTAAATATCAGTGTTCTTAGCCAACATTACAAAATGTGGTTGATATTGTTTTCTTTAGCAGTAAAGAGCGTCTGTGGATCTCAGATTTGTACAGCAGACCTACCATACTTTCCAACGTGACCCATTCCACATATTGAAGATAAGGATAATTTACAAACTACAAAAATGCAGAACCACAGCACAAATGTTCTTTTGTGACATCACACACCTAATTTTGTGAAATTGCATCTGGATTTATAGGAAATGTCATGGATTTGCGGATTATGCTTCCACCTCGGTCAGTGGAGATTACAGAATCCGTACTGACAGGGAGGGATATCAAGGAAATTGATGTGTGTTTAGTCAAAGGTACTAATGGATTTTACATTATAGAAGTTGGTTTTAAAATAATCACACATCTAGATAAAGATTCTCAAATGAAAAATAAATCATCAATATATCTGCTGTATATCACTATATTTTCCTCAAATGGGCCTTCCCAGATATATTCTGTATTCTCAAAACAGCCAATAAAAGATTAGTGAAACTCTAAATCTACTGCCCATGACAGTCCTTACTATCTGTAAATAATTATGTGAAGCAAACAAAACATAATTATAGGACAAAATAAAATGAATGCATTTTAAAACGTATGTTGTGTCTATCCAAGACTAATGTCCAAAATTAGAAACTTTATAACTACAAAAATCTCGGCTTAATGTGGTCTATTTGTGTAGACTCAACTTTGGCAACTGATTCAGGGTATGGTCACCCCTGCTGCTATAATTAGGGTAGGTTCCCATCTCTCAACCCCATTTCAACTCCTTAATGGGACCAGACAGGGATGTCTCTCCTTCCTTGTTTGCACTTATGCTGGAACCTGGGTCTCTACTGGCAACCAAGTCTATAAACTTGCAATATTTACTCATTATATAGCCATTACTTTGAGTAACCTACTGATTATATTGCCTATTCAGCTTAGTGAATTGGGGAAATTTAGAAAAGCTGACATTTTAAAAAGCACCTAGTCAAAATCAGCAGGCCTACTTATGAATTTGCCTCCTCATACATTAAAACTTTTGAAACATAATTTTAATCTCATGTGGGTGGATACAGTGCTGAGGATGAGTCCCGGTATTTTAATGGGAAAAAGCAAAATAGGAAGAAAAATGTGCACTTTACCATGTTTTTATTGTTTTTGATACTTTTTTATATCCCTTTTTAATTATTTATTACCCTTAACAGAATCTGCATGTTTACATGCAAAAACATTAGCTATATGTTAGAGACATTTAAGCTAATGTTAATTTATGTTAAAACATGATCTAACAATAAGGGCACAATGTAGAAAGCATCTCTCAGTCTTACTAGACACGGGGGCTTTACCTATGGAAATCACTGTGGTTTACAACGGAGGTAGAAGTGGGGGCATCACTTCCCATGCACAGTGTTTTATATTAAATGATCTTCAGGAGTGATCTAATGGCAGCAAACCACTCATTATGTCAGCAACAGCTAGGTTACCCTGTGTGGGGGGTGCGCTACTACAAGAAGGATGTATCTGTTCTGCCTGGTGCGCAATGGCGCCAAGTAGCAGGACATGCAGTTATATACTGTTGTGTGAAGGGGTTAGACAAAGAAAGCCAAATATACAGCACATATGTAGAAATTAAGCATACATAAGAAACATATCATAAATTATAAGCACAGTTGATCACCTTCTAACAATTTGCAATAATAAGATCAATTTGGACTTAATGGACTTTAATTAAGAAGCTCATCTACAGTTTTCAAAAGCCTAGAGGTTTCTAAACAAAGGTAGTAATATGAAAAAGAACAATTAGTTCTGACTTATTACAAACCCATCAAGAACCTATTAGCAGGAATCTCAAGTAATTGTGCCAAATAAGAAACCCTTAAGTTGTTCAGCATATATCACACACTCAAACCTCCCAGACTGTAAGGTCTATGCATAACTGAGCACTGGGTGCTAGGGGAAACCATTAGCAGGCCCGTAACATGGGCTGTGTAAGAGGGGCCACTGCCCAGGGTGCAAAGCTGAAGGGGGGCACAGGGAAATTAATATTTTAGGCTAATTTGGTTAAACTTGAGGGCAAGGTGGTATCAGATTTCTTTCTTGCCCCAGGCACTAATATTTCTAGCTACGACACTGACCATTAGTTCTCTCATTGTTGAGATATTCCTAGTCTGTTTCCTTAGCCAATGGTTTCATAGGAGAATTTGGATTATATTAATGGCTCTTTAACAAGCAGTATGGTGTAATTAATTAATTAATGTGGAAAAATATCTTGAAGTTCAGTTTATCAAGTCAGCATATGTTACTGTAATAATAAAATAAGTAAGAACAACAGGAATAGAGCATTGTGTTTTAGATAGAATGGGTCATGTTGGAAAGTCTTTTTCTCACTGCAGAGAGGTTTTGTAATATAAATACACTTTATAAATGTTTTCAGTAACAGAAGTAAGTTTTGTGTGAATCACTGTTTACATGTTTATTTAACACCTCCATGCTAATGAAAAAAATGCTATGACTTATTCCACTTCATAATTAGGAGACCACTTCCTCATACATGTAAAATAATCAGCCTGGAATATTTACCTATGCTAGAGAACAGCAATCAGTATTGCACCACATGGAGCATTATGAGAATAACAAATCTCAGATTGGTTTCTTATTAAAAATAAATAAGCGACTAGGGGCCTCATTCATTAAAGATCTTAGCTTGAGAAACTTCTTATTTCAGTCTCCTGGACAAAACCATGTTACAATGCAAGGGGTCCAAATTAGTATTCTGTTTTGCACATAAGTTAAATACTGACTGTTTTTTTCATGTAGCACACCAATATCAACTTTAAATTTCAGTGTACAAATAAGCTATCAAGTATTTGTGTGCTACATGAAAAAACAGTCAGTATTTAACGTATGTGCAAAACAGAATACTAATTTGCACCCGTTGCATTGTAACATGGTTTTGTCCAGGAGACTGAAATAAGAAGTTTCTCAAGTTAAGATCCTTAATGAATCAGGCCCTAGATCCTTAAAAGGAGGCCAACCTACCTGGAAGTTAAGAGAGATCCCACTGATAGATCAAGGGGTATCTCACACCGGTCCTAGCTTACCAAGTACTTAAAACGTTGGCAACTATAAAAAAATGTTTAGGTAAGGGTCTCTAAAATCAAGTTTCACTTCTCTTCCTGGATGCCTATGTATGATTTGAACTGAACAATATGCAAGGGCTTTCCAAGTCGATAAACTCTGAAGGGTAGATTTATCAAACCTTCCAAAAAGGAAAAGTAGAGGTGTTGTTCATAGCAACCAATCAGATTTTAGCTATCATTTTCCAGAATATACTAGATAAATGATAGCTGGAATCTGATTGGTTGCTATGGGCAACACCTCCACTTTTCTGTTGTAGAAGGTTTGATAAATCTATCAATGAATCTTATTTAAATTTTCATTAGATCTTATTAGTCTTTGAATGCATTGAAATCTCTAATATACATGTTTTTAATTTCTTTTGTCAGTTAACAATGTAGGAATGCTCCCCAGTCCTCATCCATGCTGTTTTCTTACCGGACCAGACAACGATGAGGTGCAGTAATTTAACGCATGTTTTAAGATTTGTGGACTTGCCATTATATCTTAAAAATTCAAATGACTGACACTTCAAAGATAGTATACTATGAAATCACATGTCATGAAGGCTTTCCTTTAAATGTACATGTCTTCAGAGAGTCTGATCCCTATGATACCTATAGTTGCACACTATTTCTATTAGTGTGACACATACTGGCTGTGAAATATTGATATCCTTCTAAAACATAAAACAAAAATATGTATTATGGTTTCCTCGATGTATACTTCTGTGTAATAATAATGATAATGATATGACTGTGTGATAATATTTAAGTCTCATTAGTAGTGGTGTAGTCAGAAAAGGAATTCATCTATACTAATTGCTATAACATAACTCAAAATAATAATGGTATCACAAAACACCAGGGGCTAGATTTACTAAGCTGCGGGTTTGAAAAAGTGGAGATGTTGCCTATAGCAACCAATCAGATTCTAGCTGTCATTTTGTAGAAGGTACTAAAGAAATGAAAGCTAGAATCTGATTGGTTGCCATAGGCAACATCCCCACTTTTTCAAACCCGCAGCTTAATAAATCTAGCCCCAAGAATGCTATGCTGCATGAATATTATATAAATAGTATAGACAGATTTAACCTGACCAGAATGGAGACTTCCTTGCAGAAGTCAAACATAAATTATTTACATGTATATCATCTATCATCTCTTTTTGTTTACATACAGATAAAATTAAATAACTTCTAATCATTTCATATTGTAAAGTATGTAGGCAATAAAACAAGCAGACAGGCAGAGGAACGTCAGAACAGTCTGCTAATATGTCATTTTTCAATACGTTGTATAAGAAGAGATGAAACTTTTCAGACTGATGGGTTTATTTAGCTAGATAAGTCCTAAATCCTGGGAAAAAGTGAAGTTTTGCAGGATTTATGGCTTCTCCTCGATTAAAGTCATCAAAAAATTAAGTATTTTTTCTGGGTTTTTTATTACACTTATTTTTCTATTTTTTTTATTTTAGTTGTATTTTGTTCTCTATAGTATGTAGAACTGGAAGCCAGTCCAGACTTCCAGTTACAGTGTGCATGCCAGAGCCATCAGACTGGCTCAAGCTTGCACATAGGATCCCAGGAATGGCTTGGTACCCCTCCTACCGCTGCCATCCGGTATGACTGAAACGCAACATTCCTTAGTTGCCCCAATAACATTTTCTTAATAAATTGCCCGATAACAGATTTCCTTGCAGCGATAAAAAAATCTTGTTATAGAAGGGGTATTGATAAATATACCCCTGAATCTTTTCAAGGAGAATGAATGGTTTTTACAGCAAAGTGAAGAATAAAATTGATAAATTCTAGTTGGGAAAAATTAAACAATTTGAATTTCAATACATAATCATGTTTATTGTATGCAATTCCATGATGAATCCTTTTAGAATGTATTTATACAGCAGTAGTCTATATGGAAGTATATGATCATGAAAGGGATTTTTACTCTTAAAACTTGTAATTCATACGTATATACTTATGGCTAACCTTTAGTCTACACAATCTATTGATATACATAACTTGGCATCAGAATAGAGGATGCTATTAATGCAAATTATTGAAAAAAGTACACACAGAATAATGCCTATTAATTATTTTGTCCACTTAGAGTCTGATTAATTGCAATGTCACTTCTGCAGTTAAGGTAAGTACTATCCTCATGTAAAAGCTATTTTGTTTCATTCATGCATCTGTTGAGTTTATTATATAAATTTTAAAACATATTTATGCTGCTAAACAACACATACAATATTGCTTAAAAATGTCTGCCACATCATACGGAATGTATTGCAATTTAAATGTTATATATCTCACTTTAAATATATCATATTGTGATTCAAATACCATATATTTCACTTTTTTCTTTTTAGTATCATTATAATTTATTATTCAAGAGCCTAATTAAATTTATCGTTCTCACATTTTGTCAGTATTAACATAAACCAGATCTATTAGAATGTAATGTAGCTGCTTTATTAGATATAGTTTAAATGGATTTACAAGTGCTGGTATGCCATGAGACATGATATAATAGATTTTAAAAGAAAACAACTGCACTCAGTGGAGAGGGGGAAACTGCACTCCCTAAAAGGATGACATCACCAGCAAAAGGAACTTGTGGGAATGGTACCTATTCTGGAGGTTTTTGTCCCCAAAAGTTGTTCCGGACAACCTAACAAAACAGATAAGCCTCTTCTCTCACTGTTTCCAGGACCAATGTAGAAATAGCAATGGAGGACCAACAAACCCTCATTTATATTTGTAAACACTTCTGTGTCCATTATTAATTTTCCCTTGAATCCCTTCCCTTGAATCTCTATGCATTTCTGTATGTATGACTGTATACTGTTGGGATAATCTTGCTGTTATGGGTATGATGTAGATGAAAGGGCACCCAATGTTTAATGTAGTTGCCAAATCATTTACTTAACCTGAGTGGATCCAGTTACTCTTTTTAGGCCTGAGTCATTAAGGAAAGTAATGCAATAAAAAAGAGTAGCTTTGAACCTGGGCAAAACCATGTTACATTTGAGGGGGAGGTAAATTTAAAATCTGTGGACAGATTTATAGTTGGGGTAGGGCATGTTCTAGATCAACTTTACATTTCAGTGTAAAAATAAAGCTAAGTATTTGTATGCTAGTTGAAAAAACAGCCAGTATTTAATTTGTGTGCAAAATAATAAACTAATTTGTACCCCTCGATTGGTGCCAATTAGCTTGGTGTTGAACTAAATGCTGTGGTCAGATGCCATAAAGAATGAAACATGCTTCATACATTAGAGTGGATTTTTCTTCATGACACGCAATTGAAATTTTTTGAAGGCCGAATTAAAATTAATCTGCAGAAAATGTACAATGGACAATGTGGTGAAATTGATTAATGAATTTAAAAGAGTAATGTTCATGTTGTAAAAATGTATATGTTTTGAGTATTTTTAGAAACACACATTGGCAATAATTTGTTTTAGTATAGGTGCCAATTAGATATATAAGCAGCACCATTATTTATGCTAACGTTTCCGTTTTTCATTATGTAGTGAGGTGGCACTGTTTGGGCAAATAGGTATGCATCTTGTGGTGTGCTTGGGAAGTATTCTTTTTTAAAGTAATGAATGCTCTTAAAGTATTGTACTAGGTGGATATGTCTAGCAAGTACAGATAGGGTAATAAGCTGTCTCCCAACTTTTGTTAGTATAGTGATCTTATTTCAGCCTCATAAGCAGAGATGAGGATTGGCAATATACATGAATAAATAATAAATGATAATAATAAACGCCAATAGCTCCTTTGGTACTCCCAGTTGTCCAAGGATTGTTAAAGGGGAATTACCAGTAAATGCTACTATTTGTGATTGTAACTTGCGTCATGAGCTCTTACAGATCACTGACCCGACCTCTGACTATATTAACCTTTGTCTTCCCTTTTGTTCTGTTGTCACTTAGTACACAGCAGAATTGCATACCTTGCTTATTTTTTTTATTTTATATATCCTTTAGCCCTAATGTGACTCCCAACCTATTGGAACCCAAGAGATTTGAGTAGGTTTTCTCCATTGTACAAAATAGCCATATCGTCACATCCCCTTTTTATTTAATTTAGTGCTATAATAAACCCAGAACACATTGGGCCTGATTCATAAAGGCACGTATAATGAGCGCAGCATGCATTTGTTTTAAAAAGCACATAAATACAAAAAATGCAACAAGGAACAGATCTGAATATACGTGCACTGATGAATTTGGGTATAGGTCTGCTCTGCTCTAATACACAAGACACTGCAGAATACATCCAATGCCTATGTGGAATATACATTGGCAAAAGAACACACAGGGAAAAGAAACTATTCAAATAATGTCACCTGTTAAAGATATAAGCATTAATAACTAAACATGTTTTTTTTTAAAAAAAAAAAATATTTATTTTTCTCCGTGAAATACATTTATTAGTATGTTCTAAATGTCTGCTGAACATAAAATACTTTTTTTTTACAGTTGCTCCCGATTGCAAACACTTTTTATAGCATGCATACAAGACTGTCATACTAGTAATTGGAACTTAGACTAGCCCTGTAGTTGGTTCAAGAGATATGGCAGAAAAACACATACCTTTGAGATACCCAAAGCTTGAACTGGTCATGGCTGGGTGAGCTTGAGTTTATCACAACTTTACTGTACATTGGCAACGGGCAAATGCCCCTTGCCGCCCCATTCCCTCCCAGAAATCGTAGGCTGTAGTAAGTGTCCTTTGCATATGATAAGATGAATTGAATGGAGCTGCGTTTAGTTACGTATGGTCCAGTTCTGGGCATGCGCAGCTGAAATATGCGTACGATATGCACAAAATCAGCATTTACGCTCCTTGATGAATCAGTTCTGTTGCTTATGCAGTTGTCATTACCCAAACACTGTAGGTGTTCAAATACCCAGGAAATACGGACATGCTGGCGGCAGTTGGAGATGTCTGTATTTTAGATCAGCTCTGTACCCTACCTCCCACAAAATCATCCTCCCACGAACTTCAAACAGATAAAAAAATTGTGAAGGCAGTGGGAAAGTACACACCAAAGACAGGGTTGTTCTGAAGATCTACTGGATACCACTTCAGTTCTACTGCTAGTCCTAATGAGCTCAACTGTCATTGCTGTTGCCATCTCTGTTCCTCTTTTGGTAATATTTACTACCACCTTGGTAACAACAGCTATCACTGAACATCATGGAGAAAATTTTCTTGGCGTTGTTTCCAGCAGAAAGGATGGTTGTAAAGGAAAGAACTTCAAAATGGCTGATACCTAAAACAGCATCTGAGCAGCACACAAACAAAAGACTTTTCTAGAACCAGAAGAGGAAGGGGGTTCACTTGGGATAAATGGTTAAGGACAGTTATGGTTGACAGCATCTTACTGTTTTAAGATTTCTACAGTGACTGGTTCATGTTTTGTGTCTTCGCCTTATGCTGTACATTTATTTACAACATATTAATCGGCACTGTAAAAGCGTTTGTGTACAGCACATCATAATAACATAAAAGATGTTGCAATACATTTGTTATCACTGCACTCTTACTAAGATACCTCATTTAATCCTCCCTTATGTTATGTCTTCCCATTTTAATGTAAAATACAAAATAATGTACAACACAAATGCTGTATGGAACCCACAATAACAAATTGTATATGTGTCTGTATATTATATATATATTATTTTCTAACTTATAACATACTGTAACAAAAGGAGACATTTAGATGGCAATATGCAGAGAAAGCAGGGAAGTAAAGTAAAACATTTGTGCCGCAATGCACCTAGATTGAATGTAAAGACCTATGTGTAACAAACAATAGTTTAAGTTTGGTTAACTTACATGATAGAGAAATCCTTCCTCTCAGCAAACAGATAGGGTGTGTCTCTTTAGTGCAAACAGAGCCAGTGATGGGGCGTTTCCTTATAAAGAGAAGGTGGGTGTGTCACCTGTCCATCAAGCTAAGGCTGGGGGAGGAGTATCGGGTATAAAAGCTTGTTTGTATCATTTGTGCACGGAGACCAACGCTGGGGTAGCTGGCTGGTCCGGAGAGAGAGCTGGGGGTAAATGTATGAATCTCCGGATTCTTCATCTCCGGCGTGTTCAGCCTCTTCAGCGCTTAAATTTAAAGCGGCGCTGCATTGTAAAGGGAAACTTCCCTTTACAATGCAGCGCCGCTTTAAATTTAAGCGCTGAAGAGGCTGAACACGCCGGAGATGAAGAATCCGGAGATTCATACATTTACCCCCTGGTTTATGTATAGCTAGCGTTTAGGGTCTCCATAATTGCTGTGAAAGTATACGGTGTCAAAACATTTACCATCCTGACAATAAAACTACATAAAAAAGGAAGAAGTTGTTCGCGTGTGCTTCAGCAGTAGTGGGCTCTTGCCATAAGTGGTGTCAGGAGTGGGATACTCCGGGAAGCAAGTTTCCGCTACCCAACACGCGCAGACGTCAACATGGAGGAAGTACTGAGAACCCTCGTGAATGTGGCCGCTGCGCAGCAACAGCAGCAAGCTCAGATGCTACGAGTTGCCGAGGCACAGGTGGAAAACACAAGGCTCTTAAGACAAGAGTTAAGCCAGGTGAGACATGACAGAAATGAACCACTTGGTCCTGTTCTCCAGAAAATGTTGCCAGGTGATGACATAGAAGCATATCTGATGTCCTTTATAAGACTTGCAAAAAGGGCAAAATGGCCTCCTAAAGATTGGGCTGAGAGGCTGGCGCCATATCTGACTGGTGAAGCTCAGCAAGCGTATATGGATCTAGATGAGGAACGGACCTCTGATTATTTGTGCCTAAAGTCAGAGATATTGGCTCGCATTGGAGTTTCCGGGCCAGGCCGAGCCCAGCGCTATCACCAATGGCGCTATGATAAAGAAAAACCGGTCAGAGCGCAAGTGGCTGAGTTTTCTAAAATTTTAAAGAAATTGCTGCAGCCTGAGGAGAATTCGCCTTCTCGGATTATTGAAGTTCTGGCGATAGATCACTGCATCCAGGGGCTGAACCGCGATTTGCAAAGGTGGGTTCTGCAATCAGACCCACAAACTTATGAAGAGCTTGTCACCGTGGTAGAAAGGTTTTGTGCGCTACAGCAAATGACTAAAGAACCTGCATTTGTGCCAAAGCCGCTGCCACGCCAAAAGCCAGGTTTGACAATCCTTGCTAAGGACAGAGGGGCAGGTGCAAAGCCGTCTAATCTGAAGTGTTTTGAATGTGGTGAGCCAGGCCACTTTAAGGCAGAGTGTCCTAAACTACCCGAACCCATGGACTGTTCCGTGGCACATATCGGGCAGCTTTTCCAAGCTGTTTTACCATGAGTCCCACATCAGGAAGTCCTTGTTTGTTCGGGTGACTGTGCAAATCAACCAGAACCTTGTTCTGGCCTTGGTTGACTCGGGGAGTGAACTCTCATTGGTTTCCAGCTCTGCCTTACCCGAAACCATAATTTCTCGGTTGCCCAAGGTGAAGGTTCTTTGCGTACATGGCACAACAGAGGAGTATGAAAGAACAATACTACCAGTCACACTCAAAGACAAAACTGTTATGGTGGAAGCTGCCATAGCACCTAAACTCCCATATCCACTCATTTTGGGGCGAGACTTCCCACTATTTAATGATGTCCTCGGTGAGCGGATCCGGCCGGACATGCCGGCAACTCATGCAACGGTCGGAGGCCCGGTCTTGAAGGAACCGCCTAAAGATCCACAACATCTGGACATCGATCTTTGTGAACCGCCAAACCGGAATGCCATCCTGGGAGTCACAGCAGGAGTTCCACAAAAGCATCCACCTGCGGGGAAACATGGACAGTCCAAACTAGCATTGGTCGGTGATGTCGCAGATGAGCCCACCCCGCTTGTCAGTGAGGATACGGACTGGTCCGCAATACCAATTTTGTTTCCTCTGCAGGACTTTGCTCGAGACCAACTTAATGATGCCACTTTGGAACATGCCTTTAAAAGTGTGCCTGAGGTAAATGGGGTAGCGAAAGCCGCCCAGCCTGCAGAAGGTATACCATATTTTATTGTTAAAAATTATTTCCTGTATAGAGTTGCTAATGTGCAGGGGGAAAAAGTAGAACAATTAATGGTTCCTCAGGTCCATGTAACCCTAGTGTTAAAAGCAGCACACACACATGTCTGTGGGGGACACCTAGGGGAGGATAAAACACAGGAATGAGTTCTGCTTAGGTTTTACTGGCCCGGGGTACACATGGCAGTCAAAAAGTATTGCCGGTCCTGTCCCATTTGTCAGAGAACCTGTCCCAAACCCATGTACAGGGCACCTCTCATTCCAATACCAATAGTACAAGTTCCCTTTGAATGGATAGCTATGGACCTTGTGGGGCCGCTGGAAAAATCCGCACGTGGGCACCAATATATACTAGTGGTGCTTGACTATGCAACCGGGTATCCAGAGGCAATTCCCCTACAAAACATAAAGTCCAGCACCATAGCTAGAGAACTTGTATTGATGTTTACATGCTTGGGAATACCCAAAGAAATTCTCACAGATCAGGGTACTCCATTCATGTCTAAACTAATGAAGGTCATGTGCCAGTTGCTAGGGGTTAAAGTGCTTCACACCTCTGTATACCATCCACAAACAGATGGCTTGGTGGAATGCTTTAACCGCACATTAAAGCACATGCTCAGGAAAGCAGTGGCTCAAGAGAAAAAAGATTGGGACACTCTTATTCCCTATTTGATGTTTGCCATCCGTGAGGTACCTCAAGCTTCAACAGGGTTTAGTCCCTTTGAGTTATTGTTTGGGAGACAGCCCAGGGGTATCTTGGATATTTTAAAAGAAGGGTGGGAGCAGCAAGGTCCCAGGGAGCCAAATATGGTACAATTTGTGTCCCAAATGTATGAGAGGCTAGGAAAGATAGGGCCCATTGTGCAGCAACATGTAAAAGAGGCTCAGGAACAACAGAGAAAAAGTTATGATAAAAGTGCTGTTGTTCGATCTTTCAAGCCTGGGGACAAGGTCTTAGTCCTGGTTCCCACACAGGAAAGCAAACTTTTCGCCCATTGGCAGGGTCCATATGAAGTTCTAGAGGCTGTCGGTCCTGTCACTTACAGAGTCCGCCAGTTAGGTAGGAGAAGGGAGGAGCAAATATATCATGTTAACCTCCTTAAACCTTGGCATGATGGGGAAACCTCTACTCAGGTAGTGAGTACTGCCATTGAAAAGTCCGAAGTGCCCATAGAGCCAGCTATGTCCATTCAGCAGAGATAACAGACTGAAGAAATGATTCGCCGGAACAGGGATGTCTTCTCTTCCATTCCTGGGCGCACTACCTTAATCGAACATGACATTGTCACTGCGCCAGGAGTCATTGTAAAGCAGAAGCCGTATCGTATTCCCGAAGCCAGACGGGTAGACGTGAGAAAGAAAGTCGAGAAGCTGCTCCAGTTAGATGTGATTGAAGAGTCCACTAGTGAGTGGAATAGTCCCATTGTGCTTGTCCCGAAATCCAATGGGACAATTAGGTTCTGCAATGACTTTAGGCGCCTAAACAGTATGTCGCAGTTTGATGCCTATCCGATGCCACGTGTGGATGAACTAGTGGAAAATCTTGCTGGTAGCAATTATTTGACAACCCTTGATCTAACAAAGGGTTATTGGCAAGTTCCCCTGACTTCCACGGACAAGCCAAAGACTGCATTTTCCACCCCTATCAATATAAAGTCCTACCCTTTGGGTTGCATGGGGCCCCTGCCACCTTCCAAAGGGCCATGAATAAATTGCTACGACCTCACACAGCTTATGCAGCCGCTTACCTGGACGATATAGTGATTTATACCCCTGACTGGGGATCACATTTAGCCAAAGTTGAGGCGGTCTTAGCTTCATTAAGGTCAGCAGGGTTAACAGCTAACCCAGAGAAATGTGCCATAGCCATGAGAGAAGCCAAATATTTGGGGTACGTTGTTGGTCGAGGGCATGTAAAACCCCAGCTAGATAAAGTGGAGGCAGTCAAAAATTGGGCAAGACCAGTTAAGAACCTTTTTAGGCTTAGTCGGTTACTACAGGCGGTTTGTAAGCCACTTCGCCACTAGAGCTGCTCCACTAACAGACATGTTAAAAAAAGTTGTCCAGATAGATTAACCTGGTCTGACTCTGCAGAAACCGCCTGGTCTGATCTTTGGTTAGCTCTTTGTTCCTCCCCAGTGCTACAAGCACCGGATTTTACCCGGAGGTTCTTCCTCCAAACTGATGCTTCTGGTGTTGGCTTAGGTGCAGTCTTGTCATAGGAGAAGAATGGAGTAGAAAATCCTGTCCTGTACCTAAGTCGTAAGTTGCTTCCAAGGGAACAAAAACATGCCACTGTGGAGAAAGAATGTCTCGCCATAAAATGGGCTACAGAAGTTCTGCGCTATTATCTCCTAGGCAGAGAGTTCACCTTAATAACAGACCATGCACCATTGAGATGGATGCAGAACAACTGGGAGGTAAATGTCAAGGTAACCCGCTGGTTCTTGGCACTGCAACCTTTCAAGTTCTCAGTAGAACATAGACCTGGAATTCTACACAAAAATGCAGATGCGTTGTCACGAAAATATGCGCTCCTCGTGAAGTCCGCGTCCCCCTACTTGGAGACGCTAGGGGGAGTGATATGTAATAAAAGGAGGCATTTAGATGGCAATATGCAGAGAAAGCAGGGAAGTAAAGTAAAACATTTGTGCCGCAATGCACCTAGATTGAATGTAAAGACCTATGTGTAACAAACAATAGTTTAAGTTTGGTTAACTTACATGATAGAGACATCCTTCCTCTCAGCAAACAGACAGGGTGTGTCTCTTTAGTGCAAACAGAGCCAGTGATGGGGCGTTTCCTTTTAAAGAGAAGGTGGGTGTGTCACCTGTCCATCAAGCTAAGGCTTGGGGAGGAGTATCAGGTATAAAAGCTTTGTTTGTATCATTTGTGCACGGAGACCAACGCTGGGGTAGCTGGCTGGTCCTGAGAGAGAGCTGGTCTATGTATAGCTAGTCTCCATAATTGCTGTGAAAGTATACGGTGTCAAAACATTTACCATCCTGACAATAAAACTGCATAGAAAGGAAGAAGTTGTTTGCGTGTGCTTCAGCAGTAGTGGGCACTTGCCACAATACATTTTCAATAACATAATCTTACACACAGAACACATAACAGCTCAACATAGGTGGTACAATATCCGAGTTAACATTAATTTATCTATTCTTGTGTCTCCTATATGCAGGGCCGCC
Source organism: Mixophyes fleayi (assembly GCF_038048845.1). Taxonomy (NCBI): domain Eukaryota; kingdom Metazoa; phylum Chordata; class Amphibia; order Anura; family Limnodynastidae; genus Mixophyes; species Mixophyes fleayi. Next base: position 299,002,033 of record NC_134402.1, on the reverse strand, counting down.
TTCAGAAATCATGGGGCCCAGTATGGGCCCCCCGTGCCACCCCCCATGAGCAACAGCGCAACACATACTTACCTGGGGGCCTGCTGTCTTGCAGTCCGCTGGTCTCCGCTACTCTGTCTTCAGCCTGGCTGTCACCGTGACAGCCAGATCACATGATCGCAGGGGGAATGATTCCTCCACCCCTGCGATCGCATCCTGGTGCCTGGCTGTCACGGTGACAGCCAGGCTGAAGACAGAGTAGCGGAGACCAGCGGACTGCAAGACAGCGGGCCCCCAGAAAAGTATGTGTTGCGCTCTTGTACCAGGCCCCCTGGTGAGCCCGGACCCGGTACAACAGTACCCCCCGTACCCCCCTGATGGTGACCCTGCCTATATGACTTCTAAGGCAGTGTGTACATACAATTCCTATGTTGCATAATAATTCCCATGTTGCTCATTATCATCTCAGCATAACTATCTCAGACTCAATCCATCAATTACAACCCTAATCATATCAATCTCAGCATGTGCTCAACTGCAAATAGCACAGCAATCTATTTACTACAATACTATTAATAATTTCTAATGTTTTCATTTGTCATAATATTACCATCCTGGTTTCACTATGCTCCTATCATCATCATCATCATCAGTTATTTATATAATCTCCACTAATTCCGCAGCGCTGTACGGAGAACTCATTCACATCAGTCCCTGCCCCGTACTCCTGATCCCGTATATTTCTATTCAGATAATATTGCAGTCCTTGTCCCCATAATATCCATACATTACTTCAATCTCAGCATTATCTATTAATATCACAATCACCACTATCCCCATATAACGGCCACCAAAACAGCTCTGACCCGTTGAGGCATAGACTCCATAAGACCTCTGAAGGTATCCTATGGTATCTGATACCAAGACGATAGCAGCAGATCCTTAAGTCCTGTATGTTGCGATTTGGGGCCTCCATAGCTCTGACTTATTTATCCAGCACATCCCACAGATGCACGATGGGGAATTTGGAGGCCAAATCAACACCTTGAACACTTTGACATGTTCCTCAAACCATTCCTGAACAATTTTTGCAGTGTGTCAGGGCACATTATCCTGCTGAAATAGGCCAATTCTATCAGGTAATAAGGTTGCCATGAAGGGCTGTACTAGGTCTGCAACAATGTCTAGATAGGTGGTACGTGTTAAAGTAACATCCATATGAATGCTAGGTCCCAAGGTTTTCGCAGCAGAACATTGCCTAGAGCATCACACTGCCTCCGCCAGCTTGCCTTCTTCCCATAGTGCATCCTGGTGCCTTTCACCCTTATCTCCAGTGAAAGGCAATCTTAGTGCTTCAGCATACCGTCATTTTGGACAATGCTATGCTTCCAACATTGTGGCAACAGTTTGGGGAAGGCCCTTTTCTATTCCAACATGACTGTGCCCCAGTCCACAAAACAAAGACTACAAAGACATCGTTTAATGAGTTCGGTGTAGAAGAACCTTTGGGATGAACTGGAACAGAGATTGCAAGACAGGTCTTCTCATCCAACATCAGTGCCTGACCTCATAAATACTCTACAGAATGAATGGGCATAATTTCCCACAGAAACACTCCAACATCTTGTGGAAAGCCTTCCAAGAAGAGTGGAAACTTATCACTGCAAAAGGGGGACTAACACCATATTAAAGTATATGTATTTTAATACAATATCATTATTTATTTACGCATAATTACCGTTAGTATTATAATCTATTCAGTGAGGAGGGAGGAGGATGCTGGGTTCCGGGCGCCACCGGATTGTTAAGTTTTTTTTTTTTTTTTTTTCCTGGCCACTGCACCCCTGTGACAGCACCGCGGCACCCCTGGGACAACACTCCAGCACCCCGCGGTGCACACTTTGGGAACCGTTGGTCTAGTGCATAATAGACAATGAAAGCATATACCTGATTGATTGCTATAGTTTAAGTAAAAACTAACATATTTAAGAATTCTTAATAAATAACCCACATTGTAGTAAATGGAATCTGTACAAGAAAAAACCACAACAAAAAAGTTTGTTAAGAGTGTAAATGCCATTTGTAAGGAATTGTATTCATCAAAAAAGTATTGTGATTTTTTTGAGATATGAAACAAGCACTTTAACATATCCGTTAAGTACACATTTTATGTAATTGCAAAGAGCAGCAGTGGAGTAACTGTTAAATCCTGTTGAGATGGAGTTTTTTCTAGTTTAGACTTTAACATTCAAAAATAAAATACAGTCAATTAAATGAATAACTATTTATTGTGTATATCTTGAAAATTAGTAATATGTTAACATAATACATTTTTGTTTGTTTAGATGACAAGAATAATATTAAAACAAATGAAACAAAGGTAAGATGTGTATTATTTTCCAAATTACAATAGACACATACATCATATGTGATCCATGCGAACATGAAAACATTATTTTTTTCATGTAAATAGCCCCTGTACTAAATACCCTCCCTTCCCAATAATAGTACATTAATACAAAATAGCACATTATGGATGTCCCCAACCAAAGCAATTTACTGAAGCTAAAGCATAATTGTGCCAGACATTTGGATGCAATGAGTGTAAAAGTAAAACATATTTTGTGGAAAATGTAGCTGTTTTGTGGTGACAGTGCAGTTCATGATGTACTTTAACTTTATTATTTTTTATTTTTTTGCTTTAGTTCATTTGTAGTTTTTAATCTTCCCTCGTAATCTTCTTTTAGTTTCTTAATTTTTGTCGTACATGTGTCAACCATATTGTGTGTTCCTCTCTTCTGTGCATGGCAAGTCTGTAATTCATTATTACTTTTTCATGATAAATATTCTAGTTGGTTACATGATTTCACTAAGAAGGAGAGACAAAACCGGTCATGTATATGTCACCTTTACTCCAACAATTTCTAAGTTCCTTTAACCTAGATAACAATGTTGTAACCGCAATATAGAATATATAAACATTTTACAAGATAAAACATAAATCACTGTTTTGTGCATTCTTGGTAAACGTTGTTCATTTTTGTTCCAGGAGAAAAGGTCTTATTTTGAATATATCTTCTGCTTTTGGTAGCTTTCCTTGCCCACTGTATGCTATCTATTCTGCTTCCAAAGTAAGTATACTAATTAATTAGAGCATAAAATATATGAGACTTCTGTATATCAAGTATATATACATATTACAGTAAATTCCACCCTAAACTAAAAATTTAGCTAGAGTGTAATGTTCTCAGTTTTAAAGCTACAACCAGATTCCAAAGGGTTATTCACCTGGAGTCCGTCACTCGGGCTAATACCCAGGGCCGAATTAAGGGGGGGGGGGCACAGGGCCCTCCTCTCTAAGAGGGCCCTCTGCCGCCTGCCGTCCGCTGATCGGATCACCTTGATCCGAATCTTCTCCTGCTTGTGCAGCTGTGGGAGCCCCCCTGATGCAGGCGCACACAGATAAAAATCCTTGGCAGCGGGCCAGATGTACAGCAGCACCACGGCTGCTGTACATTCTAATATGGCCGAAACGGAGCTGCTGCGCATGCGCAGTGGCAGCAGCTCCTTCCAGGCAAGGACCACTGTGAAAGAGACAAGAGTGTGCTGATCGTGGCTTCCTAGGTGAGTCACAACTTAACTGGCCAATCTTAGTTTGTAATAATAGTTCATTTAAATATATATTACACCAGTGGTTCCCAAACTTTTGCAGTTCACGGCACCCTTAGAGTCTCCAAATTTTTTCAAGGCACCCCTCCAAAATAATTACTGAGCAGTCCTGTTTTAGAAGTAGTTGGGTCAAAAAAATGTAATAAGTATTTAGGTCAGGACAGAAATACTTATTTAGTTGTATGCAAAAATGCCCCCTCTGCATCCAGTCACTCTGCCCCCTCTCACGCTGCCCCCTCTGATACTGCCCCCTCTCACTGCCCTCTGTCATGCTGTCCCCCTCCTCTGTCACGCTGTCCTCCTCCTCTGCCCTCTGTCACGCTGTCCTCCTCCTCTGCCCTCTGTCATGCTGTACCCCTCATCTGCCCTCTGTCCCCCTCCTCTGCCCTCTGTCACACTTCCTCCTCTGCATCCAGTCACTCTGCCCCCTCTCACGCTGCCCCCTCTGCCCTCTGTCACCTCTCACTGCCCTCTGTCACGCTGTCCCCCTCCTCTGCCCTCTGTCACTCTGTACCCCTCCTCTGCCCTCTGTCCCCCTCCTCTGCCCTCTGTCACTCTGCCCCCTTTGCCCCCAGGCACTCTGCCCCCTCTGCAGCCCTCTGTCACGCTGCCCCCCTCTGCTGCATGCTGTCCCCCTCTGCTTTCCTGCTGTCCCGCTGTCCTCCTCTGCTGCCCCGATGTCCTCCTCTGCTGCCCTCTGTCCTCCTCTGCTGCCCTCTGTCCTCCTTTGCTGCCCTCTGTCCTCCTCTGCTGCCCTCTGTCCTCCTCTGCTTCCCGCTGTCCTCCTCTGCTTCCTGCTGTCCTCTGTCCTCCTCTGCTTCCCGCTGTCCTCTGTCCTCCTCTGCTGCCCGCTGTCCTCCTCTGCTTCCCGCTGTCCTCCTCTGCTGCCCGCTGTTCTCCTCTGCTGCCCTATGTCCTTCTCTGCTGCCCGCTGTCCTCCTCTGCTTCCCGCTGTCCTCCTCTGCTGCCCTATGTCCTCCTCTGCTTCCCGCTGTCCTCTGTCCTCCTCTGCTGCCCGCTGTCCTCCTCTGCTGCCCTATGTCCTCCTCTGCTGCCCGCTGTCCTCCTCTGCTGCCCTCTGTCCTCCTCTGCTGCCCTATGTCCTCCTCTGCTTCCCGCTGTCCTCTGTCCTCCTCTGCTTCCCGCTTTCCTCCTCTGCTGCCCGCTGTCCTCCTCTGCTGCCCTCTGTCCTCCTCTGCCCTCCTTCACTGCCCTCTGTCCTCCTCCGCTTCCCGCTGTCCTCCTCCGCTTCTCCCAGCCATAAAAAAAAGAAAAAGCACATAAACTTACCAATCCGCCGGGCGCCGGGACCCAGCAGCCTCCTCTCTCCCGCAGCTGTCACTGACGTCGATATTCAGTGACAGCTGCGGGAGAGAGGAGGCTGCTGAGTCCCGGCTCCCGGCGGATTGGTAAGTTTATGTGTTCCTTTTTTTTTTTTATTGCTGGCCCGCGGCACCCCAGTGACAGCGCCGCGGCACCCCTGGGAGCCGCGGCGCACAGTTTGGGAACCACCGTATTACACCGTTTATATTGATTTAAAGAGGTAATGAAGAGAATAGGAATAGGTATGTTATAGAAGAATCCTCTACTTTATTGATCATTATTAAAGTAATACTGAAGCCAGCCACTTGTTTTAAAGCTTAGATTTCAGTCATGTATAATATATATATATATATATATATATATATATATATATATGTGTGTGTGTGTATATATATATGTATATATATTATATTTTATGTGCAGTATCGTTGCTAGTTTTCATGTGCGGCATCAACGGTATTTTTAAATTTTTCATGTGCGGCATCAATGGTATTTTTCATGTGCGGCATCAATGGTAGTTTTCATGTGCGGCATCAATGGTAGTTTTCATGTGCGGCATCAATGGTAGCTTTAATGTGTGGTATTAATGGTAGTTTTCATATACGGTATCATTGCTAGTTTTAATGTGCAGTGTTAATGGTATTTTTCAATTTTTCATGGGCGGTATCAATGGTAATTTTAATATGCAGCCTTTTAGTAAGAGGAAGCATTGATTTTTCTTTTGTAGACAACCTAGACGAGCCCCCTGGGAGCGCTGTAAGGGGGGTATTCAATTGACGGCGGGATCGCCGAGAGTCCTGCGCTCAAAAAATATTACCGTTAATACGGTAATCCTGCGCGTAAATAACGTTAATACGGTAATTTACTTTCTGGATTTCAGCTCGCAGCGCAGGGAGCTGCGAGCTGAAATTCAGCGAGTAATTACCGTATTAACGGTAATATTTTTAGAGCGCGGGGTTTTTGGCGATCCCGTCGTCAATTGAATATGCCCCTAAGTGTCATACTGTGGGCTTTATGCGTCATAATGCAGGATGCGCATTATGCAGGATGTGTCAATGCTTATAGTCTTATACAGCCTTATACCCAATGGCGTTATATTACATGCATTTTATACAGTGGTGTTACAAGTACCTGTTATAATATTCATATCTATTACATCCAGCGATCTTATATATGTGTTTATATTTTACCTTATCACCTAGTTTTGCATAGACTTGGTTGTGATGTGTTGTGTCTGCTTCCCATGATGGATTAGCTGATGTGACCGCAGTTTAACAGTTATATCATAATAACTTTCAAGTAGTACTTCTTTTCATAATTTGGGTGATAAATATAATGTTGGCAGATATCTCAGGAATATTAAAATAATAGCATTGCATTGCAAAAAGTGTCTTGCGGCAGCTGTACATTTTTCTCTTACCATATCAATTAGGTGTGTAGTCAACGACCAGTCTGGCATACCTATGGCAGTGCTCTGAGAGGTACCTATGCATTTTGCAGAGTCCCTAGCACCAGAGTAGGATTAAGGGAGGGCCCTGGGATGCACCAGGTTCTGCATGGTTCTTGCTGCTGCCCCCAAATGCCGGTATACAGGGGACAGCACAGGGTCCTCCATTTAAGTGCTTAGTCGGCACTATTCGCCTAAGGTGCCATCGCGCTGGTATTATAGTGATACCATGCATGTATGCAGTTAATTTTTTTTAAGCCTTCTGGGCATAATGATGACACAGCTGCTGTCGCAAAACTGTGACTGTGATGAGGAGCCGCTCTGCCTTCCAGGCTTAAGGTATGTGAAGATCTGCAGCTGAGGGGATAGATGAGAATTGGGGGGGGGGGTGGTAGTTGAGAACCACGTTGATGAGGAGGGAAATGAGGTGAAGATGGAGACAGAGAAGAGGATTGAGGAGGCAATGTGAATGCTAAGTAGGTGGAGAATGAGGAGTGAGAGGGAAGATAGAAAATGTGTTTGAGGGGGATAGAGGTGCAAGATGAAGAAGGGGATTCAGGAGGGGGACGTGGGGATACAAGTGTAGAACAGAGAGTTAGGATGTGGTGCTAAGACCTCGATTTTCTATTTTCTCTATAGCAGCTTTAATTGTGGACCCTCTCTCCCTGCCCCTGAAAAGTCGCATTTAAAAAAGTTGGCATCTTAAGAGATTGAAGAAAATGACACAGTAAAATTGTAAAGTTACAATCGTGCCATGGATGTTAACTAATGTCTCACTTTCTGTAACCACATGGACAATTGCACTGCCTATCAGGACACTGCCAACCACAATTTACCACCTCTTTTTACTGCCACTCATTCCATTAGCTTCCCTCCTCTGGACATACACTAACTTTATATGCAAATGCATGGCGAGGCCCTGTATGTTAATATTAAGCAAACAAAATAAAAATGACATAAGACACCTTCATGCTAACTGCTGTCACAGACATTAGCATCTGTTGCCTTGCCACACTCCACGCCTGCTAATGCTTGGTTGGACTAGGATGGAAGGGATGACCGATATATACATACACATGCGAAGATAATTTGATAATTATATGGGTCAATTGACATGATGGAGGACGAGCTGTCTGGGTGCAGGCTGCAAAAACAGAAAGCGGAAATAACATGTAGGAGAAAACAGGATAGTCTGTCATCTGTCTTGAATCTGGTGGGGCAGTCCTGAATTTGGGTGACTGTGCCACTTAGTCAGAATGGACAGTTGGGAGGTATGTCCCGCTTCATACTTCTCTGTTTGTGAAGGGGGAGCTGCGTGCACTTAATACTAGTGAACATAATATTGCCTGCGTATTTGTATAAAATTATAGCCATATCACACCATAGGGCCCCCTCTGTTTTAAGTGCCCCGGGCCCCCCAGAGCCTTAATCCAGCTCTGCTAATACCTCAACCTCTTCCATTCACTTATTGTTGCTCAGCTCGGTCCTATATGCACCTGTTGGCAGTGGGTTGTATGTAGACATCAACCTGCTTATTTAAAAATAGAAAAATCGTCCGTACTATCTTCTCATCCATTTACAGGGTTTTCTTTCAGACAGGCGGCATGTTGTTCAACAGCACTCAGCCGCAGTGTTTAGGTATGAGCAGAGCAACCATAGCCTTATGGATGATGTCAGGGGACCCACAGGGTAGCCTGAGTGTCAGACCAGGCAAGTTATCTTTTGGGACAAGGTTTCGGTGGAATTTTAGTACATAATGTGATACTAACCTTTTGAAGAAAAATTAGACTCCTTTATAAAGCACTAATTTGGTCACCCATCAGTTTCAGCACAGGTGGCTATATTTATAAACTTTCATTTGTAATTTTAAAACCCTATTGTTGAATCAGCAGCAGATCGTCCATCCAGAAATCGCCATACATGACTGTTAATTACATAAGTGTAATAACATTCTAGATAAGGAATCTGTATGCTGTGTATGGTTTGCTGTATATATAGCTGGGAAGGTCTTTCTTGCCAAGTACATGGGCGTAAAACTTTAATGCATCTCCTACTTTATTTTCATAGGCATTTGTTACAACTTTTTCCAAAGCCCTTCAAGCCGAGTATAAATCCAAAGGAATTATTATACAGGTAATATGTTCTGAAGACATCTGTCTAGTCATACATATTTTGTATGGAAATATTATTAAACTATAAGACTTTCTGTTTTTTTGTGTAAATATATGCACAACAGTTTAATTTAATTGTTTATATAAATTATATTACATGTTATATTATATAACTTAACTGACTATAGATACTGAAAAACTTCAAGCCTTGTTGATAAACACTGCAAAAAAACATTATAGACCAGTGGTGTGTTTCAGATGTTCTGAAAGTAGCACTGAAAACCATCCATGGGTCATCTATGGCTATTGTAAAAGGTCATTCTCTTATAACATAACAACCATCAAAACCAGACTGATTAATCTGCAGCATTGTTCTCCATCACAATGCATAAAACAATGCAAAGATTGTGCAGAGAAGGACTTACTAGCTACAAGCATGGACCAATCAATTCAATTGCCTGAGGTGACATTGAAAATGGTACCACTTTCATTACTTGCACAGCATTTGCTTTGGACTAGTTTGTACTATAAAAAATGTTCAAGTCGACCTGGCACTTCTCAACACATTCCCATGCGAGGTCAACAAAGTGTATATTATTCCATGTTGCAGAACATTCATTTTCTGGGCATGGTCATAAGTAGGGATTAGTGAAACAATTTGTTTATTTTCATAATTCATAGCTCTTTGGTTGTAAGGCCTCAAAATCATTTGCAGACTAATATATCTCATGCTTGTCCATTAAGATAATACTATTAATACTACTAAACTACACATAAGTGACTTTATCAATGATTAATGTTTAATAAAGTGAATTCCATATATCCAACTGCTATCCCTTAAATTAAAAATAGTAAATTAATAAAAAATGTTTTTTGCTTCATTTTCATACCATTTTCAATGAATTCTCAGCTATAGTGATTACTCTTCTGGTAGCTCCTCCTTTGACAAACATGGTCGGATGTTTGTAATATTTGCCAAGTAATTTTGGCTATGCCTTTACATAGCATGAAAAGGAAGGGACGTCAAAAACTGAATGTTTCTGTCTCAAACCTATTGATTCTTCCATTCAGACCAAAATTAATGGAAAAGAGTCAATAACAGCGTTGGATAATCAGCTCAAATTAATTTGGAAATAAAACATAAGATGTGTACTCATCTCCAGTCACAACTCTCTATCACCAGGATGAGAAGATTCCTTTGTAATACAATACAGTTTTTGTAACATATTATCAACTTAATTTGTGCATTTAAACTGTGTGTTTCCTCCTCTCAGGCAGTTACTCCATATGGTGTTTCCACTCCAATGACAAAAAATCCATCAACAAACATCATAACCAAATCTTCAAGGGACTTTGTAAGAGAGTCACTAAATCACGTTGCACAAGGAAGTGAGACGTTTGGCTGCATTGCACATGCTGCTTTGGTAAATGCACTTTAATATTGCGCATGCTGAGCATTTGGTTTACATAGTTGTTATATAATTGACATAAATTGGCAAACACCTAAAAACAAGAAACTGAATTACATTATAAATCTATTCTTGCTTTTATCTTATAGGGATGTATCATTAACCATATTCCACTGTGGGTGATCCATAGTACTAGAGTACAAGAATTTTGCCTGCACATCATTAACAGAAAACAAAACAAAGAATAAAACAGAAATGGTCTAACTGGACAGTATAATGGAGAAAATACTTTGTGTGTAAGACTTTCAGCTCTGAACCCTGATATTACCTTGACATAAGTTAGTGATCTTAAAGAGGCAAGATGGGAGCAATGAAATCATGAAATAGCTGTAACTTACATAAATCCATAAACCTCTCTTGTAATCTATGCTTTAAGATGTTGTGCATTAAATGTATTCTATAATTTTTATATATATTTCTGTATTTCTGTGTTGCTTAGTTTATAGATTTGCATTTATATACCCCCAGTATCCAGAGCTGTGGTTCTTCCACCTCACAAACCACCTACATTCTTTTGATATCCTCTTCATTTAATTGTACATCTGTAGTATATGTAAAATTCAAATAAGCATATTAATTTACAGGCTTTCTATGCAAGCATTTTTAAATTATAGTTCATCATTATTCAGCAATAATATCTTGTTATTTAGAATCAGAGACAGGATGGCCGGTGGCACATTTACCCCAGGCAAGTGTCTCCTTATCAGTCAGGACTGGCCCTGTACTCTGATAGGTGTATAGCGCTTGCCGTTCACCAATCAGTATGTCCGGAGATACCATCAGAGTGACTGGTTAATGGACAGACCTATTCACAAAACAGAATGCTTTGAACCGTCTAGTGGGTATGATGGCTTCTAGACAGTCATGTTTCCTCTGCATTGTGACATGATGTACATTGTACAGCCACCAGATCTTTGTGGGCCTGCATTGTGTAGTAGTCTCCAGAACTGTATAGTGGTCACTAGCCTGCACTGTATTTTGAATAGTAGGTATTAGAACCGTCTATATTGTATATCAAACACTAGGATGGCCTCTGAATTGTTTATCTGACACAGGTATGTTTTTTGTATTATCAGTCACTAAAATGCTTTATGTATTGCATATCACTCACTAGAATGCTCTCTGTATAGTATATTGGCCAATATGATGCTAGAATATTCTCTGTATTATATATCAATCACTAAGATCCTCTCGAAAAGATGTAGTGGTCATTAGAACACCCTCTGTATTAAACAGAGGTCTCTAGATAGCTATCTTCATTGTAAATCTCTTTGTATTGTATAGAGGTCACTAGAATGCTCTCTGAATCGCATATTGGTCATTAGACTGTTCTCTGTATAAATTGTAGTCACTAGAATGCATCTTGCATTGTCACTAGAAATCATTCTGAATTCTAAATTGCATACTAGAAATCTCTCTGTACTGTAGAGGTCAGTAGAATGTTTTCGATATTGTATCTGTCACTACAACACTCTCTATACTGAATAGTGGTCACTAGGATGCTCTATAAATTTTACAGAGGCCACTAGAATAGGCTCTGCATTGAATACTGGCCAGATGTGGCTATGTTGTCTGATTATAGCGCTTTGAAATAACAATTTTGCCTGTATTTCTTTTGTTGTGTAAAACCACACCCACATAAAGTAAACCAGACCCAATGTGTTTTAGCATTTCCCATTGTGACATGCTGCTAAAACTGTCCATTTTTTCTGTTTGCCTGCCAGATCAGATGTTGTCCTGCCTCCTCTGGTTAGATTTATCTTTTTACCAAAACAAACCCTTATTATAATATTTATTTGACCATTGTAAAAAAAACTATGCTGTTTTTATATTAAAGTTAACTTTTTGGCTTTCAGTTTCTTTTTCCATTTCTGATTGTGTTTGCTCAGATTCTTTACTTCATCATACATCTCTAAGACAAACATTACTTCTACTGTGTATATGAAAGCAAAGTAGCAACATTGTAGGGACTTGTCATTGACTCATTACCATACACTTTGGCATTCACCTCTCCCTAACACTGCTTATGCTTAATCTCAACACACGATACATCAGGCACCACTCCAAAAACACACACATTCTACTGATGTACAGACCTTGCTGCAGGTTAACCTCTTCTTCTTACCAACAGATTCACCTGTACACTGTCTCTGTAATGTCTAGTACACCAGGGCCAGAATAGTGTTTGTGGGGCTTCCAGGGCAATTAACTTGTGGCGGCCCTGCAAATAAAATTTCCTGCAGTTAGTTCAAGTCATGTCAGGGACACCCACCATGATCTGCCAGCCAATCACAGTTGGTGTCAGGTGGAGGGTGACGCGATCTAACTACGACAACCCTAAATCACTCAGTCAGCCATCCGCTCTGCTCCCCACACTAAAACAGTCTTGCGTTCTCTCCAAGTGCTACATACATACAGGGAAGGGCTCCATCACTTTATTCTTTAACAAAGGATTGGGGACAGGGCTGCATAACGAGAGTGAGAGCAGTGTAGACACGGCTATCTTAGTACATTGCATGCCGCGCTGCTGAACCAGATGGGGGAAGCGAGTGTCAGTGGGAAATATTTGTGGTTGCCCCTTGATGTGTGGGGGCCCTCAGGTGACCACTCTGGTAGCCCACCCATAATCCAGCCAGTTGCATTCCCTTTCCTGCCTGTTCAAATCCTGTGCAGGACTTCAGCTCTCATAATCTGAACTTTAGCCTCTACAAGCAAAACACATAAAGGACTTACAAACCCTTCCCTTTCCATAATAGGCTGTGTGTTTAATTTGCTGTGGTTGACAAAAGCATACATCCCTACTGTTCTGATTTAGGCAGGATAGACCCGATTTGAGGGCTGTATCCCACTTCTGATTATAACAGATTTGTCCCATGGGCCAGAAAGATGGGAGGTATGTCCCCTTCACTGTTTCTCTATAAAGCAGAACAGCAGTGTACTAGTGCCGCTCTCACCTACGACTGGCCGTACATCATTGAATGGATGGTTTTAGATGATGGGGGCTGGGGGCAGCCCAGCACTTTGGAGGGATTGGAAATGCCCCTGTGGTGTGTGATCGTGTCACCTTCTCATCATGCGCTGTCACTCCAACTTAAAAAGTTGTGAGTTATGCTCAAGGATTTGACTCACTAGGGGCTTGTGTGATATTGCCAATTGTTTGTGTGTCTATAATAGGACATCTGTAGCCTAATTGTGTAATATTGGGAGTATGCAACTTTTTATGTAACTGAAAAGGCTGCTACTTATGTTTACCTAGACTTATCTTAAAATTTTAATCTCTCAAACTATATCTCAATTATAAATATAAAGCTTATTTAATAACATGTTCTTATCCTGACCCGTCCTCTCCTCAACCTGAGCTGTTCCTCCCTCCCACAAATTAGAATAAGCCCTTTGTAGCCTGGCATTATATGAAAACAGATGTGCAGTGAAGGAGCTCTGCTCTCTACTTACTAACATAGTAAACTGATAAAAGTCTCGTTCTTTCCTATAAATACAAAATTACTTGATATAACAGAAAAGATCCAAAGTTTTACAGTCTTTTCAAATAGAAAAAATAGATATATAAAGGGGCGATTCCATTAGCTTTAAGGTTCCATAGCAGTCCTGAGCATTATGTGTATGTGCATAAAACAGCAATTACAGTAATGATAACATTGCTCACTTTTGTTCACCACTATGAGGTGTGAGCAAAAATTACTGAAGATCATTACCTGAACATCATGCGGAACATAATGCGTGATATTAATATGGAATCTCGAGGTTAATTGAATTGACCCCTTATTCTTCATTCAAAAGACCACTTTTAAACAAGGATCTTCTCTTAGGTAGAATAATCATTATCCACATGAGTTTACTAACATTAACACACAACTTAAATACATGATACTTTGAAGACGGATGGAAAAGACAGATGGAGAAGATATATGGATGTAGCTCCTGGGTTGGCTAATCTGGAATAAAAATACAAACCTAGGTAGAGGAGTACACACTAAGAATGTACTAAGCACAAAGGAAAAAATGGAAAACTAACTTGGCAACACTACTATGTAATATATTCTCTGGAATATATTATTATTATTAATTCTAAATATAATATTATTAATATTTATATAGCCTGCCCCAGTCAAGCAGGGCCCTCTTAAGAACCTCTTGGGCCCCCGGGCACAGCAGTGCACCGGGGCCCATATATATACAAAAAAAAAAAAAATGATTATATATATGGGCCCTCCGGAGGCAGGAAAAAAAAAACCCTGCAAAAAAAGAAGAAAATACTTACCGTGCTGTCAGCTGGCGATCCGGCTCCCTCCCTGGTCTCCTCCTCCGTCGCGCTCTGCAATGGATGTCGGGAGGGTGTGATGACGTCACGCCCGACATGCACTGCCAGCGCGACGGAGGAGGAGACCAGGGAGGGAGCCGGATCGCCAGCTGACAGCACGGTAAGTATTTTCTTCTTTTTTTGCAGGGTTTTTTTTTTCCTGCCTCCGGAGGGCCCCCCTGGGCTGCAGGGCCCCTGGGCACCTGCCCAGCGTGCCCAATGGGAAAGATGACCCTGCAGTCAAGAAGTACCTTTCCACATATTTCATGAATTATGGATGGGAATACAGCAGGGAAATTGTTTTCCATGTATGAAGCTGTAACCTGCACCTGAAAAACCAGGAGGGGTATTTCCTGATTTTACATAGCGTATTAAATTCATTTAAGACCATAAGAAAACAAAAAGGTAGAAAACGGCTCAGTATAGCATGTTGGCACCTAGATTGCAAGCACAGTCAAAGGTAAAGACATAGCAGAAATCACTGTTTGGGTTATCTACTCTGACTTATTGATTGACAATACCCCATTGTTGCATGCTAAAAGCTTGCTTGGATACAGTGGAGGCAAAACAAGAGAGTGATGTTGTTTTGTGCAATGGTAATAAGGAGAACTAACTGACAGTGGTTATAATGATCAAAATGAACATGCACTTAGGTGGGTAGATTCTAAGAAAGATAAGGTTGCCGAGAAGTATGTTAACACTATTTCCCATATACCTAAAGAGTATATGTGCCCCAGATATCAGAAATCCTGAGTGGATATGGCAGCATGTTCAAGTTTTCTCTCCATCCTCTCATCTATGCTATCCTCCCATTCCAGTATTTCAGACCATGTTGCTTCAATACTATTCTCTTTTATGAGGAGAAGGTAGATATAAGTGTTTTTTTGGAGAGTTTATAGCTTCACGAGAATGTGGAGACACTGCAACACACTTTTGTGCAAAGCCAAATGTGTTGCATATTTAGTGGTCAGATGTCTTGCATCCTAGGTCTCTCCCCCAACTTTCCACATCTAGCCCCTATTAAACTATCTTAGAAAATGTCAATGTAATGATGAGGAAAAGAATAATTTGACAATATCTGTCTTCTCACAGAGTTTTTACTTCCCGGGTAGTACTCAAATCAATTTTTTGAGATTTTACCTCCAGTAACCCTTGTTGCCATCAGTACCAATACCACCAATCCAAGGTATTTTGTGAAATAATAGTGTGTCCTGAATCCTGCGGAACATCCCCAATCACCATATTTCCCACCAAGGTAAGTTCAGTAATGCACAGAAATGTACTAAGTAATGTTAAGGATCATCTTTCACTCTCCTTCTGTCTGCACATACACCTAAGCATGGGTATGTGGATCAGTGTGCATGTGTATGGAGAATGGAGAATTATTACAGCACACTAGGTTAATATACAAGATTGAATACCTGTTTCATGGCACAAAAGGTACACTATTCACCACTAATGAGTGAGCATGATCAGTATAGCTTGATGCATAATCTCCTATACAGCTCAAGGGGTGCTGAATTCTACATTCTCCATCTGTAGCCATCTGCACAATAAATGACAACCCCATTAACCGCGGCCATCCTATGTCAGACTAGCTTTCATGGGGTGAGATCAACAGTTAACACATATGCCACCTCCTACTAAGCCCCATTCACCACCTTCTTATTTCTGTTTTCCCTAGAACACACTGTATTACATTCCAAAGCTGTCATGTCACTATAATGATTAAAGTTGCAACAACAAACACAACATAACATACTCAACACAATGGAGTCCATGGAGAAAGGTCATTGCGGACTAACTGCAACATTTTTAAAGTGGCACACTTCTGTAGGGAATGGTTCTCATGTATTTCTTGCTTTGTGCATGTTCTACATTTTATAGTAAAAAGTTTTGAAGCAGTGCTAAAATGTGAAAAGCACCCAAACTTGAACTCACTTCAACTACTTTTATGCTGCCCATCACACTTGCCCATGTTTGCTGAATATTAACAACTTACTCCCAGAACAAATGAAAATGTTTTCACTTCTGGCAATGCTGGAAAAGCTGCGTGTACTGCAGATAGCCATGTGGATTAGGTATTCATAGTGGAGGGGCTTTGACAATCTCACACAAGGCATGCTGGAGCAGGAATGAGGATCTCCTGCTTGAATCATTGATCCATTGGGTGCCAGTAAGCAGGGCCATCTTAACAACATTATGGGCCCCCGGGCAAAGCAGTGCACTGGGGCACTAGATATAGATATATAGATGTATGCAGATACATATATATATATATATATAGATATAGATATAGATATAGATATAGATATAGATATATAGAGATAGAGATAGATAGATGTACTTGCTCGGTGACCCTTGTAGGTTTTTTTTGCAGGTTTTTTTCTTTTGCAGGATTATTTATTCTCATTAAGAGCCATACCTATGGGGCCCCCTTGCCCGTGGGGCCCCCGGGCAGCTGCCCATCGTGCCCAATGGAAAAGATGGCCCTGCCAGTAAGTAAAACTTTGCGTTTTATTTTACCCAATACTACATTTTAACAGTTGAAAAAAATATGTTAATCTGTTCACAGCACTAGGAGGCTGCCTTAGAAGCAATTTTTCAAGTACATTGAGGTAATAGATGCTTGATGAGATGGATTTGCAATGTTTTGGATGACTTTTCTTTATTTATTCCTTTCATGCCCAAACGTAACTTGCTTCTTAATGATCTGAACAATTTTTGCATTTTTGTGGATAACTTTTACACTCTAACATTAACTTAGCACTGTAGAAAACCCCCAAAATCTCATTGCCTAGTTTTTCCCAGTAAGGGACTATCATAGTAATCCATGCAACATTACATGCTTACATCATAGGGATTTCTTTTTACAAATGTGGAAGCGCATTTAACAATGACATCTACATGTAACACAATCTCTACACACAAACTGTGTGTAGTGACTGTGTGTTCAGGGAGCCACCAGGGAATAAAGCTGTATAAATACAGTCAGTAGTTTTGAACATATTACGATTCCTTACAATTTTCTGTTAGCATGTTTTGACACAATTTTCAGTGATATTTAATATATTCTATTTTTACATCTGATAAAACTTTAAAAATGTATCTAACTATATTGTGCCAACATTTCACACCTTGATTCTGGGAGCTATAAAAAGAAGAGATGTATGTGATTTTATGACATCATTTGGGTCACCAAGTGGGCAGGGCAAGGTGTGTGATGTCACTAATTTCATCATCAGGTGAAGCTTGATGACAACATTCACTTTATCAAACGGGCTAGACAAGGAGACGGATCACAGCACATCCCCGCCAATCTTGCAGACAGGTAAGCGCTCTTCCATGAGAATTGCCTGCTTTCTTGGTATCTAGGATGTCTCACCCTAACATTCCAGATGAGTAGGCAGCTAAGCTATATTATATTATAGTAAAGGTAGCCAGCAGGTTGGGTATGCTCTGTGTTTTGCTGCAAGGACACTGTCAATCTAAACACAGATAGATGCATTCTCTAGAATTTCTCCTGCATTTCCATACAAATATTACATGAAAATGCTACATAAATATAAATACAATGTAAGAAGAATGATAAGAACTGAGCTGCAGTTAAAGATTACATTTATAACATAACATAAGCTGTTAATATTAATTTCACATTCATTTTAAATAAGTGAAAACAAAGACAAATGTATTGGAGTTGAGTGGCATGACAATTAG
The DNA here is from genome assembly GCF_038048845.1 of Mixophyes fleayi. Taxonomy (NCBI): domain Eukaryota; kingdom Metazoa; phylum Chordata; class Amphibia; order Anura; family Limnodynastidae; genus Mixophyes; species Mixophyes fleayi. The sequence goes on along the minus strand of NC_134402.1, from coordinate 298,984,000 downwards.
TCTTTTGTTCCTTAAATCTTACAGAAATATATAAAAAAATAATTTTCAAATGTATTGTGTAAGCATATAATTTTGATGCCTCTGGTGAACAGATGTTTAATCTACATGATTGGAAAATATGAGTCACAATTGTCATCCTACCAGCTAATATGCTATTTTTTCTTCACTTTGTATCAGGACAAAAAATGCATGCTTACAAAAAGCTATGTTGTAAAATAAAAAACATTAGTGTATAACAAATATGCAGCACATCATGATTACAGATACCACCAGATATAAGTGGACTTAATTATGTTCTCAGGATTTACATTTCTGTCTGGAGGCCAGGGGCCGGTTGGGCTGGGGGGCCCGGGGGCATCTCTTACCCGGTCCAGTCCCATAGTGGGCTACTTTGGGCTGGATCAATGGGCCACCTGCATTTTTTTCCTTTAAAATGTTCCTAATAGGCTGCTGAGTTGAGTCTTGCCCCCCCCCCCCCCTCCCCAGGCTAAAGTTTGCCAGCCTTCCCCTGCTGGTGGCGTGAACTATGGTGCAGTATGAATGTCAAAGCTTGTTGCTTACACACTCATACCCACTGGCGTTTACTATATTTGTTTTATTGGCATTATTAACATTAGTAACATATGCAAATGGCTCTGATACCAACTGTTGCTGCCTTTAGTATTTACTAGCACTGCAGTAGAATTCATTTTGCATTCCAGTCTTCAGAAAGCATCAGGTTCTTTTTTGGAAGAAGCCTACAGTGAGCTCCAGTAAGCTCCTAAACACTACAATACTAGTAACAAACACTGGGGACTTCTTACTATCTTGCCACCTAATTGCATATTAAAGATACTAATGATTTGTGTTCTTTTATACTATACACCTAATTGCTCTGATACAAACACTGTGGTAAAGAATGTAATTTTTTAAATTACCAGTGAAACAAATGTCAAATAGCATACCTTCCAACGTTATACATTTGGGAATTGGGACAAGGCCACACACACATTTCAAAAAGGAGCTCTGGCAGTGTCACATTGGGGAAATGATCATGTCGCATTGAAGACAAGCCTCTTAACCCTATCACCTCTGAAGAATTAGGCTGGCCCCTATGTCCAATCCAGTAAATACACCTCTTCACCGGTGTATAAAGTAGACTTGATGTAAGACCAAAAGTGGTCTGCTTTGAGATATTAGGGCTAAGCTTATCGTGCACACTGGTACTCAGTTGCCACCAGGACTGAAGTACGCATTTGTAGTAATTATCTACAGTGCAACCCCATGGCACAACATTGTATTATTGTAGACAAAATTAACTGGAAATAAAAATAACTTACAGGTGGTTGTCCAGATATTCAGGAACAGAGGAAATGCTGTCTGATGGCGGTGGTCAGACAGAATGTAACAGCCAGTGGGAACAGATCCAAACACAATGTGAGAGGTAAATGGCAGGCTGGACAGGTTCAATAACATGCGAATAGCGCAACTAGGTTTAAGCACAGGGCCAGTGATAAACGACAGGCAAATAGGCACAGGGTCAAGAAGAAAGAGATAAAAAGACAGAGAAAGAACAGGATTTGGAATGTAACCCATATACACAGAAAAACAGAGAGGGACATGTGGAAACATGGGAAGAATAGATATATGCAAATTCGACCCATGACTTCTGCCTAATCATAAAGGGTTTTGGAGATATAACATCTTATGTATTGCTCGTGTATTTTGTTGATCCTCTCAGTCTGCCCGGTAGTTTGTGGAGGGTAGGCTGATGAAAAGGATTGATTGCTAAATTATTACAAAAAGCTTTCCTGAATTTAGAGGTAAATTGTGAACCTTTGTCAGAAACAATACTGGCATGCCATGAAGTTTGACAATATGATTGACAAAAAGCATGAGTCTTAGGTGTGGACAATCCTAAAGCTGTCTACCACTACCCAGATGGCAGTGAAAACTGTACAATAAAGACCACAGACAAATAAGACCAGGAATTACAGGGTATTAAAAATAGAGAGAGTTGTTCCAAAGGAGGAGTTCTAGAACTGTAACTCTGAGCACAGACCTCACAACTGACAGCAGAACCCCTAATGTCTTTTTTTCAGGGTGGACCACCATACAAATCTGCATAATAGTCTAGTGGTTTTATGGATACTATGAAGTTCTGATAACTCATGGACTTTAGAAAGAAGGGCTTGTCGAAAAGAGTCAGAAGCAAAATGAAGATGAGGAGTATCCTGAGTGGCCTGTCCTTGGGCCAATATTGTTTTACTGGATATATCTTGAGATACAGCTGCTATAGTCTGGTTATTCAGTTTGATGGGGACATCAGGAACCTCAAAATGCTCATGAAGGAAATGATGAGGTGAGCATCTGTATTTTTTTTTTTTTACCTGGGTCTGTATGTGATGGTATAATTATATCTGGAAAATAAGATTGCCCATTGTGTTTGTCTAGAGCTCAGCTGTGTAGCTGCTTCTATAAACTGAAGGTTTTTGTGGTCAATATAGATTGTAACAGGGTGGGTAACTTCCTTTAACCATTCATCAAAGGTCCATTCAATGGCTAAGAGTTCATGTTTACCATAACATAATAAAATTTGGCTTGGGAAAATTTCCTGAAAATGAAGACACATGGATGCAATTTATTATCACAAGGATTTTTTTTGTGAGAGAACTGCTTCACTCCTACATCTGAATTCTCTACTTCAACAATAAATGCAGTTTAAAATGTCAGTGGCACAAGACAGAAGTTTACGTAAAAGCTTCAGACCAAGATGTTGGGTTCCCTTTCTTCTTGGTTAAAGCAGTTGTTTTGGTGCTGGTTCTCTGAAACTTCAAACACTCATTTTTCTAACTTGACATACAATTGATTTTCTCTTAAGGTATACAATATCAACTTAACAAATCTGCAATGTTGTGGTAGGGAGGAAGAGAAAATAAGAATATCATCAAGGAAAATTACCACAACTTACCCAAAATGTCTTGAGGGCTCATCCATGAAGTCTTGGAAGACAACCGGGGAATTGCAGAGCCAAAAAGGCTTATCCAGATATTCAAAATATCCAGTACTGATGTTAAAAGCAGTCTTCCATTCAGCTCCCTCCTGGATCCGAATTAAATTGTACGCCAAATTAAATTCTACGCTCCCCATAGATAAATCTTGGAGACTATGGTAGCCCCCTTAACTTGATCATACAGTTCTGAAATAAGTGCCAATGAGTACCTGATTTTAAGGGTTATTTTTTTAAGACCCCGATAACCAAAACAAGGAATGCAAACCACCATCTTTTTTGGCAACATAGAAGAAATCTGCTCCCACAGGAGATGCAGAGGATCTAATAAAACCCCTTTGGTTTTCTTTAATGTAACCCTCCATAGATTTGGATTCAGGAATGAACAGGAGATATAATTTACCCTTGGCACCAGGGACAAGGTCAATTAGGCAATCAAAACATCTGTGAGGAGGACTCAGTAGACCTTTTACAGAAAATGTCAGAATACTCCTAATAATGAATAGGCAAGGCTTATAACTCAGTAGCAGCAAGACAAATTGAGGAGTATATAGCGTGTTCCAAACAAGAACTATTCCAATGAGTTACTTCACCAGATGTCCAGTCAATAACTGGATTGTGCCTAGGCACCCAAGGGTAGTCTAATACTATGGAAAAGATAGTACTCAGTTTGCCAGGACCTTAGCTGGACTTGACTTTGTTCTAGACTGGTTATAATGTAAGGCCATGTATAGTCTGTCCAGATGTCCAGAAACAGAAGACACGCTGACATAGCAATGTCAGACAGTGTACGAGGTAAGCGTCAGGCAGGTAGTATGGCAGATCCAAGCACAGGGTCAGGGCAGGTTGCAGGCAAATAGCGCAGACAAGCCCAAGCACAGGATCAGGGCAGGCAGCAGGCAAATAGCCTAGTCAAGTTCAAGCACAAAGTCAGCAACTGTAAACATACTAAAACACAGCAGGAGACAGGAACCAGAAAAAAGAACCTATAACCATCACTGATAGCTGTGAGAGGCAGAGTTATAAAGCCAGAGCACAGATTACTGGCTGGCGGATGATGTTAACTGTTGCATTGCTGCAAAAGTTTAGCACACAGTGACACCTCAGGTTGGAGTATGTTACTGCACCAATAGTGCAGAATCACAGACGACAGGATACTAAGTTCTGACCTGCCTAAGTCCTGACACATGGGCAAAAGTCCGGACAGGAAGAGTGGTGGGACAGTTCATTAAAATTGGGACTGTCCCATAAAAATCTGTATAAATTTGCTGTAATACAGACAGTAACCATTTATAAACATCCATTTTTCAGATGCCACTAAATGTGCTATCACACTTTCATAAGCACATAGCCAATTCTGGACACATGCAGTCAATTGGTCCAGTTATGATCCAGTACTCTTTTGCTCAGTTCCTGAGCCCACAATTTCTGTACACAGCTTCCAAACTGAAGAGAAGGCTTATAATGTGGAAGGCATGTCACTTCCATATTACCTTGGGTAATATGACCTAACTACAGTAACTCGTGGAGAGTAAGTTAAGGAAAAAACAGAGGAGACCTGAATGAGTTATTTTGTGATTACGTTCACTAATAGCTCTAAGTAAAATGGATTTGATAGCAACATCCTTGCAGTTACTCTTAGGTACATTTTACACTGCATTTATAAGTGCTGACAATAAAGAAGTCTTACTGAAGCCTTCCCTTGATTAAAAAAAAAATACCTAAAAAATAACACTGTAAAAATGTATAAAAAAACACACAAATAGACTCCTACCTTGTTTCTCACCATAAAGAAAATTAAAGCATGGCTTTGTCTCTTTTTGTTCTCATTGTTTTCTCAGAATGTTGTTTCTTACCATGTAACTGTATCATATTTGTTATCCCAATATTTTGGAGACCAAGGAAATCTTGGTGTAAATGAATTGTGTTGCCATATGTGCGTGAAAGTTTGCCAGAACCATAAAGAAAAAGGTATTTGTGTCATAGCAATAGCACAAAACAAGGTGTGCTACTGAGCAACACACATCTGATAAATGAGCCCTTAAGAATTTCATATGGATAATATTGACATTTATACTATTCCTGCATTTAAATTATTGCCAGAAATGTTAAAGTAGCATTTGTTTAGCAGTAAACGAGTTCAAAAATATAATGTTGCTCAACCTCCGTGGGACATAACACTCTATTGCCAGTTCATCCTAACTAGCCCCCACCCTGCATTTGCAATTTAGCCTCATTTGGACTATAAACTAAAAGCACAAATGGGGCTTCAGAAGAGCAGAGCAGGATCCTCAGGAGCAGATGAACCAGATTCACAAGCTACCCTCAGCTCCAGACCCCTGCAACTGCAGTATTTCCGACACCGGTTTAAGGTAGACAAAAGCAAATCCAAAGATTAGAAATGAAATGAAGCATTCAGCTAGAAAACAAACTACTGAATTATAGACTCACTTGAATAAAATAATTATAGTATCATTTACAAAGGCACCCCTAGTAAGTTTACCATAATATAATGATAACTACAAAATTCTACTTGCATCTCCATTCAAGTTATTGAAAAACCTTCCAGATTTGCATACATTTTTAGCAATGGAGAGCATGCTACCAAAGACTCCCAAAATGATCTAAACAGTGGAGAGGATGGAGATTGTATGAAAAATTATGTGTAATTAGTTATTAGATGAGGGTGTGGCCAGATGAGGGGCTAGACCAGGGTTTCCCAAACCCAGTCCTCAGGGTTCCCCAACAGTGCAGGTTTTCTGGATCACATGTGACATAATTAGGACCACCTGTGGATCTGTTACAATGTGTCAGTCAGTAATGAATACACCTGTACTCCAGCAAGGAGATATGGAAAACCTGCACTGTTGGAGAGCCCTGAGGACTGGGTTTGGGAAACCCTGGGCTAGACATTTTTGGTCTGGGGGCAAACATGAGCAGGTGGCCTGGCTCTTTCATCAGCATGCCGCAATGGAAAAATGGGAGTGACAATAATCATGTGTGTGCGGTTTGTCAAATATGGGCATAGTTTTATATTTATTATCAAAATAAATAATAATAAGAATATTAATAATATTCTTGTTTAAAATAGTATATTTCTATATAGCCAATGAAATATAAAAGAGAGCTGTAATCAGATGTAACACATCCTTATCTGACTACTACAATGCAGACTATTCATGTGATCTATATGTAGGTAACCCAATTTAATTATTTACCCCATGCTGTCTATCAGCATGCTGTAGATGAAGTGTCTCTGTCCTAGGATGCCTTCCTACCCAGTAGACCGCTCCCAGCATTCTGGTTGGTAGATGGTTCCAACCATTCAGCAATCAGTGTGTGGTCAGCTTCATTCACCAATCAGAATTCTTGAAGCTGTTTAAGAAGCTGTCTACAGTTTATGGCCGGGCTTTTGGAGAAGCAGATGATCCACTTATGTTTATAACAAAGTAGATTTGAGAGAGCCAGGCACGACCTTGAAATGTGCAGACCAGCCCAAAATAGAACAATTTGTACCGGCTGAGGGGCAGATGCCCACCAGATTCAAAACCAGCTCACTCCTGGGCCAAATGTTACAAATGAACTTTCTTCCAATATTCGATTATATTCTGTGAAGAAATATCCAACGTACAGGAGAAATGCTATGACACTGTCCATAAATACCAGCATTTTGATAAAGGATCATTTATAACTGTTTACAAATCACGCATTGTTTTAATACATTACTGAATTCTACTTTGTGGTCTCAAAGCATCTTTCAGCTTGACATCCCAATAGAACATCAGCAACACACCTATGCAATGAATTCTAGACTTAGAAAAATATGTGAATACCATACGGAATTATTTGCAATTCTGCAGAAATTAGATTTGATATTAAAATGAGCTGAAAGGATATATACAGATTTTAAGGTATCCCTATTGTGCATGGTTCCATTGATCAATTAAGCATACAAATAGACCAGATATTCACATTGCTTTAAAGGTGGCTCAAATCACTGCTCGTTCACTACTTTCATGCATTTCATAACATTATTATTATTCTGAAGAAAAAATCAGGACAAAGACAAAGCCACGCCCTAACTTTACCAATACCACATTCCTAAATCGGTAGGCTGACACATTTTGACTGCTAAAATTCATAACTGTCCTGTGAAAGTTTAAAATTATATAACTGGCCTAGTCATGGCACATCATAAAAAACATTCATATAATATATGCACCTAAACTAATTTTTTTAAATATATTTTATATCTGACCAGAATGTCGCTTTCCTGAGTTATATAGTAGCAAAACGAGGGTCAAATGACTATTAATAAAAAAAAAATCCTATTAATAAACAATTTTCTCTTACGCAGGTCATTTAATTAAACATTTTTAAAACTATATAGTTTGGAAATATATTTATTTTCTTCTATTCATTCATGTTAAGCATACTTTGGCCACATGGTGGCAATAACATTCCACACATATATTCTATATAATGCATCTATAAGCATATAGCTAATGGTGACATCATTATCACACCGAATAAGAAAAAACTGGAAGATGCATCTTCTTTACAGCAAAACACCTTGACAGGCATCAAATGATTTAACAATTGAAAAAATAGCTGGAATGTTTTAAAGATATTTTAATAAAATCAGTATACAAATAGTACCTATCCACTTTTGCCATATACTGATACATGTACTGTGATGATGGAGGGGTGGAGCAGGGCAAGGCTGACAGACTCTAGCCCGGGGGTCAAGCACACAGCACTAGCCCAAAAACAGTGGCCTATCCTTAAAAGTTTACGATACAATATATATTAATCAATATAAAAAAACAGGCTATTTTATTGTTGCTTAACCCAGCAATACTTTATTATTATAAATAATAAATCTTAAATGATGAAAATAAATAAAGCAACAAAAAACAAACCTCACTTTATATTGCATTTTATTTTTTCCCTATCCCTACAGCAGCTTTTTTTTACGTACCTGGCAGGTCTTAATTAGGTGTATATATATATATATATATATATATATATATATATATATATATATATATATATATATATATATATATATATATATATATAGTACTTCTGAGTACCCCATAGTGGCTTGCACTGGCCAGCCTGGGGATGGTTCCCACCATGACCCCACACTGTGAGCTTTCCAGATATAGTGACAAAATGCCCTGTCTGTCTAGCCTGGTGCTGGTTTCCACTCTAGAAGGGAGCTCCATGCTTTAGATGAAACCAGCCCAGGCTCTATAGCACTAGTTAGGGATCTCCTCCCAAGTGAAAGAACTGTGGGTGTCCCATGTTCCAGTCCCCTGCAGTTCAAGAGCAACTAACCCCTGTCATTGCTGATAACAATCAATTCTCCAGAGTTCGAAATACATTTAAACATCACCTGGTATCGATCTGTATTCAGTGTCACAAGGAATAGGTTACTCTGGAACTGCCGTGGTAAGGAACATTGGAATACCAAAGTTCTTTCACTAGGTGTAGCGGGATGGTTTACTAGCTGCAATAATAGTTTTAACAGCAGTTCATGTCACTCTGCTGTGTATTACTGCTATGGTGATGGTGAATTTGTGCTGTTGATTGTAAACAAAATTTGGGACATTATTGAGGACAAAAATTCTACAAAATTTTAAATACCAAATCCTTTTGAAAAAAGGGACAGTTTTTAACTATATCATCGCAAAAGATAACATAAATTCAAGCAGAAAAAGCAATTGGTGAAGGGAAAGACATGGATTTTACAGTTACATTATCAATAGAGCTTACTTTACCGAAAGGACCACAGTTGCATAGTTGGTATGCAAAAAATAGATATTTTTTAGTTAATATCTGCATTGCTTAGGCTCTCATACTCAGGCATCTCATTCTTCTTTCCTTTGCAGTGACTTGTAAGCACATATAATGGAATAGATCTTTACATATGAGAAAGTACTGTTCATGTACTCAAGTAAGCACACAGACTGCACCATTTCTAATTATTTCCAGTTGTGTGGAGCTTTATTCTGAATAAGAAATGGAATACAGAGATTTAAGCTTCAGATGGGCTCAATTCATTTTACTGTTAATAGCTACACATTCATAATGTAGTATCTGTGTAGTTAAATCTTCCAGAGCCAAGTGGAATTAATGGAACACCCAAGATGAGGTATCTCCTGCATCGCTGTACCATATTTAAGTTGGAGTGTTTCCTGCATTAATCAAGATAAAGATATATATAAGCTTCCAGATTAATAGACATGGGCACCAAAGAACAGGCACAGAATTTAATACATGGATTAACATTTTGAATTGTTTTGCTTCTTATCCAGGCTACTGCATGTTGGCCAAGACTCAGTTATCTAAATATCCAATGTATTTGCATGGATATGGCTTTATTCCAGTATCTGCTTAGAGAGCTGATGGAAAAAGTTTAGACTAATGTCCTATATATTGTGCTGTTGTTAGTATAGGGTTCAGTTACAAAATTGGCAGTCAGTTCCTCTATTTTATTATTTTCATTGTTATGTGTCTTTTCACTCTTGATCTGTGCTGGGACTCACATCAGATGAGAGTTACACCATGAATAGAGCAGGTTGGAACAAATTATTTAAACAAACATAAATGTGAAATGTCTACTGTGTGGGCATTAGAGATGAAAAAATAAAACGTAGCAGGTTCTGAAAAATAGACTGTTGCCAGTCACCAAATAGAGTATTAAAAAGAAAGCCTGATTTTGTATAACCCAATTAGGCTTTATGCAGGAATAACTTCAATACCTGCCATTAATTACAATAATTCCTATGCCCTAATGTTTATTTTAGCTATTACATTGATGGGGCTCTATCGCTGCTCTGTCTGATTATTGTAGGAAATGGTGACAGTAGGGTCACATTGTCTACCCACTCACTGATATTGACAGCTTTTCTTGACAATTAGGGAAAGAGCAGAAGGGGCTATATAACTCTCATTCCCCCAGCCATTGTAAGTTGCTCTGAGCTGCGCTCTCTGGAGTCAGCATAGTCTGCCCTCAAAATAGCTATTAATTGGTCACTATGAGTTCTGTATTGGAGTTAAGCAGATGATAGAACAAAACACATACTGTTATGTCCACATTCCATCCAACATTTGAATTTTTTACCATAAGCAGTGACTTTGTTGTCCTTATGGTGATATATTACTTTTTTTTTTTAAGGAACCTCCTGTTGCTTTCAACAGGATCAGCAACCCAGAGATATACAACTGTGCACTTATAGTAAAATAACTAAAGTTTAGCTTGAGAAATAATGACTATAAAAATTTATTTTGCAAATATTGTGAGTGATAAGGCTATTGTAAGGCTGAATATTGGCACCATAGGTAGAATGTAGTTATGGAGATGTCTTGATTCAGAATGAGACCAAACAATTTAAAAGAATAGCAAAAGGTCACTAGCAGTATACATTGAGTGTGATGGTATTGCAGAATAGTAAAATGTTAAAAAAAAAATCACCATGCCATATTGTATAAGCCCACAAACATGTAAGTGTATGTGAGTACATTAGGCCAATCATGGAACTACTGTGGGTGTGGCTGTTCATTGCCCAGCAATGTTTGTGACTCCTGCCCCTCTGAGGCAACTGGGGGACATGCTCCCCAAGCACCCCAGGTCCCCCCATATCACTCCCTGAAACTACTACTGTGCTCTGAAAAAAGCAAAGTAGAGTCCTCTTCTGAGAGGTGCATATGCAGTGAGCACATGCTCAGAAGAGGCCCCTCAGAGTGGGAGGCCTGGAAGGTTACAGCTGCATTGCCATACCTAGACGTTGCTATGGGGCCAGGGGATGTAGAGCTCCGTCCCTGCATAAGATCTTGAAGGACTGACTTGATAAAATTAAAAAGAATTTAGAGTGACTCTATGTAAGATTTTAAGAGAATTTACATTTAATTTTGGTAGATGACATGGAATCACAAGTTTATAAAATCAATTAAAAAAAACTCATTTTTTAAGGCAGAGGTAAAATGTATTTTATACAAAACACAAAGATGTCTGTTCTGCTATTAAGCTTACTTCATTACCAGCTCGCCCAATTTTATTAAGAAAGGATCCTTGTTAAAATTCCTCTTCTTATTAAGAAACTGTGAAGGTTTAAAGTGTTTATCAAACAATAGATTCTTTACAAAAGACCTCTTCAGTCAACAGCTCTTCCCCAGGCTGGGTAGGATGAGAGAAGGGCCTTAACTAAGACGTACACTGCAGACGTTTAAGACCTGCACAAATTGTATGGGCTTAGCAGCTGTTAAGCATGTTCTGTTGGGGGTATTTTCTTTTCTTTCATAACATCCCACTTCATGCTTCCTAATTGTCATGTTTGCCATTCTTTTTTTTATGACTATTTAGAAAACAGCATTCACTTTTATTTCCTTTTAAATAATTGTTTCAGTTTCTTTTGTCTGCTCCATGGGGCTTTGTCCAATAAGTAAAGAGAAAATGTCACCGAATGAGAAAAAAAAGAAGATTCTAAGCAACAAGAGAAGCAAAATTAACAAGTTATTTACAACCCCATAAAAATGACATTGATCTATGTTAAGTTCATTAGAAAATGAGTTCTTACAGCTAGCCGTTTCCTATGACTTCAGCTTGTATTTAGGAAATATGTGAGAAGTGTAGTGGAAACCGGTCAATAACTACACACTTTGTTAACTCTTTCAGGGGCAGAGGAATATGGACAATATTAAATCCAGGGTATTTGGTAAATACACATAAACTTCATATACACATTATAAGCTGTTTTTCAGATATTTTTTTTTCCATCAGAGAAAAAGGAATTCAGTTATGCAATAAAGATGAAATATTCAATGTTAAATAATAAATGTATGTGCTATATTTGAGGAATTCTTAGTAGTAGTAACAACAATAATAATATTGTTTTTGTATCGTGCTAAACCATGTACACTATTCTGTAACATGGATATGAATCTTAGCAACACCCAAACATTATAACATGTTATCATGTACAAAACATCAAACTATAATGCCAGTAAAAGAACAGCATAAAACTGTCAATTACCCATATGGATAAAAACTCATACTTTGTACGTGCAGGATGACTAGTAAGATACTGATTGCTTCTTCTACCTACAGGTGGTCTGAGGAATAATGCAGAGCTTCAGGTATTTTTGACATCTCCTATGTACCTCCATTGACACTATTGTAAGCCTTATTTAAATAGGACAACAAGTAACATAAAAAAAAACGTAAAATATATAAATTTGCCTTTGTATTCAATATAAAAGTCGCATTGCCTCAAATCACATTTTGAACATATTGTCATTTTAGAGTATTGAGCATTCACTGAAATTTACATCTTTAAAATTATGAATTTATTTACCAGATAATCCAGAATTTATGGAGGTCAGTAGAATTCTCATTGCATTTTAGAAAGTATATGCCTGAAAATGCAGCATGTGTAAAATCCCTTCAAAGCACACTTTAGTGACAAATCTGAACAGTGCCTAATACACAGCTCCATTACTCGCTTGCCCAGCGTGGGCAACAAACAGCCAAGGGACCGCCAGCGGCCTGTGGCCTCCAGCAAGCAGCTCTATTGTAAAGCAGAGAATAAGACTGAAGGGGAGCAGCCAACTGCTACATCACAGTGCAGGGAGGTCACAGAGCATATTAGAGGAGGAGAAGGGGGGTGCAGTGTGCTCTGCACTTTGTGTTCTCCCTCCTTCCTCTGCAGGCAGGGGGGAGAGCAGTAACTAGTAGAACTAGCTGTAAAAGTAACTAAAATTTGAGGAAATATGAGAGACATGTTGGGGAGGTCTGTTGGGCATGTTAGGGAGGTCTAATTGGCATGTTGGAGAGGTCTGAAGGGCATGTGCAGAGGTTGGATGGGCATGCAAGGGTCATGTGGGAAGGTCTAATGGCCATGTGGTGAGGTTTGTGAGGCTTGTGGGTAGGTCTGAGGGGCATGTAATGGCATGTGCGCAGGTCTGAGAGGATGAGGTTTGGACAACATGTGGGAAATGAGGGCTTGTGGCAGTCAGAGTGCATGTGGCAAGTGGGAGTCTGAGGACAATGAGGGCTATTTTAGAGCAATTGGGATGTCTGATTGGCAAGTGATGGAATTTTGGTGCAAGTGAAGGGCATGTGTGTGTCTTTTGGGATGAATGATGTTGGCGTGTAGATGACGTTTTCAGGCTGTTTTATTCATTCTTAAAAGGGTGATATACAGCCCTTTGTAAGATTGAAAAGCTTCACTTGTGGCCCTTGAAGTTTAGCAGGTTGCCCATCACTGCTATAGCCTGAAGAAACATAGTATTATGTGGGGAGATATCTTTGCTAGGTTAAAGTTGCTAGTTCAAATTTTAAAGTTGTTTGCATTACTTTTGAATTACTTTTCAGCTAACTATAGCATACAGACCAAGGTTGCCAGCCAGCATACTCTAATTGTTAGATTTTCTACAGGTCATTGATTTATCACTGAATTCATAATGGATGCCATTCAAGTAATTTGGTCCTTTTAATGCAGAGATTCCAGTACATATTTATTTACTACATAAGGGATGTATACCCAGTACCTTTTAGGAGTTCACCGATCACTTGGGAAAAGTTATGAAGTACAACAATACTTTTACTTTATACAAGAACAATACAGCAGAAGCAAAATTATTGAAACAAATGCTAGAGGTCCCCATTACCTAGGCCCACATGTGAGTGGCTATATGTCAAAAAGGACTGTTACAGGATTGCACTTTATTATACCAATACACCCCCAGTCACCCTGCTGGATTTGGCTCCAAGCTGTGTAGCTGGCCACATCCTAAGACAATAGGGATACATTCAGGTAAATTAAGGGGCTAGGCCTGGATGCTCCAGTATTAGCCGCTTACAAGCTTTTTTCTAGCTTTCAATCGATCAGGGCCTCCTGTAGAAAAATGAGGGGAGGGGGAAGGGGGGGGTGGTCCCGCTACTGCTCCTTTACCTGTATTCTGAAATCAGCCCCCACATGATCCTCACCCATAATCCACCTGGTCTCGTTTAAGAAAATGTGTATAAAGTTCAACATTGTAGCAATGTTATGGCACTACAATACATAATTACAAAGAACACCACAGTTGCACATTATACAGGCGTAAATTTACAGTCATATAACGAAATACTGTCCCAAACTCTTGCAACTTGGGGATCTGGGAAACAATAAAGGGCTAGAAAAGTAAATGTTATTTAAATCCACATTTTGTGAGAAACGACATACAGACTGTATTAACCCGTCGTTTCATCAGAGGGATATTATTTTTAGTTTACTTTGCCACATGGCAAAAAGTATTTTAAACCATTTATAAAACATAAAAACTCAACAGTAATAAAAATACAGATCATAAAAATAAACTAAAGAAATAATGTAAAGTTAGTATTCAATGACGCAAACCAAGCGATAGTATATATTTTAAGATTCTGCAGTGAAGACTGTGTACTCTCCCTATATAATCTGGATATTTATAGAAAGAAGCATTTCTTTGAAAAAATCCACTTGAAAGATGAAACACATCGCCTGCGTTACGGACCAAGTTGAAGTGCTTTTATATGCTAAAATACTGTTCATTGGAAAATTAGGTGTAACATAGCAAGAGGTGTTCAAGCTATACTTCAAGTTTAAATGTAATAATTACTGATCTCTAGTTATGTGTTAAATACATGAAAATACATGTTTTGTTACTGTGTGATGGTATTAGAAAAAAATATGTACTAATACTATTGCGTTGTAATATGAGAATATGGTTCTAAATATTGTTATGTTCATTTTATCGCTACCAATAAACATTGTCCAATTAATAGCAAATAGCAAGAGATTTAAAAGCAAAAGATAGCAGGATTTACAGTAAGCCATGCTGAAGCATAAAATATATAATAATAAACAGGGAAGCATAAACCAAATACATTACATTAAGCCAGCGCTTCCCCTGGGCCCAGGTTCAGATACAGTCATGTTGTCTGTTGTCTAATAAGTTCATTTTGTCGCTTACCAATAAACATTGTCCAATGTGATTATTGTGGTTCCAATGCACAAAGATATTTAATTGCAAAATATAGCAGGATTTACAGAAAGCCATCATAACACATAAAAGATATTACAATAAAGCAGGAAAGTATAGAAACCAAATACATTACATTTTCGCTAACGCTTCACCTGGGCCCAGGGTAAGATACAGTCATGTTGCCTGTTGTCAGGAAGAGAGAACAAATGACCCATGTTTATTTGCAGCTTCAGTGTACAAAAAACACTGATGATGTCCCTATGTACACAGACAACACTTAGGGCTAGATTTACCAAGCTGCGGGTTTGCAAAAGTGGGGATGTTGCCTATAGCAACCAATCAGGTTCTAGCTTTCATTTATTTAGTACATTCTACAAAATGACAGCTAGAATCTGATTGGTTGCTATAGGCAACATCCCCAGTTTTTCAAACCCGCAGCTTAGTAAATATAGTCCTTAGAGTGGTCTTCATTGGTTCAGGGATCAGGTCAGTCCAGTATAATGCAAGTCATAGGTCAGTTCAAAGTATTCCTCTGATAAAGTGTGGCCAGCTCACTCCAACATAACTATATATTATTAAATATATTATATACTATATATTATATCAGTGAAGCGATCACTTCGTCGATATTAGCGGATTTATCATGGTAATGTATAGATCAATACGACACTAAACATGATACATTTCCTATATCCGGAGTCTTAGATACCTTTAAAATATTATCATTTATGTATAAATAATCTCTTATACATTTTACTAATAAATAAATGTGGATTGGAATCTTAATAAATGTATATTATTTACAAGTGTAAGTGCAAATGTAAATGTGTGTTATTAATCCATGCGATTGCGTCATAACACGTAGCGTACTAATCGCAATCGCATGGTAAAACAATATTAATTAATTTGGTTTACTTCATCCAATTATTTGACTTTCACAGGCCACCCTTTGTTAGTGCACAAAACTATCACCTTTAAAATTGTATTGCAGGATCTCAGTAGTACGTTTCATTTTTCTGCAATGTATGTCCCCCTTACGTATGACCACACTGTCTGTGGATATCATTCAAGTTACCATAAAAGAGAGTCAAAATTCTAGAAACTAATTTCTTTTCCTATGGAACATATACCTTTGAAGCTCGCAGTTAACCTTTGTATGCCCTTTGCCCACATATATAATTCATTATTGTTAGGAACTCCCAAGTCAGTACAGTGAAACTCGGGAACTACTCAGAAGGCCAGGTGTTCGCTGGAGCCCCTAGTGGTGGGGACAGACTGGGCTGCGGGCTGACCGAGGGTCGAGTAGTGTATACTGACTTAAAGGAGTTTCCCAGAAGTGGAGTGATTGGTGGACTATAGTATAAGAAGAATCCTAGGTCAAAAGGTCACAGGCACAGATGCAATATCCAAGGGCAAGCGAAGGGTCAAACTCACAGGCATTGAAGCAAAATCCGAATTCCAGGCAAAGGTCAAGGTCAGAAGAGAAGGGTCACAGGTCCAATAACAAGCAGGGGTCAAACACGGGTAGTCAAATCCAAGGTAGCAGGAACCAAAACGGTTAGCACAAGCAGGCAGCAGGACTGAGGACAGAACGCTATAACCGGCAGTGAGGCTGCAGACCTCACTGCCTTAAATACCAGTAGTGGCCAATCAGAGCCTAGCTCTGAAATCACATGGGCAGACTCAATCCTGCCATATTAATCAGCCCACAGGCTTGTGGGCGCTTCTGCGCATGCACCCGGCTGTTCCCAGCTGCCGGGACGCAGCGCCCCTGTAATTAGCGTCCGACCGTTGCCCTGGCAATGGTCGAGTAAAAGCAGGAAGTGACGTCCCGGTTGCCATAGCGATGACCGGGACGCCTGCAGGAACTAGGTGAGAGTCGCGGCGGTGCTAACAGTACCCCCCCCTTGAGGAGGGGTCAAGGAACCCCGACATCCAGGTTTCGTGGGAAACTTATTAAAAAACTCTCTAATGAGCCTTTCAGCATGGAGACGCGTCTGTGGTATCCAACATCTCTCTTCTGGGCCGTAACCCTTCCAGTGGACTAGGAATTGAACTTGGCCTTGAACCGTCCTAGAGACGAGGATCCTTTCGATGATATATTCCTGGTCTCCGTTCACAATCAAAGGCCGGGGCCTGTTAGAGGAAGGTTGACTTAATTTGCTGGGAGCCGCAGCTTTCTTTAGAAGAGAACAATGGAATGTTGAGGGTATTTTTAAGGAAGGTGGTAGTCTCAGCCTGAACGCTACTGGATTTATTTTTTTCTCGATTGAAAATGGTCCAATGTATCGGGGCCCCAGCTTCCTGCAAGGTTGCCGTAACCTGATGTTGCGTGTGGACAACCAAACCCGATCCCCCACTTTCAATGAACATGGCGCACGATGGCGGTCAGCGAAAACCTTGGATTTTTGGGAGGCTAGACCTAATGCAGAGTGCACCTTTTTCCAAACACCCCTCAACCTGGCAGTAAAAGCAGGTGTTCCGGAATCCCCACAGGAAACAGCAGTAGAGAACGAGTTGGATTTCGGATGGAACCCGAAGTTGCAGAAGAACGGGGATGTGTGTGTAGTGGAATGGCAAGAATTATTATATGCGAATTCCGCCCAGGGTGAGAGAGAGGACCAGTTATCGTGGAATTTAGACACATACATGCGTAAGAACTGTTCCAATGCCTGATTGGTTCTGTCTGACCATTCGACTGAGGGTGATATGCCGAGGACAGACTGATAGTGATCCCAATGGATTTACAAAAAGATCTCCAAAAGTGTGCAATAAACTGGGATCCTCGGTCCGATACAATGTCTTCGGGAAGCCCATGGAGACGAAAGATATGTGTGAGAAACAAGGTGGCCAAGGTCCTGGCATCAGGTAATTTGGGTAAGGATATAAAATGTGCCATCTTACTGAATCGGTCCACCACTACCCAAATGGTGTTATGACCTGTAGATACTGGCAGGTCAACAATAAAATCCATCGAAAGATGAGTCCAAGGCTTGGTTGGAGCAGGTAAGGGTAACAGTAGACCAGAAGGACGATTTCTAGCAGATTTATTTCTGGCACATTCAGAACAGGCACGGACATAAGTCTCCACGTCATCCGATAAGGTAGGCCACCAGAGCCAGCGAGAAAGAATTTCGATAGTCCTACGAATTCCTAGATGACCAGCAGAGCGGTTATTGTGACCTTCTATGAGAACCGATTTCCTAAGGTGCACCAGAACAAATAATTTATTGGCAGGTGTCTGCACCGGAGCGATTTTCTGAAAGTGACGGATAGTGGCTCCTAAATCCTGTGTGAGTCCGAGATGAATCGTGGTTGAAGGAACAATAGGCAACGGGTCAGGTGACTGAGGATGATGGGCCAAAAATCTTCGGGACAATGAATCGGCTTTAGCATTTTTGGAACCTGGACGAAATGTGATGATGAACCTAAATCTGGTGAAGAATAGGGCCCAGCGAGCCTGCCTGGGATTCAGAGTTTTTGCGGTCTGAATATATTGGAGGTTTTTATGGTCTGTGAAGATGGTAATAGTATGTGCAGCTCCCTCCAACCAATGTCGCCATTCCTCCAATGCCAACTTAATGGCCAATAATTCACGGTTTCCAACGTCATAATTACATTCCGTAGGCAGAAACTTTCTCGAGAAAAATGCACAAGGATGTAACTTTTTACTCTGTGGGTCTTTCTGAGAGAGAATGGCCCCAGCACCAACATCCGAAGCGTCCACCTCCACAATAAACGGAAGTCCTGGGTCAGGGTGTCTAAGGACTGGAGCGGAAATGAATGCAGCTTTGAGAGCTGAGAAACTTGCCAGTGCTTCTGTGGACCACTCCGCTGGGTTAGCTCCTTAGCTCGAGTGAGGGCAGTGATAGGAGCCACTAACGACGAGAAGGAGCCAATATTCCTTCGGTAATAATTGGCGAAGCCAAGGAATCTTTGGATCGCCTTCAAGTTAGTAGGTAGGACCCAATCTTGAATTGCCTGCACCTTGGCGGGATCCATAGCAAATCCTGATGAGGAGATGATATAACCCAGGAATGCCACTGTGGACACCTCAAATTCGCATTTCTTCCGTTTTGCGTACAGATGATGTTCTCGTAATCTCAATAAAACCTGGCGGACGTGCTGACGATGCGGAGATAAGGATTCGGAATAAATTAAGATGTCATCCAAACAAACAACAACTGTTTTTCCCAAGAACTCACGTAATACATTGTTAATCAGGTCCTGAAAGACTGCCGGAGCTTTGCACAAAACCGAATGGCATTACGAGATATTCGTAATGTCCCGAGTGGGTATTAAAGGCAGTCTTCCACTCATCCCCTTTCTTGATTCGGATAAGATTGTAGGCCCCTCGGAGGTCAATCTTAGAGAATACAGTAGCTGTTTTTAATTGATCGAACAGAACAGAGATCAAGGGTAACGGATACATGTTCTTAATCATGATGCTATTTAGTCCACGGAAATCGATGCAAGGCCTCAGGCTGCCATCTTTTTTAGAAACGAAAAAACAACCTGCGCCTACCAGAGACTTAGAAGGGCGGATGAACCCTTTCTCCAGGTTTTATTTTACGTACAATTCCATGGCCTGTGTTTCAGGAAGGGATAGTGAATATAAACGCCCTTTGGGCAACTTAGAACCGGGTATCAATTCAATTGCGCAGTCGTATTCCCGGTGTGGTGGAAGTGAATCAGCTTTCTTCTTGCAAAAGACATCACTGAAGTCCTGGTAGGGTACCGGCAACAATTCTGAACTAGGCTGTATAACTCTAAGAGGCAGGGTCAAGCAGGACGTAGAGCACCCGGGACTCCAACGGACAATCTCCCCTGTTTTCCAATCAATAAGGGGGTTATGACTGCGAAGCCAGGGATACCCCAATATCAAAGGAGCAGAGGGACAAGAGATAAGATAGAAGGAGAGCTCCTCCGTATGGAGGACTCCTACAGACAACCGAACCATTGGAGTCCTGGCGAGAATCCTTCCCCCAGGCAAGGGGTTACCATCCAAACCACATGTGGTGATTCTTGATCCTAACCTGATATGTGGAATATCAAGTGTCTGAGCCAAATGTATATCCAGAAAATTACCAGCCGCACCACTGTCAAGAAAAGCTTTTAGGTCCATGGATCTCTCACGGAAAGTTAGACGTCCAGGGACTAATAAAGAATTGTCTGAAGAGGTAATCTGAAGACCCAAGCGCACCTCTTCACCTGCACTTAGGCTTTGGAGTTTCCCGGCTTGCTGGGACATGAACGAACTAAGTGGCCTGGTTGACCACAATACATACACAAGCCTTGTGAGCGTCTTCTGGAGCGTTCCTCCAGAGGCAAACGATAAGCGCCCAACTGCATGGGTTCAGAGGAATCGGGCAAAGTGTTATCAATTTTAGCGAAAACGTCCATAGAAGCAGAGGACTCCCGTTCAGCCTTCCTCTCTCTGATCCGACGATCAATTTTTATAACGAGTTGCATCAAATTCTCCAACGTGTTGGATATCGGATACTGGACCAAGGAATCCTTTATCTGCTCAGTAAGTCCTAAGCGAAATTGACTTTGCAATGCTGGATCGTTCCAGGCGCTATCAGTGGACCATCGTCGAAATTCCGCACAATACTCTTCCGCTGAGCGACGTCCTTGCCTCAGCGTACGGAGATGAGACTCAGCTGAGGCTACCCTATCCGGGTCATCATACAATAGCCCCAGAGCTTGGAAAAAGGCATCCACAGACTGTAAGGCTGGACTTGTGGAAGGTAAGGAGAAGGGCCAAGACTGAGGGTCGCCCTGGAGTAATGAGATGATGATCCCTACCCTCTGTTGTTCGGAACCAGAGGAACATGGTTTCAGACGAAAGTACAACTTGCAGCTCTCTTTGAAATTACGGAAGGCTGGCCTGCTTCCAGAGAATCGGTCAGGCAAATTCATCTTAGGCTCCGGTGTGTCACCAGCGGGAACTTGCTGGAGCTGCCGGTCTCTGGAAGCCCCTTCTTGGACTGCCAGGCGCTGGGATAAACTCTGCACCACTTGGGAAACCACCTGTATCTGGTTGGCCAGAATCTGGGCAGGGGACAGATTCGACTCCTCTCCGTCCATGGCCGTATGATACCAATCTTCCTGGCCGGCTATAATGTTAGGAACTCCCAAGTCAGTACAGTGAAACTCGGGAACTACTCAGGCCAGGTGTTCGCTGGAGCCCCTAGTGGTGGGGACAGACTGGGCTGCGGGCCGACCGAGGGTCGAGTAGCGTATACTGACTTAAAGGAGTTTCCCAGAAGTGGAGTGATTGGTGGACTATAGTATAAGAAGAATCCTAGGTCAAAAGGTCACAGGCACAGATGCAATATCCAAGGGCAAGCGACGGGTCAAACTCACAGGCATTGAAGCAAAATCCGAATTCCAGGCAAAGGTCAAGGTCAGAAGAGAAGGGTCACAGGTCCAATAACAAGCAGGGGTCAAACACGGGTAGTCAAATCCAAGGTAGCAGGAACCAAAACGGATAGCACAAGTAGGCAGCAGGACTGAGGACAGAACGCTATAACCGGCAGTGAGGCTGCAGACCTCACTGCCTTAAATACCAGTAGTGGCCAATCAGAGCCTAGCTCTGAAATCACATGGGCAGACTCAATCCTGCCATATTAAACTTTAAACCAAGGGATCTAGCTGCATTACTTTCCCTCTACTGGCCACCCACCCCATAATTTGAGTACCTCAGGAATATTTAGTGGAAAGAGAACTAGTCCTACTTAATATAGTCCCTGAGGCACGTGAGAGCACACCCATCATCCAGTTTGGTCTAAAACCTTATCCACCAAAGAATGATAATGTCCAAGGTTAGCAAAACTTTCTTTACCCCTGAATTGAGTAGTGTAATTGACTGGAACGATTGTGCGATCAACTTCTCCTTCATCCCCACCTCCTCAGTATCACTACCTGAACCAGTCTCCATCACCTGTTCACCATTGAAAGAATTCACTGTCCTGGAAAAAGAATAAGATGAGAGATACACTGGAAAGGGAAAACAGAAAAACCATTGCTCCATGCTGGATAACAGTCTTTGCAAGTCCTTGGCTCAGGTGTTTTAACTGCGATCTTGGGTCTCCCGGAACAGATTCACGAGTGTCGTTCTTGGCTGTAATTTGAACCTTCTCCGGGTGTTGACTCCTCTGCAGTGGGTAGAATGGGTCCAAGTTTCTCTCTGCTACTCCTTGGGATGTGATGCTGGTCATCAACACTTGGTACCTGTCTGTCAAACAACTTGAGCGTAGGAAATTATAGTCTATAACACACTCTCCTAGTCCAACATCATAACAGTTAGTGTAACATATCAGGAGACAGTGTTTCGAACGTCCTTTGTTGCTGTATCCCTATTTGCTTTTTTTTGTATAAGATCTTGAACAGTCTCTCCATTATAAACTCAGATTTTCAACTGTCTCTCCATTATAAATTCATCTCAGGAAAAGTCAAACGTATTTCAAAAGTTGACAGGTTAAGAGGACTAGTAGCCAAAGCTTCCGGCTACTCCAATCTAGTTTCAACTATCACTCTATTTAATTCATTTCAGATAGTACCGCTTACTCTTATCTTAACTTATTTTCCCACTGGCTTGTGGCTGAAAAAGAGTATGTAACTTACTATCGCTGCCCATACTTTAGGGATACCTTACTACTAACAAAAAAAATCATGAGTATGACATAGCAATATTAGAAACTTTTGAATGAACCTTTACCCAGATATAGATTACATCAGTACACCAGTATATACTTGAGAATCCTGCAAGGTGGCAAGTGGATGAAGTTGATTTCTTTTACCTGAAAAAGTCCATCTGTAGGAGGGGTATGGGATGGCTCTATTGGTATTGTCTTCCTGACACTTTCCCTCAATCAAAGAAGACAGGACATTGCCTTCCTACTAGCTTGAGAAAACTTCCCTTTACAAGGCAGTGCAGCTTTAAATTTAAGCGCTGAAGATGGTGAAATCACGGGAGTTCAACAATCCGGAAGTTAATACATTTACCCCTTAGAAAGATCTTCATTGGTTCAGGGATCAGGTCAGTCTAGTATAATGCAAATCATAGGTCAGTTCAAAAGATTCCTCTGATAAGGTGTGGCCAGCTCACTCCAACAGCTGAGCACATATTGTGCCTAAGAGAACTGACCTAAACCAGTTTTTACCAACCTGTTTGCATTCCAAACACAATATCATTTTGAGAATGAATCCTTTATCTTCCATGACTAGCGATCAAAGGAAGCAATTGCTTTGCAGATAGTAGTGGATTCATCATGGTAATGTATAGATCAAAATGACACTAAACATGATACATTTCCTACATCCTGAGCCTTAGATACCTTTAATATATTATCATTTATGTATAAATAAACTCTAATACATTTTACTAATAATGAAATGTGGATTGGAAGCTTAAAAAATATGTATATTATTTACAAGTGTAAGTGAGAATGTAAATGTGTATGTTATTAATCTGTGTGATTGCATCATAACATGTGGCGTACTAATCGCAATCGCATGGTAAAACAATATTAATTTATTTGGTTTACTTCATTAAATTACTTTCACATGTCAGGAAGAGAGGAAAAACTAACTGGCTCAGGGAGCTTATATGCATTTTCAGTTAACAAAAAAAACCCACTGGTGATGTCACAATGTACACAGAACACTCAGAGAGGTCTTCATTGGTCCAGGGTTAATGATGTTCCAGTTGTCTGCTAGTCATAGATCAGTTCATTTGATGTTTCTCAAGGGTGGGGTCAACGTCCCTCAACTGTTGCCTACGTTTCTTCCCGCCGAATAACCAATTCAAACTGACCCATAAACAAAGTACTTTTGAGTATTAATCTCATATTGCTCATAACTTGCAACCACTAGATGTGATCACTACTCTGTTGAAACCGGGTTAATGCTGGTGAAATAAGCTTTAATATGAGATCAAATTATTTACCTTTTAAAGGACCTGAACCATAAATACCTTTACAATAGTTTTATCTATGTATAAATAATCTCTAGTACATTTTACTAATAAATAAATGTGGATTGAAACCTTAATAAATGTGTACTATTTACAAGTGTGAGTGCGAATGTAAATGTGTGTGTTATTAATCCGTGCGATTGTGTCATTACATGTGGCGTACTGATCGCAATTGCACGGTAAAACAATATTAATAAACTTAGATTACTTCATCCAATTATTTGACTTTCACAATACATGTATGAATAGTATCGCAGGAGAGGAAGGCAGGGCAGTAAGAGACAGAAATTGAGGAGATCATTATTATATTGTATATTTTGTATTACCTTGAATACATTATGCAAATGCCACATGTTGCATTTGTGACATTATGCATTTCATGACAAAATACTGTACAAACTATTTGAGCATATGTGCAACATCAGATATTATTGCCATTTTCTGGTCAATTTTCTCCACCCTCTTAATTCTTCAGCAGAGTCAAATCAATTAGGCTCTAAGAAGAGTTTCTCTTTTGACCAATCACTAACCCATATGTGGAGACTTCTGAAATCCATAACAAAGAGCCAAACTAACAAGGTTCTCGGTAGTGTGATTATATAATACTTCATAAAAAAACAATACTATTCAGTATAAGGAATCTTCTAAACACAATTTGTATAAGCAAATGAGCTGAGTTAATTAGGCAATAAGGGGTGTCTGGTCACCCAATAAACAAAACACTTCATGAAAGGCAATACTATTCAGTATATTCATCCTTCTAAACATAAATAAACACAATGAAACATTTAAACAACCAAAAAAAATCAATATCCATCACCAAAGCATATAATATAATGTTAAAAAGTTGTAATATAATACAATATCCAATATATAGTGAAAGGACAATAGAGAGACATTATTAATTCAAATGCATAGGCATTATATAGTCTAAGAAATATATAAGATATATAAACTGTAAAACCTATAATATCTATATTATACAAGATATACATTTGCAAAATAAATTTGTATATATTTCAAAATACAAAGGAAATAAAATAATAACATTTAACAATATACAGGAGTCATGCAGATACAATATCTTTATTCTCTCTACGTGATTAAAAGATTGCCAAGAGAAGACAAAGCAAAACTTGTAGCAAAATAAATAAAAATAATAAGTATATACAAAAGCTTGCAAAAAAACTCAAAAGAAATGCATTATATGTATATATATATATATATTTAGTTCCAGTGACTTTTCATCCTACTCTAAATAAAATTAATTTTCCAAACTATATTTGGTGTATTATTTTACTGTTGACAGATGTGGGGGCAGTCAATGAGATTGATGACATTTTAATACATGGAATATTGGTATACAAAATATGTTTTATTAAATTTGCTTACAACCAAAGCCTGTCTTATCTTTTGTGCTCTGTTTCCGTCCACATTCCCCACCTTTGCCCTTGAAATGGAATATCTAAAACTTAACATGGTCAACTGAACTCATTGTTTTCCCTCCATCAGGAGTCTCCTCAATTCCGACCTCTCTATCCCTGTTGACAAAATTCCGCTGCCTGGGTGTCATTCTTGACTCCTCTCTCTCCTTTGCAGATCACATTCAATCTCTTGCCCAATCCTGTCGCTTCAGCTCCGCAACATCGCTTATACCAGACCCTTTCTCTCCCAGGATGCCACCAAAAGTCATCAACTCACTGATCATTTCTCATCTGGACTACTGCAACCTTCTCCTTACTGACATCCCCAGCATACGTTTCGATCTATACTGAATGCTGCAGCTAGGCTTATCTTCCTCTCTCGCCGCTCCACATCTGCCTCCCCTCTCTGCCAAACCTCACATACAAGGCCCTCTCCAACAACACTCGCCATACATACCTCCTCCCACCTTCCCCGGTCGGCCAACAACCGTCACCTTTTCTCCCCTCTGGTAACCACATCTCGCTTCCTTAAACAAGATTTCTCCCATACTGCCCCCACCATTGGAACGATCTCCCTTGTTCAGACTATCCACTAAACTGTATAGCTTCAAACAGTCTTTGAAAATGAAAAGCTAGTTGAAAACCCACCTGTTTAGAAAGGCCTACCAGTCCTCACCTTAACCATTTCATCATATAGTATGCCTCACCCTCTTTATCCTCCATCGCTCCTACTCTTGCTTCTTTCCCTCAGATCCCCTTACCTCACCTCCATGTGTTAACCATTTGTCTGCCCCTTTCCCTTTAGATTGTAAGCTCTAGTGAGCAGGGCCCTCTTCCTTCCTGTTCTCATTACCTATAACTTTTGATCACCAGCTACACTGTGCACCTCCCTCTTGGGCTCTTGACTCCCCTCCTCCATTGTCCTTGCACCTCTTTCAGTGGCTCTAAACGTGTTAGATGCGCCCACGCTAATGGACACAGGTTTTCGTCTGCGCTGAATATATCTTTTGTACCCCGGTAGCTGTGTTGAGAGTTGTAGTGCTATTTCTTTACTCTATTGTACTTTCATACCATGTACTGTCTTGTTGTTTTCCCTCATGTGGCGCCCTACGAATAAAGATTATCATCAATAATAAAAATAATAATAATAATAATAATAATAATGCTTTGGACATGCTTTGGAGGTTACCGTCACCCTCAGGGACATATTCTATGTGGAATGGGACCTTTCTTTTTTTTTTATAGTAATTGGATTCAAAACCCAAATCTGGGCTTTCAGTGCATAGTGAATGCTTTGGCAAAATGCCAGTATACACATTTGCAGAACAGGGTTACAAGAACAGTAGGCTTCCCAGTAAGTGCCTTACCATTTCAGAAACATCTTGCAGAGGTAGCTGGATACTGTTCAGCCGTCCATTCAAGTTTTTATTAATAAATAGGGATGAAAACATGTTTTTATTTTAATGGCATGACTTATTAAATCAACACAATTTCCGGTTTGCAAAGGTGATTGTGACAGCAGTAGAAGTACCTTCCTAACAACAGCTATTAAAACACAAGTGCGCAAATGCATCTTTAGTTGAACCTTTAAAGTTACATTTAGTAACGTAAGAAAAGTACCACATCATATTTATAGAGGGTACCTATACAGATCAAGCAGATTTTTAATTATTCGCTGTAGTCCGATGGAAAACTAACCATGAGTTTAAAACAGCAGTGTAACAATTATCCTTATCCGTTTTATTAGTTTTTGCACAGAATAAATAAAAAGTGACAGTATGTTTATGTGCGACTCACTGTGGGTGGTATATTTGTTTTTTTCGGTATTTTGCCAGTTGTATCTTAACAAACAATGAAGAATTGAAGAGCTGTATGGGTGGCCCTGAATCCTGGGTGGAAGGCACAGAGAGCTGTCTGAATGACACTTGTGAGATGAGAGGATGAACAGTGGATGGTGGGAAACTGGGGAAAATGCAACTCAAGTGGAGGCAGTAAGAGTATTGAACCTTTAGAAGACGCGATCAATGGTGAAGACGCAACAGACTTTAATAGCAGTAATGTGAGAATTGTCTGTAAAGTGAAAGAATCAGATCAGTCTCTTATAAAGTTTGGTACAAAAGAAGAAAGAGCTTAGAGGATTTAACTGTGTCAGTGTAAGTTATGGGTGTGTGTGTTTAGACTATATCTTGATGTGCAATTACAAACAGTTACAGGAGACAACGGTTTCAATGTAGCATGTCTATTTTGCTCTTATATCTTACAAGGAAGTCATAATATACTGTATTATCAAAAGCATACGTGATACAGATGTATTACTACTAATAACATAGTTTTTATCAGAAATAGATTAAATTAAGTAAAATAGTCTTACCAAGTTTACACAGGACATACTGAATCATATATGCTATAAATACATTACTATAAATTAGATACTATTAAAACAAAAATCATTTTATTATGGCAGTAAAGGTCTCAGAGTAACTAAACAGCAAAGTCATGCCATTGAGGTCCACATCTGGACAGACTTGATGTGAAATACACTCAACAGGTCTGACAATAGAATCACTTACTATGGTAGCATATAAGCCTTGTATCCAAGGGGTGGTTGTTTTATAAATGCAAAGATGAGGGATTTTTATTGAAAACAGTATTATTCTTAAATATGTTCACACACACAGCTTGGTGAGGAGTTAAGAACTATATATCTATATAATATAACACCTATTAAGCATGGTGGCTTATTGGTTAGCGCTTCTGCCTTACAGCACTGCGGTCATGAGTTCAATTCCCGACCATGGCCTTATCTGTGTGGAGTTTGTATGTTCTCCCCGTGTTGGTGTGGGTTTCCTCCGGGTGCTCTGGTTTCTTCCCACACTCCAAAAACATACTGGTTGGTTAATTGGCTGCTTACAAATTGACCCTAGTCTGTGTGTGTGTTAGACAATTTAGTCTGTAAGCCCAAATGGGGCAGGGACTGATGTGAGTGAGTTCTTTGTACAGCGCTGCGGAGTTAATGGCGCTATATAAATAAATGGTGATGATGTTGATGATATTAAGGAGACTTATGACCAAGATAGTAAGATGGCCTTAGTAAGATATTGTCAGGCGCAGTCCCCGCTGTTCCTCTGCTATGTGGGGACAGACACCTGGTGACTCTCGGCTGTGGCGTCCTGTTGCCTAGCAACAGGCGCCCAACGGCCGTTTGCCTCCGCTGTCGGGCGCATGCGCCCTGGTCCGTCCCGTGCCTCTCCCCAGCCTCCTCCAATCTCTGGCCTCCTCCTTCTATTTAAACCTGGCTCTGGTGCCACTAGGGTGCCAGAGTAACAGGTTCCTGACTCCAGCATTATTCCCAGTGATATTTTGGATTCTGACCCGGCGTTCCTGACTATTCTCCTGTTTAGTGCTCTCCTGTTGTGACCCGGCTTGTCGACCATTCTCCTGCCGTCTGCCCCATATTGTTCCTGTGACCTTGACCTGTTTTACTACCCGTTTGGATCTTTCTATTTGTACCTTGCATTCCTGATTGGCTTCTGACCCGGACCATTTGACTCTCCTTACCACTACACCGGCAACTGGCTAGTAGGACCGCGACCTGCGTGCCTCGAGTAGCGAAGTTCAAACCTCCTTGCGGGGGTCCCAGGCGAACACCAGGGGCACGTAAGACTCCGCACGTGCTAGTTCAGTAGTGCTAATTCCAGATAGTAGCCTCTGCTCTCTAGTCCATGGCTGAAGCCTGACAGATATATTAGGAAAATGGCCAGCTCTAACCATAACAGAACATCTAAAAAAACCTGTTACTTATAGCCCATTAACATGACTATTATATTTATGTTTAAAAAATCTAAACGATTTAAAAACAACAAAAACAAATTACCTTATATACAATTTCATCCAATATTTGAGTATATCATATCCTGCTTCTCTTCAATGAAGGCGTTCCGAACCTAAGATCTAGGTGTAAATGTATCAAGCTGCAATTTAGCATTTGCAGCAATTTTCTCAGGCGAGTTTGAACTCACCGATGTATGAAAGTGTAAGTTAATAGTAAATTGGTAGTAAAGTGAGTTTAGCCAAATCATTCTATAAATTGCTAAAAATCGCAGTCCCAACGTTTGACCACTCTAACAATACAAGTTGTCATATGCATGAAGCTGCAATTTTCAAAATCGGCACGATTTTGGCTAAATAATTCACTGCTTTACATAGGCGTGATTAGCAAATATATCAGCCATTGAACTATGCAGGATAATGATGTCTATAAAAAGGGCCTCCGAATGTAATTAATCTGAGAATGGATGAGAATGGGGTTGATTGGGAATTTTTGTTGGGTCTTTTGTAGGAAAATGGGATTTTGGAGACAGCACGGAGAAGGAGAGAGGAACATCCCCAGCACCAGCTCCTTTTAGGCTACACAGGCCACTTGATTTTATAACACGTTTGAGTCTGGACTCTCTCTCAGAGCAGGAAGTTATTAAAATATTTGGCTCAACAGAGCAAACCTCCTATATGAGCATTTGCGGCCTAATTTAAACCAATTAACATGTCACTCCCATGTTTTAAGTGGGCTGCAAAAGTTCATGTTTTGTTTTAAAAAAATTTTGCAACTGTTTGTCTGTTGTTCACAGTCTGTGAGCTCACAGGTTGTAAGGCTCACACTTCCAGCCAATCAGAAATGAGTATTGGTTTGAAAATCGCAATTTCAACACGCGGGCGATTTGAGACATTTTTTATGTTTTGGGAAAACCGCGGCCACTTGCTCAAGATCAGTAGCGATTTAATATTTAAGACTAAAACATGAACGATTTGCAGTGATTTCAACATGCTGCAAAAATCGCAGCTTCAAACATCTACCCGCCTGGTGTTTGAATGCTATACTAATTATACTCTATCATACAACTCCACTGCCAAAAAACAATATATTATATTTACCAACTTTCATTACATTTTTGTAATTAAATATATATTTTACAATTCAGTAAAAAAAGAAAACAAAACATGTATACAACCAACTTGTTTAACTTATTCTCAACAATTCTAAAAAATTATTAAATTATTTAAGAATTGTTTTTTATTACAGACAGAAATTGCACATTATTATTATCTTTTATTTATAAGGCGCCACAAAGGGTCTGCAGCGTCGTACATTACATATACAGAAAAAAGAACCAAGGCACAAAATGATACAAAAATATATACAAACACAGGTGACAGGGCAAAGCAACTAAATCAGATTAACTCTGGGACAGATAGTGAAAGGGATGGTATAAATCCGCGAGAAGAAGGCCAAGGCTTAAGAAAACAGGGAAAAGAGGGCTAGCGAAGCAGACAAAGAGGTACAGAGGGTGAAGGAACAGTAGAAGGAGCACACAAGGAAAGAGGGCCCTGCTCATGAGAGCTTACATCTTAAAGGGAAGGGGGAGACACAAAATGGGTGGTACTAACTGGGGGAGAGAGCCAGGACAAGGAAGTTAGGAGGAGGACTGATAGACTTGAATAAAGAAATGAGTCTTAAGGGCACGCTTGAAGCCTTTGAGAGTAGATGCTAACCTGATGGAACGTGGAAGATCGTTCCACAGCAGGGAAGCAGCCCGGGCAAAGTCCTGAAGACGAGAGTGAGAGGAGGTGATCAGTGAAGTAGTGAGGTGGTGGTCACAGGCAGAGCGGAGGGGGCGGATAGGAGTGTAGGTAGAGATGAGATTGGAGATGTAGGGAGGGGTAGGTTGACTAAGAGCTTTAAAGGTGAGGGTGAGGAGTTTAAATTTAATTCTGTAGGGTATGGGGAGCCAATGTAGTGACTGTTGGACATTTGATGCAGAAATAAGAAAATTATGGTGAGAACACCAGAATATAATTTATTAGAATAAACCATTTGTAAAGCAACATCAGAAAATACAACTAGAAGAGAGAAGTTATAGAGAAGTGACAGGCTTTGGAGAAGGAAATCCTTTCATTATCTCACCACTATACTGTACACTGGGCCAATTTGGCTCCTGCTCTTGTTGCTATGGTTTACTAGCAGCTGTAGCTTGCCTAGTCTTCTTTAAGTAAACCTAACTTGTGAATAAAGGTGGCTTTTACTAGCTATAATTCCAAATGAAATGGTCAAACAACCGTTACACATTTAAAGTGCCTTTTTAGATATTATTTCTTTTTGTTTTAGCTAGTATAGGAGATTCAGAAATCTATTTTGCATAATATATTGTAAATAATTGTGGGGCCTATTTATTATAGCTTTTTTTCCATTATATTCCCCACAAAACAGCCGTTTTCGGAGGACCCACGCATATTTAAGTAATATGCACATTTAATAACAGTGCATCGCAGCAGATATCAGATATCTGCTGCTTTGCATTTTTTTTAAATACAGTGCAGTTCCCATATATGTCTATGGGGACTGTTATTTACCACTATTTAACAAGTAATGAAAAGCCATTTACACATACAGTAATGTACACCAGCTCAGGCTGACATACATTACTGTATTTGTAAATTTTCAGGTCTGCTCTTTGGGGAGAGGATTCCGTTAGAGGGATCTTCAGATTCCTCACCGCATCTTACTGCTCTCCCCTCCTGTCACTATCGCAAAGGTGGTCACTTTGCGATAGGGACCATAGAAAAGACAGGAGAGGGGTCTTCGCAGAACAGCAGTTTTCCATGACCGATGTTCCTGTTTTCTGAAGTTCTTTAATAAATACACACGATCTTTCAATCCCTATCTTTGCGATAAGGATTGAAAGGGATTGTGTTAAAATGTGCTCTTTAATAAATATGCCCCTGTGTGAGCAGAACCAAATGAAATCATTAATTTCTAGAAATATTCAATTATATGTGTGTTCTCCTTTACACTTGACACTTCCGTCTTTGATTTAAAAAAGTTAAATAAAAAAACCATTATTCAGAAATCAGTGTTTTCTGAAACATAAAATTTGCCTATTTTTAGATCAGCTTAAATAAACAGTTTTTTACTCTGTATCAAATTTTACAGAAAACTTGCAGCTTAAGGGCAGATTTATAGCTAATTCATAATACCAAATAATTCCCTGCTGCGGTTACGTCATTTCAATGTGTGTGGGCTCATTGGGTTAGTTATACAGCTTCCAGCATCAAACTTGTTGTGTGTAAATAGACCTTGTCATACTTAGTGTAAGAAATTTGCTGATGCAAAACAGCCTGTGTGGCCAGGCTGCCGCTGGACGTAGTGTTGTCCCCCGTAATAACATAGCTCTGTTATTCTACTGAGAAAAGTAATACGTATGTTTGTCTGCTCCTTTCTCCATCACACTCTAGACACACAGACAACTCTAGACAATAGCTCCCATATTCCTCTTCTCATATCATGGTAAATCAATACAAACATAATCATATGAGTGGACAAGTCACGGCCTACCACAAGATCAGCACACTCATTTATTGGTGCTGTGAACATATCAGTGATCTGATTGGATATAGGTTATTCTATCCCCAACAATTTCAAAACATGATATACACAGATGAACAGGAGATGTAGAATGAATGCAATAAAGTGCTTAGATCCAGCCAAACAGACATACAGATGTCCTATTTACTAAGCTGTTTTCTCCAGAGAATGGCCATCACAGCTCTTCTTTTAATCTATCAAAAGGTTACAGCAGGATAAATTTAGAGATTTCTCCTGCATTAATCTGTCTTATACGGAGCACTACATTCCCTATATTCTTCCATGGGAACTGGTATGTGGCCCAAATTTATCAAGCAGCTTTGTTTTCCACCACCAGCCTTAAAAATGTAATGTCATCTTGAGATGACATTAGCTTACCTTGTTAATAGGGTCTTATGGACTCCATCGCCACTGGACAAGTCTCTATTCGTCCAGCGCCAGTACAAAATGAATCTTACTGCTGTCCACTGACCACCAATGTTAAATAGACCCTAAAGTCTGGTATTATGAAATAGAATCATTGTTTAACAGATGCAACTAGTGTCAAGACACATTAGCCTATTATATCACTACAGTTATCATGTGTTTTGGTGACATTATATGGTGGTTGCAATCCAAATTCTAACCCTTACAATGTGTTGATTTCACATCAAACAATTTTCTTTGCTATCTTAATCTATACAAGCAAATGTTATGTATTTTTTCAGGATATCTAGGGTGTTGTTTGGTAGCACATTGTAACATACAGTAATTTTTATTTTAAGAGCAACTCACTAAACATAAAGAAATTAGGGGAATATGGTGCCACCCCATTAATTTAAATATTTGTTTCAATTAGCTAGTTTTACTGAAAGGAAAGCCAAATGTATACTGCTGTAGAAGAATTGCAGTTATATCAAGAACATCAGGAGACTCCTATAGTTCACACTTACACACTCAGTTTAAACTTGATTAAACAGTAACTGGCAAGTCAGCTACCGTATGCCTGGATCTATTAGTACAGGCAGGATGAATAAGGTCACCTCTGCTTTTGCCTGAGTAAGGCGGTCATAGTAAGCAATGGTTATGGTTTGCTCACATCCTCCCATCATCTCATGCAAAAATTACTCAGTACACATTTTCCATGCAAATCTGCATGCCCTAAATATATAAGTATACAGTCATGGCCAAAAGTTTTGAAAATGACACAAATATTATTTCTCACAAAGTCTGCTGCCTCAGTTTTTATGATGGCAATTTGCATATACTCAAGAATGTCATGAAGAGTGATCAGATGAATTGCAATTAATTCAAAGTCCTCTTTGCCATGACAATGAGCTTTATCCCTAAATCAACATTTCCACTGCATTTCAGCCCTCCCACAAAAGGACCAGCTGACATCAGGTCAGTGATTCTCCTGTTAACACAGGTGAGAATGTTGATGAGGACAAGGCTGGGGATCACTCTGTCATGCCGATTGAGTTAGAATAACAGACTGGAAGCTTTAAAAGGAGGATGGTGCTTGAAATCATGGTTCTTCCTCTGTTAACCATGGTTACCTGCAAGGAAACACATGCAGTCATCATTGCTTTGCTCAAAAAGGGCTTAACAGGCAAGGATATTGCTGCTAGTAAGATTGCACCTAAATCAACCATTTTTCCGATCATGAAGAACTTCAAGGAGAGAGTTTCAGTAGTTGTGAAAAAGGTCTCAGGGTGCCCAAGAACGTCCAGCAAGCACTAGGACCGTCTCCTAAGGTTGATGCAGCTGCAGGATCGGGGCAAAACAAGTGCAGAGCTTGCTCAGGAATGGCAGCAGGCAAATGTGAGTGTATTTGAACGCACAGTGAGGTGAACACTTTTGGAGGATGGCCTGCTGTCAAGATGGTCAGCAAAGAAGCCACTTATCTCCAGGAAAAACATCAGGGATAGACTGATATTCTGCAAAAGGTACATAAATTGGACTGCTGAGGACTGGGGTAAAGTAATTTTCTCTGATGAATTCTCTTTCAGATTGTTTGGGGCATCCGGAAAAGCGCTTGTAAAGAGAAGGAAAGGTGAGCGCTACCATCAGTCCGGTGTCATGCCAACAGTAAAGCATCCTGAGACCATTCATGTGTGGAGTTGCTTCTCAGCCAAGGGAGTAGGCTCACTTACAATTTTGCCTAAGAACTCAAATAAAGAATGGTACCAAAACATCCTCTGAGCAACTTCTCTCAACCATCCAAGGACAGTTTGGTGATGAACAATGCCTTTTCCAGCATGATGGAGCACCTTGCCATAAGGCAAAAGTAATAACTAAGTAGCTCAGGGATCAAAACATCAACATTTTGGGTCCATAGCCAGGAAACTCCTCAAGAGGCTGGTGGACAAAAAACCCCACAAACTCCAATTAATTAGGCAAGAATGGATGGCCATCAGTCAGAATGTGGCCCAGAAGTTGATTGACAGCATGCCACGGCGAATTGCAGAGGTCTTCAAAAAGAAGAGTCAACACTGCAAATATTGACTCTTTGCATAAATGTAATGTAATTGTCAATAAAAGCCTTTGACACTTATGAAATGCTTGTAATTTTACTTCAGTATACCATAGCAACATTTGACAAAAAGGTCTAAAAACACTGGAGCAGCAAACTTTGTGGAAACCAATTCTTGTATCATTATCAAAACTTTTGACATGACTGTAAGTTTTTGTGATGTAACAAAGGCAATCATGGGACCTTTGTCATGTGCTGTAAATGGGTTATAAATGTGCTGTAAATAAAACACTTTCTGTAATTAGAATGGCTTCCTCTTTATTAGTTTTAGGTATGGACAACTTAAAAATATCTCATTCTGTGAGACTAAAGCTAGGTGCACACAGGGGCAGACTGGGCTGTGTGGCAGGGGGGCATCTGCCCACCGGGCCAGTCCCATAGTGGGCTACATTGGGCTGGGTCACTGGGCTGCCTGCATGTTTTTCATTTAAAATGTTCCTATTAGGCTGTGGAGTCAAGTCTTGCCCCCGGAATAACATTTGGCGGCCCTTCCATGGGTACACACCTATCCAATTTCACTTCAGATGCAATTTCTGTATTGATTTCTCCAACGATTGAAAGTCCTGATCGGCATGCAGAATTCTGTGTAAACACCTACACGATTTACCTTCAGATCTGTGCTCTACATCTCTCATAGCCATCTGCTGAAAAGATCGCAAATCTGTACACTCTATAGAGACCTGTCTACCCTGCTGGTCGTGAGTGCATACACACTGCCACATTTGCCTGATATTGTTCCATCGGTGATTGTGATATTTAAGAAGTGTAGAAAACCAAATCAACAGATGCGATGTGGGCATGATGGTGGGAGCGTACACACTCTTGCAATATCTGAACAAACAGCTGTGAATAGTGTGATCTGCACGATAATTGCATAGTTGTGTACCCAGCTTTATGTGTAACAAATAGGATACAAAAAGATAATCAAATGAACAATGGGAGATATTTAATAAATTCCCATACTTCTTGAAGTATTATTTTTTTTTTTTATGGCACTACAAAAGGCTAATATCACATACTGTACAGTGCTAAAACAAACACAAAACCATGATACAGATGGAGGAGAGGACGTATATTATTTCAAATTTATTGTTAACTTGCCAGAAGTATTCAATCCAATTGTCCCTATAAAATAGAAAATGTAAGCCATTTAAGGTAAATGATGCCTTTCACAATTGAAGTCAAAAGTTTAATTTACTTAAGGCTATACAGAACAGTGATATAAAGCATGATATTACTTTCCAGATAGACATACAACCTTTAACCCACTTTTCTGGCTCAAACTTGTCGCAATGACAAACTTTTGTATGCAAGTTTTACACAAGACACATTTTATACAAGCGTAACCCATATCCTTCAACATTTCTCTTGCCATTTAAGGAACAATATTTCAATCTCTAACAGTATGCTGCATATGTAATGCTGTTACTGTTAGGGAAATTCACACATCTCTTTACTGTCACCATAATAATGAAACCAGCAACATCCTTTCAAGTAACATGTTAATAATGTATTTTTATTTTATTCTTATAATAGGTTCTAGGCCACCTTTATTTTTTCATCACATGTTCCAGACAAAATACACAATTACCATCATTTATTTAAAGTATAACAATTAAAATGGCATAAAAAAACTCCAATTTCTAAATTGACATTATTACAGGGTCCATTACTAGTTTTGGTGTGTTTTATACTATGTTTTCACTGTACCCCACTTTTAAAAATTGGAGAGAGAGATGATAATTCCATAAGTGGAAGGGAATGTTCAGGATGCAGTTTAACAATAGAAAAGCTCTTTCCTTGTGGTTTTATAAGTGTTACAATTACATCCCTGTACATAATTGCCAACATTGGCAATTAGTGCTACGGGAGATGGGTGGCAGGTGGGCCTGTTGGGGGCAGGGCCCGTTATTTGGCCCCACCTCCTTAACATCAATCAATTGTTTTGACCAATTACAGCAGGGGCATAAGCCCGCCCTCGCCACCTTACTATTGAGTTGTTTGGGAATTGGGAGTGCGGGAGGACTCCCAGAAATTCGGGAGTCTCCGGATATTTCGGGAGAGTATGCACTATACCCTGTAATGGTGACCTGTGATGTCTAATGGACTGCTATGTGACACCGCATCACAGATTTATTAGGAACCAGAAGCTCTGTATATGCAGCAATTTGCTGACATATCATTGATTTATTGCCTACGTATAATACTATCACTGCAAGGATGACTTCTGACTTCTTCTTTCGCAAATAATAGTAGATCAGAATTGCAGTGGACTACCAAGGTAATTAAAGTCTGTAACTGGTTAGGTACAGCACTGTTGTGCTTTTGTGATGAGTGGAAATTATCCCAGAGATGTCATCACTGAACCCAACCTAAACCTGAGGCAGTGATGCTTAATCACATGTGATAAGCATTACTGTGCAGTGTTTCCTTTAAACGGAAAGGGCTAATTGAAGTCTATTACATTGATACGCCTTCCTGCTATGTATAATTACATTCAAGTGTACCAGTCAGTCTTTCCATTTCTCCACACTATGTTTCAGGTAAAAGAGTCAGGTCTGGTGAATATTTGCCATATATTTAAATTAAAAAAAGTATGAGTTTGAAAAGTCTGTTTAATATACATGACATGGAAATTACATATGCTACATAGTGTGAAATAATTATATTTCTCTTTGTTTCAGGCTCTAGCAGAGTTCTTAATCATATTCTTATGGAATTTAATCAGGGCTCACATCTTTTTTTTATTTAAATGTGTTTAACAATTGCCCAAAGATCAATGAATCATTGATTACATTTTCCGAAAGACCTAAAGTCTGAAGTTAAAACAATAAATAGAGTTTGATTCAGTTGATACAACTTTCAGTGCATATGTCATTTTCCCTCCTTCCTTGTTTACATACTGACTTTCTCCAGAACATATGCCTGCATCATGAGCAGAAACATCTAAAATATACATTCATGGAAAGATGAACATGGTTAAAAAGAAAAAAAAGTCACCATCTAAGTAACACGCTTCCTTTATTTCACCCAAGCCAAAAGTGAGGAGTTTAAAATGTAGACAGCATGATTCCTATCTGCAGTCTGTAATACATATAAATTATAGAAGCATTTTTTTAATTTATGACTTTTGATCGTTACTTGATCATTTGCGATCTGTGAATCAGTTTGTGAGGTGAAATTTGCGTGACTTAGCTTTGCACATGCTCACAAAGACACCACGCAAATATACTGTATCGCAGAGTGGCTCCCATCTGACACTAGCGCCTCTATACACCTGGATAGGCGCAATGTGGGAGGGAGGGGTGGTCTGACATAGACTGAGTACAGTAAAGACGTGTTCACATAAATGTGGACAAGTGTGGACCTGCAGAAACACGCAGATGCACCTGTCAGTAGGCGTATCTGTTGGGAGTGCTGAGGGCTGCTGCAAATATCCGAGTTGATTATGATGATCATTAGCATGGACCTTTGCAGTGTTTTAAATAAATGTGAAATGAAAAAATAAAAGCCCTACCCCCTCCCAAAAATGTTGCCTGCACCAGCGCTCCTAGATGCGAAATCAGGCAGACAAACAGTGTGAAGTTCTCATAAAAAAAATCTGCTATCGGCACTAGGCTATGACAGGCTGGCCTGGTGAAACTATAACAAGGATACCGTAGCATGTGTCCTAATATCAACCAGACCCAAACTGTTTAGAATGGGGCTGAATTCCCTAGGGGAATCTGGCCTGCATAAAAAAACACTTGAGCTTCCGCCACATCCCTGGTGCAGTGGATGTAGGGTAATAAACTTGAAATGGTTACATGTGCATTTTTTTTATGTGCACTACAGGTCCCAGCAAACCCTGGCTATTTTGGCGCTTGTAGAGCCAGCATGCCCAGTTGGGACCTGTAGTATATCTGTTAAAAAAAGAACACACCCTAATTCACCAATGTATTTGTCACCCAAATCCTTGTGGGATAATCATAAACATTTATTAATTTATATAGCACCAGCAAATTCCATAGGGCTTTACAATTGGATCCACATCTTTCTGTCATCTTTTAAGTACACAAATTACACACTAATCAATCCAAAGCAGTTTAGCTCCCCAAAGTTAAGAATTAAGCCTCATGCTCATAAAGGCTATGTCTGGGTGACATTATGTCTGTGGGACGCCATACTGGGAGTTTCCGTTTATAGTGTCACCAGCCCATCCTTTCATAATCTAGTGCTTTAGTTGTCACCCTAATTTTGCTACTACCAGCTGAGGGTATGAGCTCTGTTGCTGGCAACAATTTTGGGGTGTGGGAGGGGTGGGAAAGGCATGACATTTTATTTTATGACATTATAACACCAGTCATCACCATGAAGTTGATGATAATGACTGGCGTATCAACAACTTGATTATGTTATCAACATGCTTTACTCATACACACTCATTTACTCTTATATACTGATTTACAGGGATCTTAAGGTCCACGCGGCTTAACACATAGGAACATATATGCTATTTTTGCGTGCAAAATATTATTTTGGGTAAATTACGTCCATTGTGCAGCCAACTCTGCAACAGGCCCTTTATTGGTTCTTTTTCCGGCTTCAAAATGACTGTTGTTGGGGGCGTGGTCTGGCAGCCATCCTGGTCAGCCACGTTTTTTTGGAGCTCCTGGTGATCTTCCTTAAATTCTATTCCTACAGCTGTTCCCGCATGCGGATACTCAATAAATAGGCTCCTCTGACCCTGAGGCACCTCCAGCTTGACTCAGAATTAGGTTCCGCTTAACTTCTTGCCTGCAGACTGCCCGGCGCCCCAGAGGCCTGGCCGACACTGGAGACCGCAGCCTCAATTTAGGGACCACCTGGCGCGATTCCATCGCTGCCCTTAATCTATCTACTGAGGCTTCCCTCTGATAGCCAGGGGCGAGCTATATTGGCCGGCTTTTACCCTGGTTCGCAGTCCCGCGTGGACTTGTAGCACTGCTGAGGACCAGAGCTGCAGGAAGACCTGTAATTGGAAAATAGTGTCCTACCTGATCGGCGGCCCTCCCGGCGACACCTCAGCAAGCCGCGGCCAACCCTCATCCCCGCAACCACGTCCTCTGGAGCAACTGCCGGCCTGCCACCCTGACTTCCGGTTCGCAGGGATCGACTTTCGGTTGGCGAACAGTGGATGCGGCTGCCGATGAAGCTGGCCTCCTTCCTGCACAGCGGAACATCCTCCCAGGACTACCAGGGCAAGTCTTTTTGTGTCTCCCCACTCTAAGCAGGCAGCGAATGGCAGTCTTAAAATCTGAGGCCTGTGCACTGTAGGATAGCGCCAGTCAGGGGGATAGCATATAGATTCAGTGACTCTGGAGGCATACAACCTGCTCCATCTGGTAACCCTGCGTCACAGATGAAAATCCAGCGCCGCAGAGGAATTGCCTTTCTGTGCCAGTTCTCCCCTGGCTGCCAAGCCCCTGTAAATTCAAGTGAGTGCTGAATAGGAGACTGTATTGGGCTGCAGCCCAATGTAATTGTGCCAACAGGATCGTATGTCATGCCCAGCAACTGGGTTGCGCTGCCATCTAGTGGCCGTTTGTATTCACTGCACGATCACAGGTTGTATTTAATAATATTCTGCTGCCTCCCAGTGGTCGATTGTCAATACTGCAACCTCTACTGTCAAAGCTGCAGATCTCCATTCACATATAGTGGCCTGAAGTTGCAGGGGGTAATAGGAGCCACAATATTAGCTCCCCTCTATCATCCCACGCTCTCCCCCGGAGACTCTCT
Source organism: Mixophyes fleayi (assembly GCF_038048845.1). Classification (NCBI taxonomy): domain Eukaryota; kingdom Metazoa; phylum Chordata; class Amphibia; order Anura; family Limnodynastidae; genus Mixophyes; species Mixophyes fleayi. The sequence continues at coordinate 298,942,900 of NC_134402.1, read as the reverse complement.
ACAAAGTGGGTTTGAGTATTCTACTGGAATTGGACATTTTGTATCGTCTATATACCATCTATACCATCTTCGCCACAAAAGGGCGCGTCTCTCCAAGACGGTGTTTTCCTGTATTTGAGTATTTATTCCATCTAAGCGCACAAGTCGCAGCACTCCCCGGATATCTTTCCTCACACTCTGGTCGCTGGACATTGTTCTGCTTTAATATAAGCCGCAATATGGAATAAGTTACGACGCCCCGCATGGCCCCTGTGCCAGGGCTCTCGCTTGGAAGGTCGCGGGGATGTTCTCTTGCCTAATCTAAACACAGAAACCTTCACAACAGCACCCCTTTTTTGTTTGATCCATTGGTGACCCCCTCCTTGAGTATACCATGCCTAGAGGCAGGAAGATGGGTGAATCGGATCCCTCTCAGAGCCTCAAGAAATTTGCATATACGGAGACAAAGACCCCGACCACCTCCTCTTCACATCGCGAAGCTCACTCCGACTCTGACGACTCAGACTCCTCGCCATTGACTCGCAAGGATTTACAGTCCTTATTCCGGGAGGTCAAGGAGACAAGGAGATCGGTGCAGGCGGTCCAAACAGAAGTGCAAAAAGCTATTGGCTCACTAAGGGTGGAAGTCCAGGACCTCGGGAATAGGACGGACCATTTGGAAATTAAAATGGATGAAGCTGCCTCGTCTCACCGGGACACGGTGACTGACATCCAACGATTGCAGCAAGACATGCTCCACATGCAGGAACAACATGAAGATCAAGAGAACAGGGCCCGGCGTAATAACCTGCGTATCAGAGGTATCCCTGAAGAAGTGGATCAATCCCTCCTAAACCAATATCTTAAAAGACTCTTTGCTGGCCTGGCTCCCGCTACTCCAGAGGATCAGCTTCTTCTGGACAGGGCCCACAGAGCTCTTTGTCCTCGCCCTCAAGATTCCTCCCAACCTCGAGATGTCATCCTCCGTTGTCACTATTATACCACCAAGGAAGCAATCCTGCGGGAATCTCGCAAGACTGACTAAATCTCGTTTGAGGATGCAAATTTTCCAGGACATTGCTCCGCTTACTCTTCTTAAGAGATGTGAATTGAAGCCGGTGACGTTTATTCTCAGGGATAACAATATTCATTATCGATGGGGTTTTCCGTTCTGCCTCTTGGTCTGGCATAACAACAAGCTTCATTCTGCTAGGTCTATGGCAGAAGCAGCCCAACTTCTCTAAACTCTGGGTCTCCCAGCACCGGCCTCCCTCTCCCTTCCAGCGGCATCGGGACAGTTGCCTGGCCCTCGGGGACCCACCTCTGCTGCCCGGAGGCTTCCAACTACCGAGTAGTCGACTGTATCAAGAACCACTAAGTCATCGGCTGCTGTTCCTCCGCCTTGATATATGATGATTGTGTTTCTCTATTTCTTTTTGTTTGTATCTCCCCTCTACATGACTGACCGCTGGTTATCGGTCCTTCTCATATAGACTGGGAGGAATTAGGTGCCATTGGACCAAGTTGTTGGGTTTTCTTGTTTTCTTACTAACTTTCTGTATATTTGGTTAGGTTATTGTATTGTTTTCTTAATGTTTCAATATGCTAGTCACCTACTGCCCTTATCTTATTCTCTTTTTCTTTGCCTGATCTCTGGTTTTGGGTAGTAGTCTGACCTTCATCCCCCCCGACATTCCTTTTCTACATAGCTTTCTATATTGTGTTTCAGGCCCTGGCCGGGAGGCAATGTGGGTGTCTACATTTCACGGCTGGAACTCTCAGGCCTTTTCATTGTCTGTATTCCTGGCCACACCCCCACAATGGGCATAATGCCCTTGCCCGGCCCTCCCTTGCCATTGCCCCTTACCTTTCCTGGCCGGCATCATGGACCAGGTGTGTCCCCGCACGCTGGACCTGTCCACTACCCTACTCCCCTTTTTTCCCTCTCCTTTCCTTCCTACCCCTTTCTACCTCAGGCACTATTTCATACTCTTTGTTTTTATTACAACTGTGTTAATTTGGAACTGTTTTTATTTTCTTTTGTAGGGCGACCGGTCCTCGTTGGGGGAATTGAGGCGGCCCTGTCTTCACCTCTCGATGGCTCTTAGGATCTTCTCATTGAACGTTAAAGGTTTGAACAGCCCACAAAAGCGCACAACACTTTACCTCACACTTAAACAACATAGAGCTGATAGTCTAAATGGTACCCTTCTGCTTTTAATGCTTGTGACCCCAGACAGAAAAAATGAGGGGTAGCTACGCTCTTTGCATCCCACGTGACATTCAAGCTTTTGACATCTCATTCTGACCCTGAAGGTCGCTTTCTAATCCTAGCGGGTAAACTCAATAATACCTTATGCACCCTAGTTAATGTGTATGGCCCAAATCAAAACCAGAGCTCATTTCTTGTTGCCCTAGACTCCTTGCTCTCTCAGGTACGCCAGGGAGAAGTCATTATGGCAGGGGACTTTAATGTTGTTGTAGATGATACTATAGATAGATCGTCCACTTTGCTCCCCCCCGCCAGTGGCTCGGAGTCCTGTAAATCTAAGGCCTTGGTGTCCCTTCTTTCCCATCACCTCCTCTTTGACTCCTGAAGGCTTAGGGAACCCTCATCCCGTGATTATACATTTTACTCACCGGTTCATGGTACCTATTCACGAATAGACATGGGGTAAATGTATCAAAGTGCGAGTTTGCCAGCGTGTTTAAATAGCGGCAAATCGTGTTTACCCGCGAGTTTTGAAAAAAAAAACCTGAAATGTATCAAGCTGCGATTTTGACACTGATGTTCAAAATCGCTGGTCATCTCTGGCGATTTTGTGCGATGTAAACACTCCCGAGTTTAGCTAACTCTCCTGTGTTTGGCAAACTCTCCTGTGTTGTAACAGTGAGTTGTAAACACATCACTATTACACTGCCTGTCATACAGCTATAATACTGTAAATATAGCTTACACAAGTAGCGTAGCGCATGCGCAATGAGCTACGTTACTTGCGTAAGCTCTATTTACTGTATTAGGTGATTCCCCCACTAGCGTGGGAAAATCACATAATACAGTAGTTATAGCTTACGCAATGAACGTAAGTTCATTGCGTAGCGGACCTCCTACCTAGTAGGAGGTGTTAGCGGCGGCTCCAGAGTTTTTTTATTTTTCTTCAATCAAGATTACAGTGTCGTGGGATGTACAAATATGGGGGCCTCCTGGTCGAAGCAAAGAAGACTTCAATCAACAAGGGGCCCCTTCTGGGCAAGTGATGAAGATATTATTCAAGCCATTTTGGAAGTATAATTTTGCTGGGACTGGGGCAAGCCAAAACTTTTGGAAGTATAATTATTAAGGGACTGGGGCAAGCACGGACCTTTGGAAGAAGAAAGAAGACATCTTTGGTGAGTATTTGGGGTGTTTTTATTTTTAATAAATAGATGTGGTTTAAATGAGGGTGGTTAGTGTATTTATTGTGGGTTTTTTATTTTTAATAAATAGATGTGGTGTTTACTAGGGTGCTGTTGTTTATTTAACATTTTTTTGTGTGGAACTACAGGTCCCAGCAAGCCAGGGATGTCAGGACATGTTGGCACTTGTGGTTCTCCAAGTGCCAACATGCCCTGGCTGCCGTGGGTATGCTGGTGCTTGTAGTTATACAAGCAGCAGCATGGCCACACTGTTTTTGGCAACCTGGCTGGCTGGGACTTGTAGTTCCACAAAACAAAATGGCGTCTGTTTATTTTTTTCATTCTTTATCGCCGTATTACCTTACTACCCACAGCCCAGGGGTAGTAGGAAGAGCCCTAGTGCACTGGGCTGGTTCTTTCTAGGGGGGGGGCCCGCTCGTTTTTTCGGCGGACCCCACTCCCTAGGGAATCCAGCCCAGCGTTGAACAGTCTAAGGTTGGTTAGTCATTATGTGCCGCCAACCCTGGCTGGTTTGCCTAGTGCTGGTAAAGTGAAAATCGGGGGGACCAGCACTAGTCAGGCAGCATTAGGGTTAAGCATGAATAGCGGGGGGACCCCACGCTTTTTTTTTTTAACTTTTATCTATTCTTTAACATTTTAACACTGCCAGGGCAGTGTAACAGTGATCTGTTTATACCACACGCTGCTATCAAGCAGCGTGTTGTATCTGGAGTGTTTTGAAGCAAACTCTCCTGAGTTTGCTAACTCGCAGCTTCATACATTTGAGAGCTGTATAGCTGCAGTGGCAAACAGTCGGGAGTTTGATCTCTGGCGATTTTGCAAATAGCGATTTTGACAGAAGCACAACTCTGGCGATTTTGCATGAAATCTCAGCTTCATACATCGGCGAGTTTCAACTCTCCCGAGAAAATCGCTGGAGTTGCAAAATCGCACTTTGATACATTTACCCCATGGTCTTCCTTAGCCGCGATCTGTCATTGAAGCTCAGGGCGGCCCATGTACATCTGATGGTTTGGTCTGATCATTCTCCCATCTCTGCCGACCTCTCAGACATAGCATCTCGCCCTCGCCCCGCTACATGGCATATGAATGACTCCATTCTCCATGATCAGCCACTTACCCTAGAGCTCCAGACCCTTCTTGAGGAGTATTTTCTCTTTAATGACCTCCCCGATACTTCCCCCATGACCCTCTCGGAAGCCCATAAGCCAGTAGTGCGGGGCCATCTTATTAGCATGGCCTCACACCGTAAGAAGTTGGCCATTTCCAAACGTGCGTCGTTAACCATCCAACTCCAGACCCTGGAGAGACAACATAAACTATCCCCATATGAAGAAGTGCTGACCAAACTTCTAAAGGTGAGATCTGATTTGAATCTCCTTCTCTCTGAATCCACTGCCGCGGCCCTGAAACGGCTGAAACAGACGTTCTACGAGAAGGGAGAAAAAGCTGATAGAATATTAGCCACCTGTCTGAGGTCTCAGAGATCTCAAAACAATGTCATGGCCCTAAAGTCTCCTTCAGGTTCACCCATATACCGTCCTGACCAAATAGGGCGCGAGTTTCAAAAATTTTATTCCTCATTATATAACTTGGATGCTCTAAATCCCGGGAGTGCTCCCCCTGCGGACACTATAGCAGCCTTTCTGAGGCAAGCGAATCTCCCTACCCTTTCTAGTAACCTATCTTGACAACTAAATGAAGAGATCACGTCGGAAGAGATACTAGAAGTCATCAAGGCTCAAAAAACCTCTAAGGCTCCGGGGCCTGATGGTTTTTCCGCAGCTTATTACAAAAGATTCTCCCAGACCCTGGTTCCCCACCTCCGCACCCTGTTCAATGCTGTCTTACATGGAGATCCCTTTCCTAAATCGATGTTAGAGGCGCGTATTGTAGTCATTCATAAGGAGGGGAAGGACCCCAAGGACTGCGCAAGCTACCGTCCCATCTCCCTCCTTAATGTTGACATTAAGATTTATGCAAAGATCCTGGCCACCCGCTTGAACGGAGTCCTCCCAGATCTAATCCACTATGATCAGGTGGAGTTCATCCCGGGTCGCCAGTCTAGGGATAATACACGCCGTGCGATAGACCTGGTTCAAATCATTAACCAAAGACGTCTCCCGGCCTTGATGCTCTCACTGGATGCCGAGAAGGCGTTCGATCGAATTTCTTGCGATTTTATGACCCTTGCTTTGAAGGCGTATGGCTTCTCGGCTGAATTTCTGACCGGGGTATCCGCCCTCTATAACTCTCCCTCAGCTAGGGTCTTGTTTAACGGATCTTTATCTGATCTCCTCTCCCTCTCCAACGGGACGAGACAGGGCTGCCCCCTTTCTCCCTTAATCTTCTCACTAGTGATAGAACCCTTGGTGGGGATGATTAGACAGTCGGCGTCGGTCTCAGGTGTGACAGTGGGGCCGCGGGAATTTAGTGTCTCTCTCTTCGCGGATGACATACTTCTCTCTCTGACGAATCCTCAGGAGTCTCTACCTGCCTTATATAAACTTATGGATGAATATGGCCTTCTGTCTGGCTACAAAATTAATTTTGTTAAGTCAGAGGCCATGCTCCTTCATGCTTCCCCTTCCCTCAGGACCAGTTTACAGACTAACTTTGCACTACGCTGGCAGGCGAATAAGATCAAATATCTTGGATTTTATATCACCTCGACCTATGATAGATTGTATCGGGAAAACTTTCCCCCCCTTCTGTCAAAAATCAAACAGGACTTGGAAGAGCTACATCATATCGTGGCTGGGGAGGATTATCGCTATTAAGATGAACTTGGTCCCGAAACTTCTATATCTTTTTCAGACTCTTCCGGTGAGGGTTCCCGACTCGTGTTTAGAGATTTGCATTCCTCCTTCCTAAAGTTTATATGGCGTGCCAAGCCCCCTAGAATCTCTATAGCAGTGCTTTAAAAGCCCAGGGCTCGGGGAGGCAGGGGCTTCCCAGATATTAAATTTTATTATTTGGCATCCCATCTTTCCCAGGTGGCGGTAACTTATGCCCCTTACCAGTCTATAGCGTGGGTGGACCTGGAGACCCACTTTGTTGGGGTCCCCTCTATGGCATCATTTTGGGGCCTGTCCAATATAGATAGGCCACCAGCGGCCTCCTCTCTTCTATCCCTTAATTTCTGCTTATCCCTTTGGGACTCATGTGGGGTCAAATATAAATTGTCTTCCCCTATCTCACCTCTGACTCCTCTCTGGGGCAACCCACACTTTCCTCCTGGCAATTCCACACAGCAATTTAAAAACATTGGATAAGGGCGGTAATACGGGTGGTCTCGGACCTGGTAGTCAATCAAACTTGGGCTTCTATGTCAGATCTTCACCATAGCTTTGAACCGTTTCGTCCGCTTTTTTTTGAGTACTTCCAGGTTCGACACTTCGCCATGTCTATGCCCCCCCAGGAGGCTCTCCGGGCCCCGAACCTCCTTTGAATATATGTGTCTACATTCACCTCTCACTAAAGGGATGATCTCCCAGATATATAACTGGCTCATAGACTACACTTTCGATACTCCAGGCCGACATGAGCAGGAATGGAAAAGTGACCTGGGTCCTCCTCCAGATGACTTATGCTGGGAGGATATCAGGGAGGGGATTGCCAAGAGCTCGATCTCTATGCTAATTAAGGAAACAGCCTATAAAGTCTACTATAGGTGGTACTATACTCCTGATAGGCTGTCTCAAATGTTTCCTACGACCACTCCGAGCTGCTAGCGGGAATGTGGCCAGAGAGGTACGATGCTACATATATGGTGGACTTGCCCCCGCATAGTTCCTTTCTGGGACATGGTTCTTACACTCATAAACTCTGTGTCAGAACAACAGATAAGGAAGGACCCCTGGTCATTCCTTCTCTCTCGCCCCATACCTGATGAGGCCTTCAAATAAGCTTATATCCCATAACTTGGCAGCTGCTAAATCCTAATAGCAAAACACTGGAAAGACCCTAGGGCTCCCTCTATGCAGGAGTTACGGTCCTACATAAGACATGTCGCAAGCATGGAGAGTATAACGTGCTACCTTCATGATAAATCACATAATTTCGATAGGGTGTGGGCCCCGTGGTATTTACTAGAAAGCCGTAGCTGCCTATCCAATACGGCTCCTTCTCCTGCAGATGGAATATAGCTCTTGGGCCGCCTCCGGACCCCCCAGGCTGGATATGGTGCGCTGCTGGTGAGAAATGTTTGTATGCTACTTTTCTTTTTGGTAGTCTAAACAAGTGTGTGGCTTAGCTTTTTCTAGCAATGTTCCAAGTTTGCTTATTTATTTATTTATTAGCTATATTGTTGTCAAAACTTGTGCCTTCCTACCCCCCACCCTTTCTTTTTCCTCCCCCCTCCCCACCGTTATAAAAATATAAAACATAGAGGAGACATCTTGAATATTAATATTTTTATGTCAATCGTGTTGATTGTATCTTTTCCTGTTGTTTCCTCTTTAAATAAAGAGTTTAAAAAAATAAAAAAAATGACTGTTGTTAAAGCTTCCCTCATTGAGGGAGGTAATATACCTTGCTTATAGACTGCTTTGTAAAAGCTTAGCAGGGCTTAGCTGTGCAGTGAGAAAGCACCAGAGCTGTCTAGGTTAGCCTTATGTGGGGGACTCTGGTTTGCCTGCGATTAGGTTGAAATAACTGCACCACGCACACACTGGGCCTGACTCATTAAGGAAAGTAAAGCAAAAAAAGAGTAACTTTTTATTTTGGCAAAACCATGTTGCATTAGAGAGGGAGCTTAATTTAAAATTTGGGGACAGATTTATAGTTGGGGAAGGACACGTCGCAGATCAACTTTACATTTGAGTGTAAAAATAAAGTTATCAAGTATTTGTGTGCTACATGAAAAAACAGCCAGTATTTAACTTATGTGCAAAATAATAAACTAATTTGCACCCCTTGCATTGTAACATGGTTTTGTCCAGGAGACAACTTACTTGTTTTTTTGCCTTACTTTCCTTAATGAATCAGGCCCACTGTGTCCACTCCACATCATATCTGTGTTAAACACACGTGTATTCGGGGGGGAAGGGAGGTCTTCAGGTACCGTTTGCCCATGCCCACCAGCCGAAAACTATTCAGCCTAAGCCACCAGGGGCACCCTTTACATGAGTAAAACAGACATTTATGGTTTTTAATATGTTGCTTCAGAAAGAAACAGTGGGCCTGATTCATTAAGGAAAGTTAAGTAAAAAAATAAAAAAGTAGTCTCCTGGACAAAACCATGTTACAATGCAAGGGGTGCAAATTAGTTTTCTATTTTGCATATAAGTTAAATATTGTCTGTTTTTTCATGTAGCACACAAACACTTGATAGCTTATTTGTACACTGAAATTTAAAGTTGATATTTGTGTGCTACATGGTGTCAAAGTCGTATAATTGGATGAACGAAAGTATATTGGTTTAATATTGGTTTGCCGTGCGTATTGCGAAGCGTACGCCACGTGTTACGTGACGTGGTGCGTTCGCACGGTAAAATACGCACGCACACACTCGCATTACAACAGTTAGTTATTTATATAATTTCATATTGGTTCTGTTACACTGTAATTCAGGAGCAGATAGTATTCGGTTTATTATTAGATATATATATATATATATATATATATATATATATATATATATATATATATATATATATATTGATTATATGTACATTGTAGTGTTATTAAAGGTTTAGGTAATAGGAAAGGTGTCATGCCTGATATCATATTGAAGCCCTAATCATCAGCAGCTGTCCGGTGCAGTCGGCGAAGAGATCGCACATTGCATACTTTAGTTATTGATATTAGAGAGTAAAACCTTTGTATGATACTGGCTATGAAAAGGAGCAGACCCCCTGGAGAGAAGACCCCCACCTTTGGATTCCTTAGATTGAATCAACCTATTACCTGTCTGGCCTGGACCCACCCAACGTCTGGACCTATAGAAACAATCTACGTCATCTCTATTGTTCACAATGAAACACTGACTGTATATATATTAGCTGCATCTCACTGGGGCCTCAGTCAACTCTGACACAATATTCTATACAGAATTTTGTCCATCGGGTCCCGTGGTTGCGCAGCGTGCGCAAGCGATTGCAGCGGTATGTATGTATTATCTTTTGGTATTGGCTGTGCTGTACTGTACTTTATCATGATATAATAATGTATTGAATTGTTGACTATTTACATCTGTTAAAAATAAATCACTTTGTGCTTTGGACACACATTCAATTGATTGGGCAATGCTTATTTTAAAACGATAGAATTACTTTAATAATGGAAAAACAGACCTACAGTTACAATTGTCTAATGTGGCAAGGTCATGGCAGTGTCACGTGGTCTCCTACTTGGGCAGAATTGCTGCATTTAAATGTCTATGTTACCCAAAATGATGTACCTGTTGTGCACACTTCCTTTCATCCTACACAAATTCTAAATAAATAAGCTATGCCACCTCCTTACATCCTACGTGTGGAAGGGTAAGCCCCCAAGGTTATCCCACACAGTTATGACTTATTCCAAGAGGATGGGTGGTTTAGGCCTCCTTGACATAGTCAAATACCAGGAAACGGCCATACTAGCACAGTTCTGTGATTGGTCTCTCCCAGCCCTCCAAAATCCATGGGTTGACCTAGAGAGTGACTTAGTTCAGGCCTGCTCACTAGCAGACCTCCTGTAGATTCCTAAACCTTGGCGCTCACCATCATCCAAACTCCCCAGGCTTACGAAAAACGTGTTGCAAGTGAGGGATAAGACTTTGAAGTCCACAGGAATCATGACCCTTCCTACATTCAACCTCGCCCTATCGAAACTCATTACAGACCTCAATATTGACATATGGTTTGCTAAAGGTGTTACCACTGTTAAAACTTTATTCTCGGGCCAGACTATTGTATCTTTTTTGCAACTAGAAGATCAATTTCAGATAGTAAACCAGGACTTTTACAATTACCTACAGGTCCATCACTGGTTGACTTCTTTACGCTCCCAACACCTCACCCTACAACAACCCCCTCCACACCTTTATGCTAGACTAATGATAGGGGCTAACAGGGCTGCCATATCTTTTTGGTACACATTTCACAACTCTGAAGGCAAACCGGCGCAGCTCTCCTCCCAATGTGCTTGGGAGAGAGACCTACACCTAGTACTAGACGAGAATCAATGGGATCTAGTCTTCCAAACTGCCTATCGAATGTCAAAGTGTCTGAATCACTCTGATATGTATTACAAACTACTTCACATACTTTACTTACCCAAGATAGGCTCCACAAGATGTGGCCGGCACAGTCTAAGACCTGTTGGCAGAATTGTGGAGCGATAGGTGACATTCTACACACTTTCTGGAGTGCCCTACAGCCCATATCCTGTGGTCTGGAGTGTATGCTATGGTATCCCAGGTTATTAAGGCTCCAGGTCCCTATACTCCAGAGGTGGCACTTCTACAGCTCTTTCCACTACAGTTATCCTCTGGAGACCAATATGTTGTTGGTCACATATTTATAGCAACTAGGGTGGTGATTGCATGGAGAACCCCCTCTCTCCCCCCGGTCACTAAGGTAATATCTAAAGTTCAGCTAAGCTGCAATATGGAAACACTAGGTGTCCCATATTCTTATTCTGCTTCCTCACCCCATATGATGTGGTTCGTTTGGAATGATTATATATCTAAAAATCCTATCCCTCAAAATACCGCAAACACCCCACTGCCCTCTTCTCAATAACTCCCTAACTCAAGGGAGTGTGCCTTTAAACTGTGACATCAAATTGCACACTGTAAATTCTAGTGTATTGTATGTGTACTATCACCTCTTTTCCCTCGCCCTTCCCCCTCTCCAACCTTCATCCCCTCATTTTAATGTTAGTTTTTCTTGTATACCATGTAAACTGAAAACTATTATTGAAAAATAAAAACAAAAAAACAGACAGTATTTAACTTATAGGCAGAGAAAACTAATTGGCACCCCTTGCTTTGTAACATGGATTTATCAAGGTGACTATTTACTCAATTTTTTACTTAACTTTCATTAATGAATCAGGCCAAGCGTGTGTAGGTAGGTAGGGCCGCCGAGAGGGGAGGGGGGGTACTAATTACCCGGGCCCTCACTGCCCACGTATTTTTTTAAACGTAATTTATTCTTTTTTTTGCCATTTTTTTTTGTGGGGGGGGGGGGGTGTACTAAAAAAAATACATGCACTCACGTGATTGCGGCGCCGGCGTCCCTCCTCTTTTCTCTTTGTTCTGTTTACACAGAATGTCGGGCGTGACGTCATCAGGTCACGCCCGACATTCAGTGAGGAACGGCGCAGAGAGGACCAAGAAAGAAGCAAGAGAGAAGACAGAAGAAAAGAAAAGAGAAAAGAAGAAAAAAGCTAATACAAAGGAAAGTAAAAGAAGGGAGGAAAGCAGAAAAGCACAGTGTGAGGAAAAAAGGGTAGAGAAAGACACAGTATGAGGAAAGGGGGGGGCACAGTATGATGAAAAATTGCAGGAGAGAGGCATAGTATGAGAAAAAAAGGGGGGGGGGGAGAGGCACAGTATGATGAAAAAGGGGGGAGGCACAGTATGATGAAAAAAGGAGGGAAGAGGCACATTATGATGAAAAAAGGGGGGGAGAGGCGCAGTATGAGGAAACAGGGGGGAGAAAGGCACAGTATGAGGAAACAGGGGGGAGAAAGGCACAGTATGAGGAAAAAGAGGGGGAGAAAAAGGCACAATATGAGGAAAAAGGGGGGGGGAGCAGAAAGGCACCGAGTGATGAAGGAGGGGGGGATAGCATGGCACAGTGATGGAGAGGAGGGGCAAGATGGCACAGTGATGAAGAGGGGGCAGGATGACATAGTGATGAAAGAGAGGAGGGCAGGATGGCACAGTGTGATGAAGTCAGGGGGGAACAGCATGGTAAAGTATGATGAAGGAGGGGGGAGCAGCATGGCACAGTGTGATGATGGAGGGCCAGGTGAAGGGGGGAAAGCAGCATGGAGGGCGCAGTGTGATCATAAGGGGGCACAATGTGGTGATGAAGGGGCACAGTAATGTGTGTGTGATGGCACAAGGGGCTTGTGACAATGTGTGTGTGTGATGGCATATGGGGCTTGTGGCAATGTAGTGTGAGGTAGGTGGTGGCTAATTATTAATGCAATTTTATTTGTGGTGTGATGGTGAGACAGTTTAATAGTGGGGACTCTTAATTTAAGATGGGGAGGTTTGGGGGCTACTGAATGTGGGGGTGTTTGGGGAGAATGAGGTCTCTTTATTAAATGTGCATATGGCAGTGATGGCTGCAGGAAATAGGTATATTTCTGAAATGTAAATACTATTAATTTATTGATGGGGCTGTTTGGAGGGAGGGAAATACGTTTAGTTATTAAATGTGAACACTTATTTTAATGTTGGGGCTGGATGAAGGCCTAATTATTAATATTGTGGGTGCTATTGATTTAACACCAAGGCTGGCTGTAATTTTCTAAATGTACCCTTTTTTTTTTTTTCAAATAGGGTCCCCAACATTCCAGGATCCAGACAAGGTGCAACTAAAGAAACCTGCAGCCACAGGTGGTGAAAGTGACAAGAACAGATAGGAGAGAGCAGGAGAGTCTGTGAAATGTTGTGATTCTAGTGGGCCAATCCCAATTTTTGGTGACCGTTCAATGGTGTAAACAACAATGCAGGGTTTTTTCCTGTAGAAGGGTGGAATGGGCACGCCCAATGATGCATATCCATGCCCCAATTGTATGAACACACCCACTAGCAATGGCGCAAACATTTTTTACATTCTCAACTATAAGGGGGACCCCATGAAGTTGTTGTACCGGGGCCCTGAATTCCTCTTTGAAGCCCTGTGTATAGGTGTTATGTTTCCAAAATCACTTTATGCACTTTGTCACTGTACAATATTACATATGCCTTTAACTTGTGCTCAAATTTGTTCTGTAGCTCCTTATCCTCAAAATCAGTTTTTCTGAGGTCAAAAGTAATCCACATTACCGCAAGCACCAGCTTTAAAAGCGTTCCAAACCAAATCACAGCTAGCAGTGCCTATATTTAAATCAAAGTGACTTAAAAAAATCTTTAATACGGTGCTCAGATATATGGCAAACTTTCAGCCAAATTGGGTTTAGTTTCAATATTATATCCACATTCTATTTGTCAAAGAAACTGTACAGATTAAAGTTTAGTGGGGGCTCAACAGTGAGGGTTGAGGTTTGCAATGAATTGATTTGGAGTACAGTTGTTATCTAGTTGTCCATTTTCGATTAAAATCTAAAAAAAAAAATAGATAGGTCGGAGTTGTAATTCCGCTACCTTTTATAGTACCACTGAAATAAGCTAAATGTTGAAAAGGGATGGGCAATAGATATTGATAACAAGATGCATTCTACAATATTCCCAGGGTTGTCATCAGAAGCTGTGAGGCCCATTACAAAAGAAAGAGGCAAGGTGCCCCTCCTGGAACCCTGTCTCCCCAGGCCTCTTCACACCAACCCCAGACCTCTTCAACCCCTTCCCAATTAAGTTACCTTGTTGTTCTTGATGTGATATGACGGCTCCCAGTCACTGATAACCTAGATCAGGAGTGTCAAACTCATGGCCCATGGGCATCATGTGGCCCAAAAGCGGGACACGGTCAGCAAGGTAATCAAGGCGGGGGGAGGGCAAACCTGAGAGGCACTCCCCCTGTCTGTCATCCCACTGGTGCCCTCCTCCCCTTTAACTGAATGTCAGGTGTAATGTCATCACGCTGGACTTTTGCAGTGCGGATCACCCAGAGAGGAGCCACAAGAAGAAGAGAAGAAGACAGAAGATAAGAAAACAAGAGAAGAAAGACGACAGTGGAAAGGTAAGTGAAGGGGAGAAAAAGCAGTATAGAGGGCACAGCATGAAAGAGGCGAGACATAATGGGGAGAAAAAGCAGCATGAAGTGCACAATATGAAAGAGGGGAGGTATAATGGGGAGTAAAACCAGCATGAAGGGCACCATATGAAAGAGGGGAGTCATGAAGAGGAGAAAAAGCAGCATGGAGGGCAGAGTGTCAAAAATAGGGAAGAAAACATTAAACTTTATTTTTGGGTTTTTTACTAATAATCCTTACAAAATTGTACGCACAATCTTATACTTTGATTATTTGGCCCAATTGGGGTTTTGAGTTTGACATGTCAGGCCTAGACCATTACCAAAGTAAAAGAATAATCATTTAAAAAAATAAATAATTCAAGGTGGCAGGCCCCCATGTCTATCCAGGACCCCATGTCTGTCCAAGCCCCTTACAGTTGTATCCTCTATACCCCACTGATGATGGCCCTGTAGCTTCCCTCACTATCTAGTTTTAAGTTAAGCACAGAAAAATTTACAAATTTGCTGACCAGCACTGTCATAGAATGGTAGGTATAGCCAATCCATGCTCTCTTCTGCAAAACCCCCTTTCCTCAGCTAGGGTGTGTGTAATAATCTTTGGGGGGTATTCAATTGTTCCTCCGGGCGCCGCCGGAACGAGCGCGTTAAAACTATTACCGTTTATACGGTAAACTTGCGCGTAAAAACCGTTAATACGGTAGTTTACTCACTGAATTTCAGCGAGATGAAATTCAGCGAGTAATTACCGTATAAACGGTGATAGTTTTAACACGCTCGTTCCGGCGGCGCCCGGAGGAACAATTGAATACCCCCCTATGTGTGTCCTGTCTGCAAATGGACTCTTTGTGGCACATTCAATTGTCGGCGGAAACACCGTAAATCTCACGCTCCGCTCAGGGAGCTGCAAGCTGAAATCCATCTTACTATTACCGTAATAACAGTAATGGTTTTAACGCGGTGGGATATTCAAACAATTGAATATGCCCCTTTAACTTGCAACAACAACAGAGAGAGACCAAGGAACATTCTACCCCCCACCCTCCCCCCACACTGGAGCACAGGCACACACAAAGGAAATATTATCACACCAATTTGGTCTTTATAATTTTATATAAAAATAGACTATTATAGTATGAACAATACATTAGCATAAACTTGACAAAAAACACACTACAACATTTTGTGCATAATACCTAAAATAGATCTCTCTAGTATATAATAAACTAGAGATACCTCTATTACCACTTATATAATACTTGCTATACTAAAATATTAATATAAAGCTATATACAGATATCTATCTAAATATTTAAACATCTATAAACATTTAAAATAGCAATACAGTCCTCAATAAGCAAATACATATATATCTATATGGATATGCAGCTTTTTCATAAGGCAATTGGAATATAGGCCCCTTCTTCTTTCAGCTCCAATGTAAAGCAGTAGGCAACCTGGAGTGCAAGACAATGTCCCAATCCATATAATAGGCTCCTTGCCAAATAAATTATGTCCTCTCTGTAAATACTGCATGCATAACAGAACACTTTTGCTACTTTCTCTTGATTTGATTCAGTCAAATCACCCTAGCTAGCTATCCCTATCCTCACCCTTGTTAACCCCACCACTACCGAATCTAGCGAACAAATATGTCTCAGTCCAATCACATGAACAAGAGAAGCATTTGTACTTATCAGCCTCTCTCTTTGCTCCTCTGTTCAGACCTCTCACAGCCAGGGCTGCCAAGAGGAATTCAGGGCCCCGGTACAACAAATTCATGGGGCCCCCCTTATAGTCGTTTATGCTAAAAAAGATTGAGCCGCCTTACGGCGCCGCAAAATTTTTCGAAGGTGTGGTCATGCATTTGGGGGCGCAAATGCGCAATTGGGTCGTGGCTAACACATCAAAATCACTAGGCTCTCAATTTGCCCGAGCATCACATATGTTCAAGCACTCCTGACTTTCAGGACATCTAGCACCACAGTGTAGTATACAAAGGATGCAGTGTGTACACAAACAGTTCAGTCTTGGCCTGCACCTTACATTGGGCACAACACTCACCAAAAATTGCCCTACTCGAATCACAACATTTCACATACTGTCCTGCTCTCTCCTACCTGTTCTTCTCACTTTCACCACCTGTGGCTGCATGTTTCTTTAGTTGCGACTTGTCTGGATCCTGGAATGCTGGGGTCCCTATTTGGAAAAAAAAGGCTACATTTAGATAATTCCAAACAACCCTGGCATTAAATCAATACCACCCACGATTAATAATTAGGCCTTCCTCCAGCTCCAATATTACAATAATGTGCCCCTTCATCATCGCCATGCCTTATGATCACACTGCGCCCTCCATGCTGCTTTTGCCCCCTTCACCTGGCTCCCCTTCATCACACTATACTATGCTGCCCCCCCTTTTTCAATTCCACTGTGCCATGCCTCCCCCCTTTTGAACCCCACTGTGCCATGCTGACCGCTGTTTTTTAACCCCTCTGTGCCATGCTGACCCCTGTTTTTTAACACTTCTGTGCCATGCTGACCCCTGTTTTTTAACCCCTCTGTGCCATGATGACCCCTGTTTTTTAACCCCTCTGTGCCATGCTGACCCATGTTTCTGTTTTTTTAACACTTCTGTGCCATGCTGACCCCTGTTTTTTAACCCTTCTGTGCCATGCTGACCCCTGTTTTTTAACCCCTCTGTGCCATGCTGACCCCTGTTTTTTTAACCCCTCTGTGCCATGCTGACCCCTGTTTTTTAACCCCTCTGTGCCATGCTGACCCCTGTTTTTTAACCCCTCTGTGCCATGCTGACCCCTGTTTTTTTAACCCCTCTGTGCCATGCTGACCCCTGTTTTTTAACCCCTCTGTGCCATGCTGACCCCTGTTTTTTAACCCCTCTGTGCCATGCTGACCCGTTTTTTAACCCCACTGTGCCATGCTGACCCGTTTTTTAACCCCTCTGTGCCATGCTGACCCGTTTTTTAACCCCTCTGTACCCCTCACCCCCCTCCCGTTTTCCTCCCTTCACTTACCTTTTCTTCTCTCTTGGTCCTCTCTGCTGCTCTGTGCTCTATTGCTACAGACTGGTGACATGATGACATCACACCCGGCATTCAGACAGTCTGAATGGAGCACAGAGCAGCAGAGATTAGGGATGCCGGCGCCGCGATCAGGTGAATATGTGTTTTTTTTAAAAAAATAAATAAAAAAAAATGTGTTTTGAAAAAAAAAAAATCATCGGCGCAAGGGCCTGGGCCGGGCCCCCTGACATGCCCGGGCCCGGGTAATTAGTCCTGTACCATGTGCTCACAGGCCTCTATACCTGACTGGTGCCACAGGATTCTAACTCTGACCATACTATGCACCCAAAGATAAATGACTAAGGGACTTGAAGAAATGTACCTGAGCGCCCCGGGCCTTGTGCTCACTAATGCTGCATGGGCCTAGTGTCCGAAATGTGACATGGCCCTTGTGCCCGATATATGTGGCAGTGGATCAGGGAGCAGAGCATGGTAACCATACTTACCTGCTATGTGCGGAAAACAGGCCATCTTCTCTCCATTTTCATCTCTTACAATTTTTCCAGCCAGCAGTGCCTCTTCTCCTATTCGTCACTTCTCTTGATGAAAGAAACTGTCTTCTTCCATCCTTGCCGACTTTCTTCTGTTGATTGCAGTGGGCTCTTCTTTTGGCATTTCTCTTCTTTCCTCATTACGCTCCTGCACCTTTTTTTATGACCTCTCTTCTCTTGCAGCTATATTATTTTTCTGGCTTCCTGTACTGGACTGATCAGACCAGTGCAGGGGGTAGGGCTTAACAATGCAGTGATCCACGATTGGCTCGCCATCATGCCACATTCAAATGGCCGGAGGTGAGCCCTGATTGACTCACCGTCCTGGCCATGGAATAAAATCACTGTCACCAACAGCGGGTGACGCTATCGGAAAGAAGAACCTGCACTGGATTGCTGGTCGGGTGAGTGCTATCCTCTTCTACTCTTCACAGGCTCCCCATCTGAGGGGCATCATCCTACAGAGGGATATATGTGACAGAGCTTAGCCTGAAAGGAGCATATAAATAACACACCATTACTAACCGTTTTTCTATATTGGAATACAACTTTAGCACTGATATGGATTTATACTATTAGATATTAGTCGCAAATGTAGTAACCAGGAGTCTTTGAGTGCTTATCCCTTCCTTTGCCAAGAAGAGGAACCTATCTTGGTTTTCATCAGGGCATCTGGACGGTCTGCCCAGTGCAGTTCATGGTGTACACCTACCCAATGCTCTCAAGACTTTCCTCCGCACATAGACGTGCACCCAGGTGTGTGGAAAGGGAGAGATTTTCAAAGAAGTGAACTGTGCAAATCTGTAAACATTACATGAAAATCTATCCTTCTATCCTATTTCACCTAAAATATTGCTTGGTGTAGCCACATTTATGGTTTACACTAATCATGAGAGTGATGGGACAACGGGACTATCTTAATTACATGTGGCAATTGTGTGTGTGTAAAACTTTGTAGTAAATTGCTCAGAGTGCACTTCTCAAGGTACATGTCATAGCAGGAACCAGCTGGTCAGTGATGAGTAGTAGAGAGTTTTGCAGATTAACGGAAATTAGAGTCACCCCAGGAACTTGGTATGCAGATGCAAAACAGTGAGAAAAGCCTTAAAAGGAATCCTCACATGTGGCAGAAGAATGGCAGTTTGATGAATAAGAAGTTGCATTTAGTGCAGAGATGAGTCTGATATTGCCTACTCTGGAGATAGTAATGAGGGGCCTGATTCATTAAGGAGTTTAACTTGAGAAACTTCTTATTTCAGTCTCCTGGACAACACCATGTTACAATGCAAGGGGTGCAAATTAGTATTCTGTTTTTCACATAAGTTAAATACTGACTGTTTTTTTCATGTAGCACACAAATACTTGATAGCTTATTTGTACACTGACATTTAAAGTTGATATTTGTGTGCTACATGAAAAAACAGTCAGTATTTAACTTATGTGCAAAACAGAATACTAATTTGTACTGCTTGCGTTGTAACATGGTTTTGTCCAGGAGACTGAAATAAAAAGTTTCTGAACTTAAGATCCTTAATGAATCAGGCCCGAGGTTTTTATGTCATGTGATTTGACATATGAAGATGTCGTCGATCCCTGGAGACCCCCTACTAATGTGTCAGCCTCTATAAGGTGCATATTAGAGTTAACAGATGAAAAGGAGCCGTGTTGATGGCTCTGCAAACATTGATACCACAGACAAAGGAGCAGGGACACAGAGGCAGGCATTGCTGGATCAGGTTCAGAAGATGTAGCAAGGGTCAGCAGAAAGACAACTGGGTCATATGGCCTAGGGCCAGGGCAGCAAACTTCTCTTCAAGGTCAAAAACTGTCTTTGTCAATGACTTCATCAAAGTGGTCTATTCCATGGCTTCACCTTTAGGCCAGGTGAAATGAAGAATACTCTGCATTCTACTCTAGATTAATATATTAGATTTGTATGGAAAAAGTGGACACCTTCAAAAGGTTTAGGAAATGGTAAAGCCTGTTGACTGGGAATCTGTAAATTCAAAGACCCTGGTAGAAAGAAACTGGGTCACACAGCGAATATAGACTAGAAAAACTCATCAGGCAGAAAGATCGCTAAGGATTCCTGTTTGTGAATTTCTGGGTGGATTTTGGAAGTTTGAAGGTGTGGTGAGCCATAGGTATAAATCACTGAGATTTCAGCTTATATGAAAGCACTAAAGTATCTAAATAAAGCATTGTCCTTGAAATATAAGGAGTCTGCCCAAGCTTTAGCATTACCCATTAAGCACAAGGCCATGAAGCCAAACTTATTTTTATCAGTTGGAAAATCCAGAGAGCACACTTTTAACAATATGTTGTATTTATCCTGAATTATCTGAAGCTGAAACTAAACCCAAAAATTCCTTAGGAACCTGGACCTTTCCAAGAGATTCCTTGTTGGGCCCGATCATCATTATAGAAGCAGAGTCAGACACAGGTGAAGGTGCAGGATTCTTTAATGAACTAGAAATTAAATAAGAATTTGTAGTTTGGGAGTACCCAGGCTGGAGGGTTATCTCAAGATTGATGTTATCTTTAGAAACAGAATAGAAACTGGGAACAGTTTCCAGTCTTTTAACAGGGTGCAAACAGGAGATTGGAAGCAATACCTGCCAGTGATGAGGTTGGTACTGGAAACAGAGGAACAAACTCATCAAAATACAGGAAAGGAATATGGATCTCCACACTAGTAGTAAAGTCAGAGGATAACAGTTTTGCACACTGGTAGCAAGGTCACATGAACATGATAGAACACTGGTAAGCAAAGCCACAGGCACACAGGTAACAGGAACAGACTGGGGGCAAAACAAAAACTCTTAAAAGAAAAGCAACTAGTGCAGACAGTTCCTATTGTTAGGGAATGATCAGCACTGATTAACTATTAAATTGTTGGAGTGGCAGAAGTCCAGGAAACAATAGCTCTTCTGTTTTGGATGAGGTACGGGTCCAGCAGATGAAGCAAAATTAATAACATTTATTTATATAGCACTACTATATTCTGCAATACTTTATAATAGGAAACAAACACAGTAATTTACAAACAGGAAAAGAGGGGAGAGGGCCTTGATGACAACCTTACACTCTCAAGAAAAACATGTGTTTGAAACATATAGTTAAATGCCACAGAGTGCATATTGTTCCATACAGATTGCAATGGGGAAATTTGCTTAATGGGGTATATGATTCAGTCACAAAGCAATATTGTTTGGGGTCAGTATGTTATCTGAGTATATTGTAGAATTAGAATAAATGTAGGGGTTGATAACCAGGTACAATGATCTAAGGAGGTTAAAAAGGTGGTTCTGGAATTTGGTAAGCTTGCCTAAAGAGGTGAGTTTACAGGGAAGGTTTGAGGTTGAGGGAAAGTCATGTTGTTTGAGGCAGAGAATACCATAGCATAAAAAGTCATGCATCATGAATGGAAGCCAAAAATAAGTATAGATGAGAGGCACGGATCTTGAGCAGAGCTAAAGGATAACATTTGGAGGTGTTGTGAGATTTGAAGAGATATATGTTTGTGCAGTTTGGTTAATGGCTTTGCATGTTAGTAGTTTATATTGGATTTGGCCAAATGCATCAACCAACGTAAGGGACTGACATGGTGGAGCCGCAGTAGAAGAACATTTTGCAAGGAAAATCAGTCTAGCCATTATGTTCCAAGGAGTGAAAGTCTTGATACATTTACCATGTGGTAAATGTATCAAGATGTGAGTTTCTGGCTGGTCTGAAAAGTGGAGATGTCGCCTATAGCAACCAATCAGATTCTAGCTGTCATTTTATAGAATTTCAAACCCACTGGAAACTTGCAGCTAGATACATTTACCCCCAGATCTCCTTAAGAAACGAATAGCAAATTTCAGGAGTTCACTAGTGCATGAATTAAAGTTTTTGCCTTGCCTGGTGTTGCTTCTTCCAAGCATGTAACAAAATTTGGATACAGTTTGACTGTGGGAAACAAAGGATCACACCAAGCCAGTGAGCTTAAAAGAAGGTTTTATTGTAATGTTGTCAGACATAAATTTGTCAGCTAGGTAACATCTATTGAAGGTTAGTCACTCACTTTTTGAAAGATTGTGTTTAAGGTATTATATAGAAGATGACAGGGCAGAAATACATTCAAAAATGTTGGACAACACACTCCACTTTCCGATCTTTTTCTGTAATTGTATAGCCTTCCATATTAACTGCCTATTAATGAGATTCAACCAACAATGTAGAATACCCACTATATCATAATCCCCCTTCAAAAATATTAGTTGTAGTTGGCCTATTTTGTTTGCAAAATTCCTTGCAATTGTAGTCATACATTTTATTTTCCCCACATTTATTTTTAAGTATCTCCTTATAACCTCAACTAACCCAAATTCTCACAGTTTTGTCTTTACTAAGCCCTGTTGACACTATTGTACTGTACTTTATCTTCACCCCCTCCCATAGTTCCTAGCTTAGAATCTCATCTAACTTTCTTACCATCTTGTTTCGTAGCACAGCTGCACCCTCCCCATTGACATGCAGCCTGTATCTACTTCTGAAGTCTGAGGTTGATAGAAAAATCGACCTCATTCTCGATAAACTCAAAACCTGTCTTCTGACCCAAAATTCTCAGCCGCTTAGTAACCTACCTGAGTGCCCACTCTCTTTCTGGTGTAACATGTGACGCAAATCTTTTTAGAAAATTTTACTTTGGAGGTTCTAGCCTTAAGCTTATAGCCTAAATCCTTGAAATAATTTTTGAGGGCAAGCACATACTCCACTTCTATTCTCTTTTTTGCTGCAGCTGTCATTTCCTCGGATGCTAGAGAAAGTATTGCACTTAAGTAATGCTATTCCTGACCTGATATCCCACAATCAGCCAATATTTCATATTTATTAGGATGGTCAATATAAAGATTAGCCTTCCTGGCACTTCTCTCTAGCCTTTCTTCTCACTCTTACCTTGCTGCCTACTTCTGGATCCTGCCTCCACCTCTAATGTGGCCTCAACTAGTGACCTCACCCAATGGAGCATTGATCCAATTAAACTACAAACGGATTAACTCAATGATATGTTGTGAAGCCACAATAGTTTTCTATTGAAACGGTGCAGGTCCTATTTGCAGCAACAACAGAGGTTTCAACTAACTACTGACTGACTGCTTGTTGAAGTTAGGGAATAGTGAAGTTGGCACAGTAAATGGGATCATGGACTTTTCGGAGCAGATGTTAACATTTCACAGACCACAGGAGGTGGCTTGGCAGGCAACATGCGCTCTCTGAGCCACCAGTTGAACAGCACTGTTATAGATAATAGGTATTAAACCCAGAGGTAAAAGGATAGAATTTTGCAAGTGCTAACCAAGAACACCTCTGGGGGATAAAGAATGTACGTGTAATGTTATGGTGCAGGTTCAAATTATGCAAATGTGACTGTCGATTTAAATGGTGATATTAGAATTTAATTGTTACAAGATGGAGGTACATACTAGCTAATAAACACTTAAATGCATGTGCCACACTAATTAAACAATTAGTACAGTCAATGATCAGTTTGGATCCATGTGGGACCCATAGATGCACCTAGGCTAATCAGCAATAAATCACTTGTATGTAATGAATTATCACCTTTTTCCCTTTCTTTAAATCAATAAAGTTATTTTAAGTAGAAAAGAGGTGTCTTTCTGTTGTTGTGCTGTAATTGCTGGGTCAGGTGTTTATCATTCCAAGAATATGTGTGAGCAAGAAATAAAATAAATTAAAAGAACAAAAGTACAAAATTAGTTGAATAAAATAATACATTATATTAATCCTATACATACCTCAATTGTAACGCTATACACTTCGGTTTAACAACTTTTGTAGCCATACTGACACAGTATTACAGTTCATATAGTATAGTCTCTGCTAGAAAATTCTGATTTATCAAGGAATAAAGTCCTGAGCGGCAATCTGTGCACGCTCTCCTGATCCCAAAATGTTCAGGGTATTTAGAAAGTCATATCCGGCATTGTATAATAAAATGTAAGGCAGACTTACTCTGAGTAGCAGTGGGTGTCAGGTACATATGGGACAAATTTACAAGGTTGATTCGTTTGATGTCTTGACTCTTGAAGTCTCAGAAAAGAAGACATCTAAGAAGATGGAAAGTAACAAAATCCTGTGTGGAATAACTTTATAATAATTTGCATCCTTTCTTCATGTGATTCACACAACATGTTCAGTAAGGTATTTGAAAATCACATAAAATTCCTGAAAACCTTTTATATCCCCACCCCAACACCACTGGGGGTAGCATTTGATTGGTACCATTGGAAAACACTTACATGTTTTTATTAACTAATGTGTAGGCAAATGTGCATTGGTATAAAGAATTTTATGCACTATAAATTAAACATACAAATAGGGAATAATTACCAAATGTGGAACTAAATAGCATTTAAAAAATTGAGTTACGCCAGTATCATGAAAGAATTCTTTAAACAAATCATCACTACAGAAAATAATTGGCTGCACAAAGCATTCATTCTGTTTTTCAAATATTCCCACATATCTGACTATGTCAATAGTAGGCTCTCAGCTCTTGAAATCTTTACAAAGCTAATAAAATTCAACAGCCATCAAGTGCTCTGTCTCAAGTACTGTTAACTATTTAACTGACTATGTATAACGAGGCCCTGATTGCTCTTAGCTCAAGAAATCCCTGTAACCTCAGATTAATTAATATTCCATTTTCAACAAATAAAGTACTCATCATTGTGTCTGAAGTGAATAGAAAATAACTAGAGGAGAACTGAGGTCATATTGCAACCTAAAATAATTTTTTTTCTTTGCAAAAGTTTAACATGATGTTTTATATATAAAAGTATAAATACTGTTATGTTCCTAAACATAATAGCAATAATTTGTTGTTATGATGCTAGACTTTGTTTATGTCATATTAATATACCAAGTATTCAGAAGCCTGTTATTTGTTTTAGATATACCAGCAATGTACGGGGCCAGATATACTATGAAGACGTTTTGAACTTCTATTGGAATAAGCAGTAAGACAAGAGAGAACCTTACTCATTGGATGGTCTGTAATAGAGTGGAACCAAAACAACATGTAGAGATCAATAATTTTGGGGTCCCCACATTCTACAATTCTTTGCAGTAGACATTTTTTTGAAACCCAATGACAGCTGTGAGGTCATTTCTGGGGTTAACCTACTAAAAGCAGTGAGTATTTTTAACACCCAAACCAGCTCACTCTTCAGGGCAGATTCAATTAGCCACGTTGTTCTGGGATGTGACAGAAACTCTCCGCTGATCTTTATTTGCGGCTCATAGAGCGGCGAGCAAAAATCAACGGAGAAAATACCGTAGTAACGGTAAAAATGCGCAGCCGCTTTGCTCTAAAGAACCATACGGCTAATTGCCCCTTACTGTTAAATCTCTAATAAAGAGTTTGGATTTCACTGGCATACCCAAGCCTATATTCTAAGATATTAACACTTGCTGATGTAAATAAAATAAATAACAGTTTAGGGGTTGAAAAGCAGAAAAGTAAAATTACATACAAACTCTATTATGACCCATGCACATAAATCAAACCTCTAATTATACATATTTTGTATTATTACAAGCATTAGAAAAGACACAATAAAGGGACATTTTAAGTAGAGAAATAACTAAGAAAGTGTACTTGTTTATTTTTTTGTCAGTGTTCTTAACATAATAGCCATTAACAAAAAAATATATTTACTCAACTAAGGGAACACAAGGAAACTCTATGGGCCTGATTCATCAAGACACATATACTGAGCGCAACCTGCGTTTGGTATTAAATGCACACATTTTGGCTTTGCACACGTCGGAATTCATCAAGGCACAGATTTCAAGATATGAGCGCTGTTGAATTCGGGTGTATGTCTGCTGTGCTCTACTACAAAAGACACCGCAGGATACATCAAATACCTATGTGGATTATAAATCTGGCAAAGATTGCACAGAAAAAATATATAATTAATGGCACTTTAATAAAAAAAAAAATTCATGAAATACATTTATTAGTATGTTGTTAATATCTACTGAATGAACATAAAATACATTTTTTACATTCACTCCTGTTTGCAAACACATGTTGTGGCATGCATACAAGACTGTCATATAACTGCTCAGGACTTAGACTAGCCCTCTAGCTGGAGCAACAGGTACGGCAGAAAAACAAATAACTTTGAGATGCGCAGAGCTTGATTGACATGGCTGCATGCGTTTAAGTTTGGCTCGCCCCTACAGTACACTGACTATGGCAAAATACCCCTTACCTACCCTGTTCACTCTCCGAAAATGTAGGTTGAAGCAAGTGTCCTTTGCGCTTGAAGACTGAGTGGATAGGGCTGCGTTCACTGAACTATCCCCCAGTTCGGGGCATGCACAAGGTTGATTTTGCATACAATAAGCTCAAAATCAGCAAATGTGTGCCCTAAATGTTCCCAATAAAAAAGAAAAACACTGCTCCCTTCTGCTAGAGAAAAGATTACTAAAGACGTATTAAAACGAAAAAGTAGTTTATAATGCACATTTGTTCAATTTGTTATTATTTTTGCCATTTTCATATGGTCTACAAATTCAATTGTAAAGGAAATCTTGTTTAAAAACAAAATTTTAAAGGACAATTTTGTTCTGAACTATGACACTTTTGTTCAGCCAAACCTTTCGAAACAGATTTGCAAAGGCTGCAAAATACCCTTTTTTTTTTTTTTTTAAATGGAAAATGGTCAGAAAGGTTTCAGTCATCTCTAGATAATCACCCAAAACAACTAATTCCAGCTTTTGAGAAAATGTTGTGTCTTAAACAACTCAGGCTTTCCAAGCAAATATTGTTTTGCTCCAGTACATACACAAAGCTCATCAAAATATACTCTTACATTTTTACACTGTATTAGTACTTTTATAGTAAACATATATGTTTTATCATTTAGCATGCAGAATTCTGAAAAATATACATATAAAGTTTGTGCTGATTCATTAAACAATGTGTTGACCAAACAGACATATATTGTTCTTAATTTGCAATCCACAATCAGCTCTCAGGGCTGCAGACATAAATATGTGCAACATTTTGTTTGTTTGTATACATTTCCATGTTTACTAATTTAGCACTGCATTTTGACGTTTCTTTTGAACAAACAGGAGATAAATGAAAGTATGAGGCTCAGAATATATACAATGATGGAGAATACATCTGGCTCATAGTGTCACACTGCACCATGATCATTATGTTACATGATATTCCCTCCAGTATAAACACATGATCCAGACTTATCAAACAGTATCCAAGCACAATACAAGTCATGGCTTATACTATGCATATATGTTAAAAGACATAAGCATGCAATCAGCATAATTGACTCCACAGTAATAAATGCAGAAAAGGACATGTTGCAGCTGTTTTCTGTGTTATTGTTCACCACAACGCACAGCCAACAATGGCAAATTCCTGAGCATTCTAAATAATAGTACCTGAAGGACATATAGTTTTTACTGCTGGTGGTCTGTAAGCATTTGCCTCTCCTACTTGTTGAATATAATCATTGTTACATAGAAGACCAGGACACCCATTTGAAATTAGCCGATAAAATTCCTAACATACACACTTCCTTCTCCATTTCAATGGATACTTCCACCCACAACTGAAAAAGTAAACCCTTGTCTGCAAAAGGTTATTTACTTGAGGTTTGGTGTTCAGCCTGATTTTTTTAGTTTGGGTAGAAATATCCCTTTAATACTGTAAAACAATTATTGATGTCTAGTATCACTAATTAGAATAGTCCAGTGGATTTCAAACATTTTTCAGTTCAAGGCACCTTTAGGGTCTCCAAAAAAATTTTTAAGGCACACCATAGCCAAAATAATTACCCCCACCTTGCTTACCACTGACCCTGGCTGAGGCACCCCTGTGAGATCTCCAAGGCACCCCAGGGAGCCTAGGCGCACACTTTGGGAACCACTGTAATAGTCTAAATGCTAGGTTAATCTGCATTATTTTCAAAGGGAAAAACCAAGACATGTGGGAGCCCTAATACCTGTGTCTTCACATAAGCTGCTGGTAATGATCTCTCTTTACCTGTCTTATTTAGAGAGCCAATCCCGGAGGACTCTTTTGCTGAGGAGGACGCTGGGCAACAAGATAAGGCAGATAAATAGCTCTCCTCATCAGCACATCAGCATCATCAGCTCCAGGATGGTCAGGCCCAGTCATGTCCAAAAGTATTGACAGCTTGCTCTTTTTTCAAATAACTCACAATTTCCTCTAAACATAAGATAAAATGAACAACAGTATTAGGTCTCCACTATTCTTTCTCTGTTAATATTAGAGAACCTATGCATTTTATTTTGAATTTAATACTGTATACCCCTTAACAATTTTGTCAATGTTGTGTGATGTAAACACCCTAAACTTAGTATTTGGTAGAACAGCCTTTGATAAAAATAACTGCAATGACCCGCTTCCTATACCTCCTGCACCTTTCTACTGGTAGTTTGGTCCGCTCTTCATGTGCAGACTGCTCCAGTTCTCCCAGATTTAAATGGTGCCTTCTCATAACTGCTGTTTTCAGATCTCTCCACAGGTTGTCTATAAGATTTAATTCTGGATTCATTGATAACCACTTCAGAACAGTCTAGCATCTTGTCTTGAACCAGTCCTGGATGCTTTGTGAAGTGTGTTTGAGATAATTTTCCAGCTGGAAAACCTATGACCTTTAAAGGAGAACCAGCTTTTTAACACTGAGTTCAACACTGTACTTCAAAATAGTCTGGTAATCTCCATAGTCAAGGCACCCAGTGCCAGATGCAGCATGGCAACCCCAAAACATCACTGAACCTCCTCCATGTTTGGCTGTAGGGATGGTGTTCTTTTCATTGAAAGCTTAATCTTGCTTTCTCTAAACATGATATGCTTTAACAAAAACTCAAATTTAGTCTGTCCAGAGGACTTTCTCAGAGAGGGAATTTGACTAATTCAGGTGTGTTTTGGCAAACTCCATCCAGGCTTTGCTATGTCTCTCTCTCAGCAGTGTGGCCCTCCATGTAAACCCCTTTCATTAAGTTGGCAAAGGATGGTGTGCATTGAAACTGTCGTACCTTGTGTCTGAAGGTCATCTTGAATCTTTTTGGTAGTTGATCAAGATTCTTTCTCTATAACTCAAACAATCCTGTTCTGTAATCTTTGATTACATTTTCCTCTTGTGGCCTTGTCTAGGCAGGTTGGCGACAGTGCCATGGGATTTTACTTTCCTAATAACATAATGTATTGTGGTAGCATTAACATCAAGGCCACTGGAGATTGATTCGTAGAGAGTCAATCCTTCTCCCAATCAGGCTCTCCATTTCTCTACAAGCCTTCAAACAGGTTCTCATAACTCATTTCTTCACCAAAGCCTACCAGCTCTCCTCCTAACCCACCCCGGACTGTCCACTTCACACTAAGACACATCCTTCTGTATCACACCCATTTGTCTGTCACTCCCCTCTAGATTATAAGTTCTTACAAGCAGGGACCACTTCCCTCATATCCTCCTCCTTTCCTCAATAAGTGACAGTGTCCCTGTTTGCTGCTACCATCTTTCTAGATACAGGGTCAGCTTGCGCTTATTTGTTCTCTATTTCATACTCCTCTACTCAAGTTATAGTGAGAGACTATAATGCACCTTGCACCACATTGATGCTGGTTCAGCCAAGCATATCCAGGGACTCACCAATTGTGCACACAAGTGCAGGAAAATATGGTAGATCTAACCAAAAGTGATAGAAAAAAGGGAATAGCAAAAATTCACACAAATACACTGGGGAGACATATAAACAAGGACTCATAGGAACAGGACAGAAAAATAATAAATTTGCAAATACATGAAAGAATGAACTTGTTGAGACATGCACTTCATGTTGTACACTTATTGACACACACAATCATGATGTGAATACTATTGTGCACGGTTGGCTCGGTACTACATCATGGTGTACCCAAGTCACAGACCAAGGGAACATGCTATTACACCAGTGCACCTGCATGTTTACAGTGAAACATTCCATCTTGCACAAGTTTGATTGAAACGATTTATAATGCATGCAGCTAAGAAAACACAAGGCTTGAAAATCATTTTGGAATGGCATGAAACAGAAAAAGGAGGAAGTTGATGAAGGCAGAGTGACAAGAATCTGGCTAATGCTACCAGCACTACTGTATTTGATGTTGTACCTGTAGAAGTGACAGCAAGCAGACTAACTTTGCTCTGTGCTTGTTTACTTGTCTTGCCCCTGCAGCCTACTGAGCCTATAAGGTTGGAAATGCCAATGGTTCGTTTAAGATAATGATATGTACAAAAAAATTGAAATTGCAAATTGCTCCTAAAGAAAAGATGAGATACTGAAATCTAAGACCTTGTGATTCTGCAGTCTAACGGACTTTTGCAGACTTGTTTGCCTATCCATTTGTAAATTTATTTTTAGTCTGCAAGTAATTCAAATTTGCTATGCTCATAACTTACAAACTTGCTTACCTCATCTTTGTCTATAAATGTTTTTGTTTTTTTTACAGAAAAGGGTTCAAATTCTACAACTAAAAGCTTGATCACAAGAACACTAAGCATACAAAAGTCCTTTTTGCATATTTAATTAATATCTGTGTAGATAGCATTTGCGGCATGTCTTACAGTTGATCTGTAGCCTAAAATATCTAACCTAGGGTTTTCCCATATTGCGCTCCAGTAAGAGCTCACATAGAAGGAGATATCATCTTTGACACATGGATATAACGGATCATTCCTATAGGAACAAGGCTGCAGCTTCATGTCATTGCTGTCAAAAAAATGATCATTTTAAATCAATTTAGTTTGGAACACCTGAAATTATCAGATGCATAGTTATAATTTACATGCACATAACATTTAGCAACAGATAAAGCAATCCTGATACATATCAGATTTATCTCTCATGGAAAATTAAGATGTTTTAAAATGAAAACCTATAATCTACTTGATGACAGACATACCTTCCAACAATATCAGTGCCAAAATACAATGTAATTAACATAGTCTACTCCTGCCAGCCAAAAGTGCTATGTAATAAACATGGTATGCTCCTGCCAAATAATGTCTCACAGTCACCAATCATTTTTTTTTTAAATTCAACTACCTCAAACTGAACATATACTATTTTATTTACAGTCATTTTCTTACAAATTATTGCCTGATTTAGAGTTGAACATAAAAATGCCTTGTTTGCGCTTGAGCAAAGATGTATCGTCTATGTCAGCCACCTGACCCGCCGGCACAATACAGCCAGCGGATCTGCCAGCACAATACAGCCGCCGAACCTCCTGGCACAATACAGCCGCCAGACCTGCCGGCAGAATATAATAAATAATACAGCAAAAAAAAAAAAAGCTTGCAATCTAAAAAAAAAAGCCATGTTCGTAAAATAAAATTATATCCTGGGATCTGGCAACTTGAAACCTAAAAAACAAACAAAAAAAACCAAGTTTGTTTACAGTACTATAATTAAATGAATTTTGAGACAGAGTAGTTTGTTTACAGTACTAATTTTAAAAATGTCAATGGTAGTACACTAACCATACACAATCTCATAAGCCTAGCCAAACATAATTTTAATATAAATGTCCTAAGCATCTCCATGCATTTCTGACCCATTTAGCAATTTAGCGAATGCACCCTTACTGTACTTGAACTACGTTTGAATGCCCTTTACTTCCCCATTTGCCACCTCTCTAAGTGTCAGGAGGCGCAAGTACCAAATCTGCATATGGACGTATGCGTACACCTTTTAATGTGGGGATGAACAGTACAAATTTACTTGCACTATGCAAACTGGCTTACAACCAACCCAACATGAGCCCCTATGTGAATTAAATGGATACAGTCAGTTCCTTTCAAAATGCCTCTGGGAGAATGTAGAGATACATTTAGAAAAAACAGGTTGAACAAAAGAGCACTCCGGTCCTAGTAAAGAGAGTATTATTAAAATTAATCTTTATTGGTGATACTGTATGTTACAAAGCACTCAAAAGAACACTGTCACTGTCCGGAGACAGGATAGGAGCCCAGTGGCAGGGAGGAAGACTGGCCAACAGGAGATTAGATGGTAAGAACGGTCAAACGTAGCCGGGTTCGGTACACAGTGAGGCGAGGAGGTCCAAAGGTTCAGGAGGAGGCGAAATGGTGGGCAAGCCGAGGTCGATACACGAGTAGTTAATGCTTGGAACCAGGAAGAGTGTCACTCACCAGACCGTGAGTGACTCTGCGCTGGTGCGTGGTTCTCTAGCCTTCCTGCCGGCGCCTGTCCTGAGCCACGGCCAGCCGCCATCTTGATGGACTGCGCATGCGCAGCATCCAAGAATTTATGACCTTTGTTTTTAATCTAATTGGAGGATCAGGCACCTCTCCCTATTTAAGGCACCTGTGCTCATTACCTCGTTGCCTGATCTTGAGTCTCATTCCCTGTGAGTCTCTGAAGGTGTCTCCTGTGTCCTGCTAGTGTCTTCAGCTTCCCGCTGATTACCTGTTCTACTCATCAGTGGTTTCCATACCCGCTACTGATTCCTGTATCCTGCTCGTGTCCTCAGCTGGCTTCTGGATAACCTGCTCTGCTCATCAGCGGTTCTCATACCCGCTACAGACTCCTGTATCCTGCTTGTGTCCTCAGCTGGCTTCTGATTACCTGCTCTGCTCACCTGCGGTTCCCATACCCGCTACAGCCGTTCAGCGCCCCTACTGTGCCTGCATATCCTTGTGGACAAACTTCTCTACTCATCAGCGGTATGCTTACTTGTTATTGACTATCTTCTATTACCTTGCATATCCACTTAGGACAAGCTTCTTAACTCAGCAGCGGTATCCATACCCGCTATAGACTATTTGTTGTTACGCTGCATATCTGTTTGGAACAAGCTTCTCTACTCAGCAGTGATTTGCATATTTGTGATTGACTATCAGTTATTATCCCGCATATCCGCTCTGTGCAAGCCTCACTACTCAGCAGCGGTATACATACCGTTATAGACTATTAGCTGTAAACGCTGCATATCTGTTTGGAACAAGTTCCTCTGTGCTCTCAGTGTCTTCATACCATTATTGACTCTTTGCATGCCTCCACTCATCCGCACCTGAACAACTCCTCACTTGCTAGCAGTGGTACAACTTGCTACACGCAGACCACTGACTTCCCCGCTACCTACCTGCACCTGGACAAGCCTTCTCGTCACAGCAGTGGTACAACTTGCTATACGCAGACCACGGACTTCCCTGCTACCTACCTGCACCTGGACAAGTCTTCTCACCACAGCAGTGGTACAACTTGCTGTACGCAGACCACTGACTTCCCCGCTACCTACCTGCACCTGGACAAGTCTTCCCTTCACAGCAGTGCTGCAACTTGCTATCCGCAGACCACTGACTCTCCTGTTACCTTCCTTCACCTGCTCATGTCCACCCTGGTCTCCGTGGTTCAAACCTGCCTTTCCACTATAGATGCAAGTCGTTGACTCATCTACCAATATAGCTGCAAGTCGCTGACTCATTTACCAGTATAGCTGCAAGTCACTGACTATCATCATTTCCATTGGCATCCTCTCTCCATCTGCTGTTATATATGTTCCACTATTCACCCTGCTGCCAGAGGACCGCTGTGCAAACTCCGCCTCTCTGGTAAGCATAGTCAACTGGTGAAATCCTGGGCAAGACTCCTAGTGCCCGTGACAGTAAGATCAGCTTCAGTGGAACACTGAGGCGCTGATAGCCGCCTTCTGGCAGGGGCTTGCTGACAAGATCAAAGACGCACTGACCTCACAAGAGTTACCCTCCTCCTTGGACGATTTGATTTCTCGATGCCATCGTGTAGACATGAGGTTTCGTGAGAGAGATTCCGAAAGAGTAACTTCCTCCAAAGCGCCTGTTCGCTCAGTATCCCAAGTTTGTCATCTTTCACCTCTAGTAGAACCCATGGAGGTAGGTCGCTCTAAATTAACATCTGAAGAGAGAGAGCGACGAGTGAAGAATAGACTCTGTATCTATTGCGCTGACTCTACTCACATGCTGAACTCATGCCCTAGAAGGTCGGGAAATGCCAGGCCCTAACCAGTTCTGGAGAGGTAAGGTTAGGGTCCCTGGAGTCCTCTCCATGTTCTACGGATGCTAAAGTCTGTGCTTTTGATGTTACCGTTTCCTTTGCTACCAAATCATTTATGTCTCAAGCACTTCTAGATTCTGGAGCTGATGGAAAATTTATCTCTAGTTCCCTAGTGAATCAATGGTCCCTACCAGTGATTCCTTTAAAAGCACCTATAGCTGTTACTGCTATCGATGGATCACGTATAATTAATGGACTCATTACTCAAAGTACGTCTCCATTGACTCTTCAAATTGGAGCCTTACACCAAGAGAACATTTCTTTACTGGTCCTTCCTGTTACCACCAGTCCCATCGTACTTGGCCTTCCATGGCTTCTACTTCATTCCCCTCAGATTGACTGGAACACTCCTCAAGTCACTTCCTGGGGCCCCGATTGTCATCATAGATGTCTCTCTCAAGTTGTTCCACTCAAAATACATCAGTCTTCCATTTCAAAGTATGCTTCCTTCGCGGATGTATTCGATAAGGTTCAGTCTGAATGCCTTCCTCCCCATCGGGCATGGGATTGTCCGATTGACTTACAACCTGGCAAGAACCCTCCTAGGGGTTGTGTGTATCCCTTCTCGCTACCAGAAACTCAAGCAACATCTGAGTATATCAAGGAGAACCTCCAGCGAGGATTTATCCGACCTTCCACCTCTCCCGCTTGAGCGGGGTTCTTTTTTGTGAAGAAGGATGGATCATTACGACCCTGTAAAGATTATCGTGGACTCAATGCCATTACCATCAAAAATCGGTATCCTATTCCACTAATTACCGAGCTCTTTGATCGAATTAAGGGAGCCCGGATCTTCACCAAGCTTGATCTTCGAGGCGCTTATAACTTTATCCGGATCAAGTCTGGAGACGAATGGAAGACAGCTTTTAACACCAGGGATGGCCATTATGAATATCTAGTTATGCCCTTCGGGTTGTGTAATGCCCCTGCTGTCTTCCAGGGTTTCGTTAATGAGATCTTCCGGGACTTGTTGTATGTCTGTGTCGTCGTCTACCTGGACGACATATTAATCTTTTCCCAGGATCTGCCCACTCATCATCAACATGTGGCAGAGGTCCTTTCCAGACTCCGAAGAAACTCTTTATTTTGCAAGTTAGAAAAATGTTCCTTTGAGTTATCCCAGATTCCATTCTTGGGATATATTGTGTCCGGAGATGGTCTCAAGATGGATCCTGAATAGGTGAACGCTGTACTACTTAGGCCCCAGCCAACTACTCTCCGAGCAATCCAACGTTTTTTAGGTTTTGCTAAAAGGTTTTCAAGGTTTTTCATCCATCGCCTCTCCAATAATGGCTCTGACCCGAAAGGGAGCCAACACTAAACAATGGTCCTCCGAGGCCCTTCAAGCTTTCCAGTTCCTCAAGGAGTCCTTCTCTTCCGCTCCTGTTCTTCGACAGCCTGACGTGACTCTTCCTTTCTTCCTAGAGGTAGACGCCTCTAATGTTGGCCTAGGGGCCATACTATCCCAAAGATCGGAGCAACAAAAATTCCATCCTTGTGCCTTCTACTCTCGAGGTCTTCTACCTACGGAGAGAAATTACACTATTGGGGACAAGGAGTTGTTGGCCATAAAAGCAGCATTAGAGGAGTGGAGATATCTGCTGGAGGGAGCTCGTCATCCTGTAACTATTTTTACGGATCACAAAAATCTGTCATATTTGCAGTCAGCCCAATGTTTGAATCCTCGCCAAGCAAGATGGTCACTTTTCTTTTCCCGTTTTGAGCTTATCATAACCTTCAAACCAGCTTCCAAGAATAGAAAAGCAGACGCCTTGTCTCGGGCGTTTGTGGCGTCCTCAGACGTTGAAGATGGTCTTAACCATCCTATATCCATACCCGCTATAGACTATTTGTTGTTACGCTGCATATCTGTTTGGAACAAGCTTCTCTACTCAGCAGTGATTTGCATATTTGTGATTGACTATCAGTTATTATCCCGCATATCCGCTCTGTGCAAGCCTATAGATGCAAGTCGCTGACTCATCTACCAATATAGCTGCAAGTCGCTGACTATCATCAATTCCATTGGCATCCTCTCTCCATCTGCTGTTATATACATTCCACTATTCACCCTGCTGCCAGAGGACCGCTGTGCAAAATCTGCCTCTCTGGTAAGCATAGTCAACTGGTGAAATCCTGGGCAAGACTCCTAGTGCCCGTGACAAAGAGCAACAGGAGCAGTAGCTTGATCACAGGCAAGGAGCACAATAATCAGGTACTGGAGACAGGAACTGGCCAGGCTTTTATAGGAAGTCAAGGAGTGGAGCTAAGGCATGCTGGAACATCAGGAGATCACAGGAACTGATCTAGTACACAGAATAAAGGCAAGGAACTATCCAGCAGCCAGAATAGCTCAGTCAGCAGCAGTCCACAGAGGCAGTAGCCCTGGGTTCGAATCCTGCCAAATACTATAGTAGGCGAATTATCTTAGAAACATAGGTGAAAAAAAGAAAGAAAATATTAAGTGAATAAAATATGGACCCTGGGAAGGGACTGTTTTATTAGAGTCAAAATTGACTAGTACATGGGACAGCAATCCAATTCCAATTAATAACAGTGGTACTCAGTGTGTGTGAGAAAAAACTTGAATCAGCAACATATATAGAGGTCCCTTATAAGTATTGTACATGTAATTTATTTAAACAATATAGTGTAAATTATACTTCATCCACCATTCTATTCTGAATGATATGAGATTCTCTAAGTTGCTAATAAATGCAATGTTGGTAGTTGTAAGTTACCACCTTCATGCATACAAGCATGGTTCTAAATAATTCTAAATTAAAGCATAATGTAGAGATAAGCAGCCAGTCAGCCATCTAATAGAACACATACCCATAATACAATCCCAGGATGCAGACATGTAAAGAGAAGCAAAATTGCAGAATCCAATTTCAAACATCATAAATGCTACATGTTGCCATTGTTGAAAAAAGCAATAATACTTTTTCAATGTTATCTTAAGAATACATTTTATATACATAGATAAAACAATCAAAATTACCAACCCTTTAAAATACAAAAGCAAAATTACCTGTACATCTCTGATGTTACTAAATTTGGTTTGAGTAAAGTCACAACAGATGACTTACGCAGCACTTTAAAAAGTTGGAAATCAAATGTCAGTAGATA
Organism: Mixophyes fleayi; assembly: GCF_038048845.1. Lineage (NCBI taxonomy): Eukaryota > Metazoa > Chordata > Amphibia > Anura > Limnodynastidae > Mixophyes > Mixophyes fleayi. Next base: position 298,905,772 of record NC_134402.1, on the reverse strand, counting down.
TGGGGGATACTACCCCACTCACATGTCTCTCCTGTAACTGATTAGGTATCCAAAGAAAGAAACAACTGCAATGCGATAAATAGTATAGACCGGATTAGCAAGCCTGCTAATGTTCAAGGTTATATGTTCGGGAGGATGGTATAAGGTACACTTATTGTATTTCTAACTATTTATAGTGCTGCGTAAGTCCTATCTGCATATTACAATACTGAGGACTACTAAAAATTTATTATTTTGCAATATTTTGAGCTATTTACCATTTGCTGATATTTTATGCATTTTAATACATATTGTATCTATTTTATGTATTATTAAAGTGTTCCACCTTTGATCCTGTAGCAACCGTTTTTTGGATTCTGCTTTTCATATTGTTTTGGTTATTTTAGTAATACTCACATCATATATATATATATATATATATATATATATATATACTAGCAGAATACTTGGCGTTGCCCGGGATTTAAATAATTTTAAGACACAACTGTGTTACAAAGTGTTTCTCTGAGTTTGAAGAGACCAGTTACTGGATGAAGCGACATTAAACCATTCCCAATATTTAAGAAATGATCAGCAAACTGACCGTCCATTGTGTTGCCATGCAGAGAAACTCTCATATTTGTGGTTAGTCGCAAAGTGCGAACATGCCTGCAAAGATGTGATGATTTAAGGCATGCATTAATTTTATCCGCCATTGTTCCGTTTGGAATGACCGGCAATGTTTGTCGAAAATCTCCAGCCAATACAACAGTGACTCCACCCTTTAGTAAATCATTGCCTCTTAAAAATTGAAGTGTTTGATTGAGGGCCTGTAAAGCATTTTTATGTGAGATGGTGGAACTTCTTCCAAGACATTGTTCCAGACATTCCAGAGTTATGGTCGTTTTAGATGATTTTTAGGTGTTACCCCCCTCGCCACCCCCACCCTTAGGAGTGCTAGGGGTGTGTTGCCCCCACAATATTTGTTGTCAGACTGTAAGTCATATGTGTACCAGGTTTGGTGTAAATTGTTCCAGAGATTCCAGAGTTATGGTCGTTTTCGATGATTTTTAGGTGTTACCCTCCTCGCCACCCCCACCCTTAGAAGTGCTAGGGGTGTCTTGCCCCCACAATATTTGTTGTCAGACTGTAAGTCATATGTGTACCAGGTTTGGTGTAAATTGTGACATACATTCCAGAATTCTGGTATTTTTCGATGATTTTTAGGTGTTACCCCCCTCGCCACCCCCACCCTTAGGAGTGCTAGGGGTGTCTTGCCCCCACAATATTTGTTGTTAGACTGTAAGTCGTATGTGTACCAGGTTTGGTGTAAATTGTTCAGACATTCCAGAGTTATGGTCGTTTTCGATGATTTTTAGGTGTTACCCCCCTCGCCACCCCCACCCTTAGGAGTGCTAGGGGTGTCTTGCCCCCACAATATTTGTTGTCAGACTGTAAGTCATATGTGTACCAGGCTTGGTGTAAATTGTTCCAGACATTCCAGAGTTATGGTTGTTTTCGATGATTTTTAGGTGTTTCCCCCCTCGCCACCCCCACCCCGTAATGAATTTTAATTTTAAATTTTTTTAGTTGCCTCCGTCATGTTTTAATACACTCGTATGCAAAATTTCATGATCTTCGCTTGAAAAATGTGGATTTGTATAGAAAGACAGACAGAAGGACAAATTTTCTCTTTTATATATTAGAAGAAGATATAATATATATATATATATCTTTTCACAATCCATTTACCACACTTGCGCTGGATTGTTTGTTTGGATTTATATTGTGACACCATCAGGGGAATAAGTACCATCTCCAGGGGAAGATGGCAAGGAACAGCAGCAGTAAACCACACAAGTCCAGAGGTTTCAGGCTAACAGCCACAGCTAGTTTATTCACCAGCTTACAAACATAAACATAATCCTAGCCATCTGGCTACTAGCTAAAACATTTTAGCAACACCCTCTCTCTGGTGTTGGACCTTGTGTCCAAACAGACACTCAACATATCATTGCTCACCACAGCAGAGTGTCTCAGGAGGCAACTCACCTCCTCCCCAGGTCTGAGACAATGATTGCATATTCTAGCTGCTTTTTCACAGGCATCTCACAGGTGCATCTCTTAATCAGTCTGTTTAGAGACTGTCAGACCAGAAGACCCGGACTGGGCCTTATGCATGGAGCCCACCCAACTCTTTCTCCATACACAACACCAGGGACCCTTACCATGTTTTGTTACCACATGGAAACACCCTGTAGGAAGCTTTTTCCACACATCTACACATTCTCCCTTGTGTTTTAACTTACACAATGCTCGAATCCTGGGACACATACCTCTGCCATTTAGCCTCCTTCCAGTGACTCTGTCACATACCTCCCCGCTTTGTTTCGACCCATGGGTGGAACACTTACAATCCTCAAACGCACTTCCATTTCTTACCAACAACTCATGAGATGGACTGGTTGCAAGGGCATTGGATGACCACCAATCAAAGACATCTTTTCAAACCTCTGGCCAGAAGAACTGCTGTAAAATTTTATCTAAGGTTTATCCTACCCCTAGATGCTTGGCTGTTGTGGAACCATGAGCCCAGTCTAACACTGCTCTTCTATATAGTTTAGGAACTACCAACCGCTCCAAAATGTCTTTTCCTCTTTTAAATAACTGACACAATAACCCCAGGGTTATTGCCATGTGAGGGTACGACAATCTATTGCCAGGTTCTACTGGCTTCCCATTAATATTTCTCACACTTTCTCTGGCTCTTACCAGGGTGGGGTCTTTTAACTGCTTTAAGGCAAAAACAGGTCAACAGGTTCAACCATATTTCCCTCTTCAATAGGAGGTACAACATCCTGCACTCAACTGCTGCCCTTGTCATTTCCTGACTCACCAACCACATTGGATAAAGGGAACCCTTTTGACTTAGGGAACACTCCCGCTACCACTGTATCAGTAATATCACGCAGGGCTGGTCTATTTATTTTTGCAATCAACTGGGTTTCCCATAGCGGGAAAAGTCTCTCCCCAATATCGCATAAAATTTCAAACCAGGAACTAGTCCCACAGTGACTACCACAAAACCATACAGTGTTTTTATGTTTATTTCCGTGGTAACAGAATGCCGTGTATCCATGTGTATGCAGGTTACCCCAACATTTTTCTTTTGACATTTAACTAACTCTGCTTTCACAAGAGAAATCGTACTGCCAGAATCTAGTAGAGCCTTTACATTTTTACCTTCTCTGGTGACTTCACACATCAATTTGTCAGCCTGTTTGTCTGCGTCACAGGCTAGCTGGGCATCTAAAGACTTTCTACAAGGTACATAAACATTATTATTTTGCATAGATTCAATGGTACAATTAGCAGCAATATCAGTTTTCAACTTTCCATTCTCTTCAGTGAGCTGCTGTATTTGGGACCTCCCACTTTTTACACCTTTCTCAAGCAACTTCTTTTCCGCTAGCAATGTTTCTCTTTTCTTACAGAGTTTGGAGTTAGATTCTTGCAACAGTAAAATATTTACTTCGAGCTTCTGTATCTTAGCTTGAAGTTGTGGAATTTCACAGTCCACTTTTTCTTTATGCTGGGCCACTGTCTTTGCAGTTACCAGAGCTTTTCGTCGCCCTGTTTTCAGATGATCTTGTAGCTCATTTATTTCTCTCCCCATTTGCTCCATACGCTGCACGTATTTTAAACAATTTACTTGTGCGGCTTCAAACCTTGTTTCCGCAATTTCTTTTTCTTGTTTCAGCATTTCTATGACTTGTTCCTGAGACTTTACTTTTGCTTGAATAGAGCTCATGCTGTAGGGCTTCAAGGTCTTGTCTTTGTGACTCCTTAAGTTGCATCTAGGACTCCTTAAAGTCTAACTGTTGTTGTCTCTGGGTCTCCTCAAGGTCGAACAGTTTCACCCTAATGGCTTCCTCCCGAGCCCCGGCATCTTGTAACTGCTGTTGACTTATGGCGGATTGGTGGGCCATAGCAACTTGTAGAAAGTCTTTAATCACGTCCTTCTTTTCAGGGCACTGCATTACAGCCTCCCAGAGTCCAAACAAATGTGCATCTAGCCCTTTATCAGACATATCTGCAGCATCTTGTAACAGCGGTTGCCTAACGGCTGTCTGCTAGGCCATAATAGTTTGTAGTAGGTCTTTATCAGAAACATCCTCCTCTTTTAACCTCGCACAATGATAAGGGTCATAAACTACCGCCACACCAACGTGCTCCAAGTTCTGATTTTTGTCTCTCTCCATATCGACACTTTGACACACCTGTATGCACTCTTTCTGAGTTGAGACAGTTGGCTTCTGCTTTTTCTTGCCCATTGTAGCTTGAAACACAGCCTATTTATCTTTTTAAATTAAGCACTTTCTTTATAGAAGAACCACTTCACTTGACTTTAGGAGGTGTGGCACTACAACACCTAGCATATGTCTCAAACTTTTCCTTTGCAAAGCAACTTTTTTTTTCTTCTGTTTTTTTTTAAACCTCTGCTCAATGGGTTTGCAAACACCTTTGCTCTTTGCTTATGCACAGAACCAGGCCACATCCAACTTGTGGTTTGCAGAAATACACATTTCCTAGACTTCAGCAACATATACTTGGGTTTTCTTCTCAGTCTTAATGAACACACCTTCTTTAGAGCAATTAACAAACTCAGTCCATGAAAACACTTGATTTATTTGCCTTTAATTCTGTTTCCCACTGTTGCTGTGCATAAACCTCCAATTTTTAGCTGATTTTATCCACATGACAAGACATGTGCGTATTTCTCCACAGTGTATGTCCCTTTTAAACTTTCCAAGCACACACACAAAGCTGGTTTCTGCAAGTATCACCAAAACTGCAGCTATTTTTGACATGCGCAGATCTTTGCAAGTCAATTCTCCACCATATGTAGTATAATAGGTACTATCTCCAGGGGCAGATGGCGAGGAACAGAAATTGCTGTATTCCCATACTCAGGACCTTGGCTTGTTAAATGGATCTGCATTTATCTCCACCTGCCCTGACCCCTGGCATGCTAAATAGATTTGCTGTCTTCTCCTGCGCCTGACCTTGGCTTGTTTTATGAATCTGCGTTTACCCTTGGCAGTCCATTCTGTTACGGACTCTTCTGTTACCATCTAGGTTGCTCACTACCTCCTTCGGTGTTCTGTCCACTCCATAGGCAATAGGGTGATCGACAGCTACTACTACTTGTACATAAGTCCTGGGGGTAACTGAGTACTGTGTACTGTGAAACACATCTTGTTCCTTGAACACGGAGCTGTTACTGGTGAATACCGCATGAAGCAGTTCTGGGAGTTGAGGATCACATGCCATATTGATATTAACACTGGGAGACACAGAAGAGACCAGGGGGAGAACCGGAATTTAGTGTCTAACATCTGTTCAAATCAAAGCATTAATTTCTCTCTAAAATACTACAATTTTGGGAGGGGAATGTGACATGCGGAAGCCCAATGCTTTGGGAGTGCTGTGTGTGACCCCAGGAGATACTGTACCCACCAATGTGATTTGTGCAGTGGCTCAATATAGCATGACCAAGCCCCCTTCTTTTACTTTGCGTGCACACAGTTCCAATTAGTGGAATTTTAAAGTTGGGAGATATACATTATGTATTAGTTTAATATTCTACTTACTGCACTACTATAGCAAGACAATTCACTTGATTTCAATGTGGTTTGTAAATCAATTTTTTTCATAGGTCGAAACTTGTGGGTCTCTGTAGTTTAATGCATCAGGCTTTCTAAAACTCTGCCTAATACCATTTTACTTCGGAGCAATCCAAATGCTCTAAAATAAATGTTACTATTTATGCAACTGTTATTTAACTACATGGCAACATTAACATATATCAGAGACATATCCCTAGGACCATAAAGTAGATATGCATGTCCTCTAACAGTGCTAGAAGAAAGACCCTGTGTGGCCCTTAGCATGTCTCTTTATTCAACCTGTAGTCTTTCACTGAAGGACCTACAGTAAATGGAAATGCTAAGATGTGAGCATGTTACCTTTTTGACTTAAAGGACCATTAATCTTAAATTACAAACTTGTATAAAAGAATGCCTAATAATATTCGCAAGAAAACGTTCCATTAGCAGAAAACTCTAAAAATATGAATAAAGATATTATCATGAGAGAGATTTTCCTACATAAAGCAGATTTTCTGTCCAGTAATCCCATTCATGGATACCGCAGTCAGTCTCTCCTTAGTCTGTAATAGCTAATACCAGAGAGCAACCTCTTGTGCTCAGCAGCATAGCAAATTTAAGTACAATGTCAATTTCTCAAGTTCTAAAAACATATGTGATCCTCTACATGTAAGTGTGGATGTCAGCTTCTCTCTGTAAGAGAACTTGTGTTTTAGGTTAATTGGTATTTTCTTAAATTTCTTCATATTTAGGACAGAAGACTATTTTGCATACAGCCCTCTAGAGGCCAGCAGAGGATCAGAAAACTAACAGTGTTTGCACATGTTTGAATAAGAATCTTTATGTCTAAACCATGAATAAATCCAGCTGAAATTTTTGTTAACGTATTTTTTTCGATTTTTTTTTTTTTTTACATATTTTGTTCTATATACGAAAAATAAGACATAAAAAATGTTATGTCTATTGCTTAATGTACAAACGTTGCAGTCTATGTTTAATATATTAATCATGTTCAAAATAATTACAACACATTGGATATATGTGGATATAACAAAGAGCAATATTTAAATAATGTATTACATAAAATGAAATGCTCCCCTATTTACCAGCATAGATTACTGTCACTCTACTGTTTACTAAAACAGAAATGTATTGAATATGTTCCCACAGTGTTACTCACACTCATTTGCGGTGGTAGTCACTTCACCGACTACCCAAAACCCGACACAAATGTTCACGACATAATCACTCCAATAAGCAGCTCCGTTTCAGCAGCAGTGTAGTATACAGCAGCCGCGGCGCTGTCAAGAAGCGTCCGCGGCGGTGCTGTATACAATACAGCACCGCCGCAGACGCTTCTTTGACAGTGTCGCAGCTGCTATATAGTACACTGCCGCTATGTGGGGCACTTCGTTAGCGGAGGGGAGGGGTTTATGGAGACCCAGAAACCCCCTTGCGTGCGCCCCTGGACAGGGCCCCCCTCCTTCCTTCTCTCACCCCACCTTTTTTAAATTATTCTCTAGCCAAAATTTGCTCCCCCCCATTCTCTACAGTCACCCCCCATCCCCAGTTCCATATAACCCCTGCAGTAGTTTATTTGCCTCTCTGCGTCTTCTTGCTGTCTCCTTTAGGCTCCTCTCTATTGACAGCGCTGTGACTTTATTAAGGCTGGGACTGGAGCAAATAGCGAAAACTGTGGGGCCCTGACATGTTGGGAGCGGAGGCAGACATGCTGACTACAAGGGGGCTCGCTGTCGCATCTTTAATTATACGCAGAGGTCTCCCCCCACACCGACTCTCCATCTCAGACGCAGCTGCTGCCTAGAAATGGCACCCGCTACCTCCCTTAATTCACGCGGAGGCCCCCACCCTTAATAATTTTGTTTGGGCCCAGGGCTGGTCCCCACTCTGCTATTGGGCACCATACAGCTGTACTCCCTGTACCCCACTGATGGAGGCCCTGCATACAGTGTGCTGATCTTGACTGCTTGTAAAATAGATTTCAAACAATTGTGGCGAATGAACATGCCGTCCAGAGAAAATGACGTCATTTTACAGAGCGACACGGACTATGTTGGTTTTGGTTGGTCATTTAAGGAGGTGCCGCATGTATAAATTTTTTATTGTTACAAAGCATTTTCCATTGTAGACGTGGCGCCTCCTTAAATGATCAATAAATACCAACATACTCAGTGTCGCTCTGTAGAATAACGTGCAATGACGGAATATTCATTTTCTGCAATTGTTTGAAGTCTATTTTACAAGCAGTCAAGCACTGTAGGGAAGATGATTATCGGAGTGATCATGTAGTGAACATTTGTGCCGGGTTTTGGGTACTCTGCGTTTAGTACCCAACCCCTCATCTGTACTACTTATAGTAATTACCTCATTTACTTGTGATTTGCTTACTGTATTAATTATGCTTATCTGTATTTGTACGATTGTTTGGTGCTACGGATTGGTGCTAGGGTTAAAAGGACAAGATCCCAGATATGCAAAGACTGGGATTAGAGGAGGGCTGGCAAACTTTCGCCCAGGGGGCAAGACTCGACTCAGCAGCCTATTTTAAAGGAAAACAAATGCAGGTGGCCCAGTGACTCAGCCCAAGGTGGTCCACTATGGGACTGGCCCGGGGGGACAGATGCCCCCCCTGCCACCCAGCCCAGCCTTCCCCTGACTGGGATAATGTACAAGAATTGTCTACAGAGGAATCTATAAATTTTCATATTGAAAGCTAATCTGATATTGAAGAAGGGGAACTAAAGAGGAATCCAGGACATGTAATACTGATACCCATATAGTATACACGGCCTCCATCCACTTTGGAGGATGTAGATTTTGGAGAAAAACGCTCTTAGCACACATTGTGATTAAGGAATTGCAGGATGAAGAATGGGATCAATTGGAGAAACAAAAATCTAATATGAAAATATTGGACAGTATGTATCCCTCTCAGGAAGAAGAGACTACTAAATGGAATTCAATACCTGAAGTGTATTCTGCATTAGCTTGTTTGTCCACACAAACTGATATACCATTAGGGGATGGAGGCCCATTTAAAGAACCAATGGATAGGAAAATAGAGAAATGTTATAAAAAGTTGCATGTTTGTGAGCAGTTATGGCTTCTGTTTCCAGGGCAATCAGAATTTTGATGCATAATCTATATGCTAATACCCAAGAGAAAGTAAGTAGACAATATTTGCTTAAAAAAAATATGAAGACTTTGAGAAAAGGAATTTACTTCTCATGTCAGGCATCACTGGATACTATCATATTCTCTGCTAGAATTGTAGCTTCCACAGTCGTAGCCAGGAGCAACCTCTGGCTACATCCATTGACAGATCAGCAGAACCGTTTTCTGTTTGATGAAAAAGTGAATATGATGGTTCAAAAGAGTACTGAAAATAAATGACATCAGTTACCTATGACTAGTGGAAAATCATTTTCTGTTTCTTTTTTCAAGGAAACAGTTGAATAAAGTCAGAACTTATAGTCCGGCAAACAGAGTATGCACTCAATTCATCCAAGTGGCTCTTTCATTCCTTTTGAAGGAAGACAAACAAATCATCTTTGCACTGAACAGCAAAGTAGTTTAACAAATAATAGAGAAGTATGGAATCCCACATATAGATTTGATGGCAAAAAAATCAAAATACCAAAGTGAAAAGATTCTACTACCATCACAAGGACTCAAAATCAGAGGGAATAAATGCCCCAGCAAAGCCTTGGAAGTTTAAGTTGGGGTATGTGTTTCCTCCTGTTCCCCTAAATGCATATATAATGAAACAAATAGAGAGGGGAACAGTGGAATTATAATTATTCGATTTTGGCTTCATAGACCAAGGTTCACAGTAGCATTGGAGAATCTCTTAGAACAACCATGGCCTCCATCACCTCAATCAGCCCTTCTGTATCACATGACGGTTTTCAACTCAAGTCCAGAGAATCTCTCTTTGATGGTGTGGAGATTGAGTGGTCACTGTTGAAGATTAAACTTATCTCTTACAAAGTGATTGTAGTACTAACGGCAAGAGAAAATTCTTCCATAGCATAATACAGTTTGGAATATATTTATATATTGGTGCAGGTCCAAGTTAACTAATATATTGGATGCTAGCATACCCCAGATACTGGACTTTCTTCAAGAAAGTTTGCAGAAAGACCTTGCCCATAATACAGGGAAGACACAGATTTCAGCATGTAGTGTATTTCTAGATACAAACTATATATCAAACAATCAAAAAGTTCTTTCAAGCAGAAAAAATAATTCACTCTTGCATAAAATAATTTTGTGACACCTTGGGATCTTAATCTTCTTTTAGATGCTCCAACATCAGACCCCTTTGACCCCTTACAGAAAGTATCATTGAAATGGGTCACACTCAAAGTAATATTTTTGATAGTCATCACATCTGCTAGAAATGTGAGATAAACTGCTGAGAACAAAGCCTGCAAACTTGCCTAAAGTAGTTTCCAAGTTTCATGTTAACCAAGAATTTGTACTTCCAACTCTGTATCCATGGCCAGCTGAGAATTAGTAAACATTACACGTTAGATCTAGGGATGTGCACCGGCGACTTTTGAGGTCTCGTGTTTTGTGTTTTGGATCCGGATTTTCATTATTTTTGGGGTTCGGATTTGTCTCGCAAAACACTTGACGAAAGGTCTCGGTTCGGATTTAAGGTTTTGGATTCGGATTTTTTTTGGAAAAAACATAAAAAGTTTAAAAATCAAGTTTTTGGGCTTATTTTCACTCCTATGCTATTAGTAACCTCAATAACATTCAATAACAAGCATTTCCACTAATTTACAGTGTATTCTGAACACCTCACAATATAGTTATTAGTCCAAAACGTTGCAACGAGGTATCTTTCTGGACTGCATAGAGGAGTGGGTCACCACAATATATATAATAAGAAAACCATCAACTTGTATGATTCGCACCAATAAATGTACCTGGACTGCGTAGAGGAGTGGGTCACCACAATATATATTAAAAACCCTGAACTTGTATGATTCGCACCAATAAATGTACCTGGACTGCGTAGAGGAGTGGGTCACCACAATATATATTAAAAACCCTGAACTTTTATGATTCGCACCAATAAATGTATCTGGACTGCGTAGAGGAATGGGTCACCACAATATATATAATAAGAAAACCATCAACTTGTATGATTCGCACCAATAAATGTACCTGGACTGCGTAGAGGAGTGGGTCACCACAATATATATTAAAAACCCTGAACTTTTATGATTCGCACCAATAAATGTACCTGGACTGCGTAGAGGAGTGGGTCACCACAATATATATAATAAGAAAACCATCAACTTGTATGATTCGCACCAATAAATGTACCTGGACTGCGTAGAGGAGTGGGTCACCACAATATATATAATAAGAAAACCATCAACTTGTATGATTCGCACCAATAAATGTATCTGGACTGCGTAGAGGAGTGGGCACTGGGCACCACAATAAAATATATAAAAAAACCTTCAACAGGTCTGCATTACACTGCACATACGGCTGCTCCTCCATCCTCTCCATCATATACATGTTGGAGTTTTAGCGTGTGACAACCTCTTGTTTTTGATAATGTCAGTGCATTTTGAATATTTTTCAATTTGCCCCACACCACTGAATGTACTTTATCTATGATACGCATCTATCTATCTTGACTGCGTAGTGTGGTGGCCCCGGTACACAATTTGGTACCGAGGCCACAATATAATTAAAAAATTGGGCATCAACTGTCACCGTTGTTTAATATCTGATACACCTAAATATGGACTGCACAGTGGAGTGGCCCCGGTAGTAAATTTGGTGCCGGGGCCACAATACCTCCTCCAACTTCCAAGTGTAGTGTTTATAAAGACAGACAGCGTCGAAGTGTTATTAGTTGACTTTCTTAACCCTAAAATTGTCCCTGTTGCAAATATTCGTGCAATGGACAGTTACTTTTTTATTGAAAGACTCAAGCTTTCAAGTGTAGTGTTTATAAAATATAAACAACAATACAGTAGTTTTAGAGCACATCAATACCTCTTGTTTTAAATTATGACAGGGCATTTTACTTTTGGTTTAATTTCTTGAATGTTTAAATTTGGTTTTACTTTTTGAACATGGCAAACGACTGTTGATTGGTCATATAATGCAAAAAAAAAAGTTCCAAGATGGAATTGTCCTTGGGCCCTCACACCCACCCTTATGTTGTTGAAATAGGACATGCACACTTTAACAAACCAATCATTTCAGCGACAGGGCCTACCAAACAACTTTGGCTGAAATGATTGGTTTGTTTGGGCCCCCACACCAAAAAAGCTATTTATCTCTCCCTGTACAGACTAAACAGGCTCTACTGAGGCAAGATGTCGTCCTCATCCTCAACCTCTGATTCCTCTCCCCCTACAGTGTGTACTTCCTCCTCATCACACATTATCAATTCGTCCCCGCTGGACTCCACAACCACAGGTCCCTCTGTAGTATCTGGAGGGCAGTGCTGTACTTCATTGAGGAATTGATTATTCATTTTTATAAACATCATTTTTTCAACGTTAAGAGGAAGCAACCTCCTTCGCCGCTCACTGACCAGGTTCCCCGCTGCACTAAAAACTCTTTCCGAGTACACACTGGAGGGGGGACAACTCAGGTAAAATAGAGCCAGTTTGTACATGGGCTTCCAAACTACCTTTTTTTCCTGCCAGTAACAATATGGACTGTCTGACATGTCTACTTGGATGGTGTCAGCAAAGTAATCATCCACAATTTTTTCTATTGTGACAGCATCCAATGCAGCGAGAGTAGACATGTCTGCAATGGTTGGCAGGTCCTTCAGTCCGGACCAGATGTTATCAGCATCCCCGCCAGTGCCTCTTTTGGGAAAACTGAGCTTTTTCCTCGCAGCCATAGATGTGGAAGAAAATGAGGGTGGAGCTGTTGGCATGTCACGGTCCTCTTCAGAGGACAATCTCCTGACCAGCAGGTCTTTGCACCGCTGTAGACTTGTGTCCGCCGGAAACAGAGACACAACATACGCTTTAAACCGAGGATCGAGCACGGTGGCCAGAATGTATTCCTCTGACTTTAAAAGAGTGACTACCCTCGGATCCTGGCAAAGCGTACGAAGGGCTACATCCACAAGAGCTACATGCTTGGTGTAATCGCAATGGCTTACCAGCTCCTCCCTCACTTTCTCCAGCTGCTTCTGCAACAGCCTGATCAGGGGAATGACCTGACTCAAGCTGGCAGTGTCGGAACTGACTTCTCGTGTGGAAAGTTCAAATGGCTGCAGAACCTTGCACAACACGGAAATCAGTCTCCACTGCGCTTGACTGAGGCGCATCCCCACTCCTTTGCCTATGTCGTAGGTGGCTGTGTAGGCCTGAATGGCCTTTTGCTGCTCCTCCATCCTCTGCAGCATATAGAGGGTGGAGTTCCAGCGCGTCACAACCTCTTGTTTGAGGTGATGGCAGGGCAGGTTCATGCTTTTTTGATGTGCCTCTAGTCTGCGGTAGGCACTGGCTGAATGCCGAAAGTGTCCAGCAATTTTGCGCGCCACCGCAAGCATCTCCTGCACACCCCTGTCACTCTTGAGGTAATGCTGCACCACCAAATTAATGGTGTGGGCAAAACATGGGACGTGCTGGAAATTGCCCATATTTAATGCCCGCACAATGGTACTGGCATTGTCTGACACCACAAATCCCCATGAGAGTCTAAGTGGGGTAAGCCACTGGGAGATAATTTCCCTCATTTTCTCTAATATGTTGTCAGCGTTGTGCCTCTTATTAAAGCCTGTAATACACAATGTTGCCTGCCTTTGCACGAGCAGCCATTTTGTAGTTGCTGCTACTGATGCAGCTGTTGCTGTTGCTGCGGAAGGGGATGCATCTACCCAGTGGGCTGTCACAGTCATATAGTCCTTCGTTTGCCCAGAACCACTTGTCCACATGTCCGTGGTTAAGTGGACAGTGGGTACAACCGCATTTTTTAGAGCACTGAGGACACTTGATTGTACTTCTCTGTACATTTTTGGTATCGCCTGCCTAGTGAAGTGGAATCTCGACGGGATTTGGTACCGGGGACACAATACCTCCATCAACCCTCTAAATCCCACTCCACTGATGGCGGACACCGGGCGCACGTCTAACACCAACATTGCAGTTACAGCCGCAGTTATACGCTTTGCAATAGGGTGACTACTATCGTATTTTGTGGTCATGGCAAACGACTGTTGGACGGTCAATTGTTTTGTGAAAGACTTAGCGGTCTTACGACTTCCCCTCTGGGAAGATGACCGACTAACAGCAGCAACAGCAGCAGTGGCAGTAGTAGGCGTACCGCTGCAGGATTCCTCGGATGAATCCCGTATTGAGGAGGACTCAGTTTGGCTGCTGACTTGGGCTGCAGGACTGAATCTGATGGAGATTGTGGAGGAAGTTGACGAGGAGGGTGTTGCTGGTGTGTATCCAACTGGACCACGGGATTTAGGTGTCCCTGTACCGATGAGGGTCCTAGCCCCAGTTCCTGAACTAACCACTGAACTATGAAGGTTATTCAGGTGACGTATAAGGGAGGATGTTCCTAGGTGGGCAAGATCCTTACCCCTGCTTATTTGAGCTTTACATAAGCTACATATGGCCATACATTGGTTGTCTGGATTTGGATAAAAATAACTCCAGACCGAAGAGGTGCATTTTTTGGTCTTCTGACCAGGCATGACGATGGGCTTTTTCATCCCATGGACATCAGCTGTTTCCCCCCCTGGTGCCTCATTTACAATAACCACATCACCATCCTCATCATCAAGTTCCTCCACAGCGCCAGCTACATCATCAATAGCCTCCTCCCGAGCCACCTCTTCCCGTACAGTGATGGGAAGGTCAGGCTTGACAACCACCAACATCCTTGGACTCGCCTTGTGGATTTGTGATAATTTCTCTTTAGAAGGCAGAGTTGTTTGCTGTTTTGTTGCTGACAGCATAACTCTCTTCAATTTTTTGTAGGGGGGGGAGGAGGAGGAGGGCTAAGATCCGTGGGTGAAGCTGAACCACTAGTCATGAACATGGGCCAGGGCCTAAGCCGTTCCTTGCCACTCCGTGTCGTAAATGGCATATTGGCAACTTTACGTTTCTCCTCAGATGATTTTAAGTTTCTCTTTTTGCTACTTTTTCTTAACTTGGGCTTTTTGGATTTTACATGCCCGGTACTACGAGATTGGGCATCGGGCTTGGAAGACGACGTTGATGGCATTTCATCGTCTATGTCATGACTAGTGGCAGCAGCTTCAGCATTAGGAGGAAGTGGGTCTTGATCTTTCCCTACTTTATCCTCCAAATTTTTGGTCTCCATTATATGTAGCACAAGATACTGCAGAATGTGTGAACTTGGTAATATTGCAGTACCAATGGACTTATACTGCTGGATTGGTTTTGCAAATTTGGTTATAATTATATATTTTTTTTTTAATTTTTAATTTTTAATTTTTTTTTACTTTTTTTTATTTTTTAAAAACTTGGGAATAATGGGGAAATAACTATGCCCTTAGAAGCACAGAGCACAGGACACAGCACCACTGGACTGAACAGGACACGGCACAGGACCCAGCAGCACTACGGAACTCAGCAGGACAGAGCACAGGACACAGCACCACTGGACTGATACTGCAGAATGTGTGAACTTTGTAATATTGCAGTACCAATGGACTTATACTGCTGGATTGGTTTTGCAAATTTGGTTATAATTATATTTTTTTTTTTTAATTTTTAATTTTTTATTTTTTTTTACTTTTTTTTTATTTTTTAAAAACTTGGGAATAATGGGGAAATAACTATGCCCTTAGAAGCACAGAGCACAGGACACAGCACCACTCGACTGAACAGGACACAGCACAGGACCCAGCAGCACCACTGACCTCAGAAGGACAGAGCACAGCACACAGCACCACTGGACTGATACTGCAGAACACAGCACAGCACAGCACAGAACTAAACAGCACAGCACAGAACTAAACAGCACAGCACGAGATCTACCAGGACAGAGGACCACCTAACACACCCTCCCTCTACCCTGATCAATGCCCGAGTGAAGATGGCGGCGACTAGCGGGGAATTTATAGGATCCGAGTATCGCGAGATCCGACAACGTGATTATGAGTCAGAGCCTCAGTTTCAGATTTGAATTTGGCGCCAATACCCGGATCTGTCTCGGATCCGACTCGGATCGGCAACGTTCGGGTGGGCTCGGATTTCAAAAATACGAGTGCGCTCATCTCTAGTTAGATCTGGTCAGATCAATATCTGTGTGTCTCCCAAGAACAAAGGATGTCAGCAAAAATAAAGTAGGTTTTGGGATACTCAATCTAAGGAGTAGATTCAGGTACTTATCATGGCAATAAGGGGTTATTTGCAAACCGCAAAAACTGTAGACCTGTAAATTGAATCTGAGCCTAGTTTTGCAGCTTGTTAGATAATATGGAAATTGTGCAGGGCAGAAGCAGTGAAAATATCACATTAAAATCTAACCTACTTGTGCCTCAAGACCGCCATCTTTATTCATTTAAACATTCCATTTTACGCTTAAAATATTGCATAGTATAGTTCGGCTGCAACTGAAAGATACAAAATACTTTCCAGTATAAATATAGGGATAAGATCCAATCTCTGGGACCTCAGATGAGAGGGAGAAAGTTCTTTTGCTGGGAGGAAAAGTCTGTAGACCTTCTCTCTCCATCCCTTTATCTTATTTAAATACTTGCGTCTGGTAAAATGAAATCATTTTTATGGAAAAAATGGCAGCCTGGTGAATCATTATTAATCCACTGAACTCATCCCATTGGCTGGTGCAAACTTTTGCATCCTCACAGACATTGCTAACATGGCCCACAAATCCATGTGCTTCCCTGTAAAGACAGCAGCAACTGTATAGAAATAGGCACATAATGCCACAAAAAAAGCATTTGCAATGTGTTTTTACACTTTTATGGTTCATAAATAACCATTAATGTCCAGACATATTCATAATTATTCACCTTGGCTATTTGCTATATTTTGCACAATTTGTCCTACAATTTCTCCTTTATGTTTAAATTACAACTTTACAATAAATTATTTGTTTTTAAAGAACGGTTTTGGGTGGAGATTGGAACACTTTTTACTTACCTTCCACATTCCATTGACCACATTTGCAGGGTCCTCACTGGGTCTAAAGGTCCCATGTTGCACTCTACTCTCCTTTTTCCATAAACAAGCAGATCAGATGTTGATGGTACTCCCCTGTGAAACTCAAATTGGCCCCCATACCACATTACAGTTCTGTATTTTGAATTATGAAATTAACATTTGCAGCACTGCAGAGCATATCCATAAGTAAGTGCTCATACACACGTTTTACCTGTGATCACTGACAGCTTTTAAAACTGTAAATGTATGTGCATCAGGGCCGGACTGGCAATTTAGCACTTCTGGCAAATGCCAGAAGGGCCGCTGGCTAGAGGGGCCGGCCACACTTCTTGGATTCCTGCACCTCTGCTCCCTCCACCTTCTCTTGTGCACTGTGCCCTGCAATGTGGACACAGTTTTTACAGTTTTTTCTGACTAGGGAAGGGATCGCGGGGAGGGGGGGGGTGCCGCGATTTTCGCGGGAGGGGGGTGCGCGAATTTTCACACGGGAGTCGCGGGGGTGCCATGACCTTCGCATGGAGTATGCGGATTTTCGCGCAGTGGTGCCACGATTCTCACGGGGGGCAGGGTTTTCACCAGTGTGGGAGAGCCAGGGGGGAGCTGGTGCTGGAAGAGGGTGAGAACCATGAAGGAAGGGGGTGCTGGAAGAGGGTGAGAGCCAGGGGGGGAAGGAAGAGGGTGAGAGCAATAGGGGGAGCGGGTGCTGGAAGAGGGTGAGAACCATGGAGGAAGGGAATGCTGGAAGAGGGTGAGAGCAATGGGGGAAGGAAGAGGGTGAGAACCATGGAGGAAGGGAATGCTTGAAGAGGGTGAGAGCAAGGGGGGAAGGAAGAGGGTGAGAGCATGGGGGGAAGGAAGAGAGTGAGAATCATGGAGGAAGGGGGTGCTGGAAGACTGGAAGAGGGTGAGAGCCAGGGGGGGGAAAAGGAAGAGGGTGAAAACCATGGAGGAAAGGGGTGCTGGAAGAGGGTGAGAGCAAGGGGGGGAGCGGGTGCTGGAAGAGGGTGAGAACCATAGAGGAAGGGAATGCTGGAAGAGGGTGAGAGCAAGGGGGGAAGGAAGAGGGTGAGAACCATGGAGGAAGGGGGTGCTTGAAGAGGGTGAGAGCCAGGGAGGGAGTGGGTACTGGAAGAGGGTGAGAACCATGGAGGAAGGGGATGCTGGAAGAGGGTGAGAGCCAGAGGGGAAAGAAGAGGGTGAGAACCATGGAGGAAGGGGGTGCTGGAAGAGGGTGAGAGCAAGGGGGAAGGAAGAGGGTGAGAACCATGGAGGAAGGGGGTGCTGGAAGAGGGTGAGAGCAAGCTGGGAAGGAAGAGGGTGAGAACCATGGTGGAAGAGGGATGAGAGCCAGGGGGGAAGGGGGTGCTGGAAGAGGGGTGAGAGCCAGAGGTAAAGGGGGTGCTGGAAGAGGGGAGAGAGAGCCAGGAGGGAAGGGGGTACTGGAATAGGGGTGAGAGAGCCAGGGGGGAAGGGGGTGCAGGAAAAGGGGTGATAGCCAGGGGGGAAGGGAGTGCAGGGACTAAAGTGAGAGGGACAAAGGAGAAGATGGTGCAGGGGCATAGGTAAAAGAAAGTGTAAAGGGAGACATCTTAAGAATGGGAATGTGAGGCAAGCAGCCATCATAAAACACAAGTAGTAATGAAGAATGGGAATGCACAGAGGGGACAAGTGTTAAAAGAATATAAAAAAATACTCCATTCACTTATATTTTCCATACCCCCACTTCTAAATTTCCACTTTGACCACTGCCCTCGGTCCCTGCTCCCGACTGGCTGTGTGAGCTGACAGCTGCAGATCCCTCATTGCCCAGCGTGCCCAGTAGGAATACAGAACACAGGATGCCATAATCAGGTAAGTTCATATATTTTCTCATGTGCAATGTGTTTTTAACCATCCTTTGTTGAACTGGGGGCACTACTGTGTATGATACACAGTGTATCCAATGATGTTTAAAACACTATGCATTGCTCATTATTGCGCTGTAATTAACTTGCATATTTATCTGTACAGAGACTTTTAATTAAGAGGAAAAAACACTGCTTGTCATAAATTTTATCTGATTATGTCAATATATCTATTTTTGTTTGCATTGTAAATGGTGTATTAAGCTGCTCCTGGGACTCACACTCTAGTACCTGATATGCTGTACCAATTTTTATTTGTGAACGAATTTTTTGTCTGGGCACTACTGTATGGCATAATGTTATTTGGGGGCACTATTGTGGCATAATACTGTATGGTATATGATTTGTGGGCACTACTGCATGGCTAAATATGAATTGAGGGTAATATTATGTGGCATAATATGACCTGGGGGCACTACAATGTGGCATAATATGAACTTCTGCCAAAGGCAAGTCTCTCATTGTTGAATATGATGGGGGCCCAAAGAAGTTGCTGTACTGGGTCCCAAAATTCCTCTTTTCAGCCCTGCCTGTGAGTCAAGGGGGTAGATGTCTCCAGGTAAATAATCTAAATGTTTCCTATCTAATCAAACTGATGGATCACATCCAATTATCTCTCACCCACCTCCTCTATCCCCCTTAATTAATATACTGTGTTATTTAAAATGAATAGAAAGGACGCATAACCAGTTACAGTAGTATAAAAAAAATATTTTTCTCTGACATTTTTCTGTATATGGATATACTTTTAATGCGGCCGTGTGAGTTCAAATGATCATTCAATAGTTATGTTTTTTCTAATATATTTGTTAGAGTTTTATTTCATGTGGAATGATTGATGAAAATTCTGCCATTACTATTTAATTGAGGGAAAAGGATACCTGTTACCTATATGTGTGTAAGAACTCTGTTGTTGCTATTTTGTGGGAGATTTGAAAAAAGCAAAACATTGGTTTCCTAAAGTGGCACCTGTATAATTGGTGGTATTGCTGTAGTATGGGGTGGCGTGGTGGTGGCATTGTTATAGTGTGTTTAGGGCTTAGTATTGCTAATAAGTATGATAGGGTATTGCTGTAATGTGAGGATGATGTCAGTTGCTGGAATGTAGGGGTGATGCTGGTTGCTGTAATGTGTGTGTGTGGGGGGAAGGGGAGGGAGGGGTGATGCCAGTTGCTGTAATGTGGGGGTGATGCTGGTTGCTGGAATGGGGGTGATGCTGGATACTGTAATGTTGGGGATGATGCTGATTGCTGTAATGTGGGGAAGGGGGGTAATGCTGGTTGCTGTGATGTGGGTGGGTATCGATGTAGTAGGAGTGTGTGTGGGGGGTTATTTATTACTGTAATTTGGGTACTAATAATGTAATGTCATGGTATTTATTGATGTAATATGGGTGCTAACAATGTAATGTTAAGGGTCATTAGGAGAAATAAATACCCCCCCTTCCCCACACACTCATACTACATAATGTTGTACTGCACCAGCAACGCACACTGCGCCAGCATCAGTGTGCAACAATATAGTGCATGGAGCCAACAAGAGGTGGGCCTGTGTGCTTTAAATGCCAGGGCCTTATTTTTAGTCCCAGTCCGGCCCTGATGTGCATAGACCATCACAAAATCTGTATGCTTCCCACAGACAACTTATACAGACAAATGTTCCTTTTTGCAATGGCGGAACACCATCATCCCTATCACTAATTTCCAGGAACAGTGACAGGATTTGAAGCTTTGTCCTCTGAACTTTTTACATGTATCAGTTAGTATTTATTGTCGTATTTATTGTCGTATTTCTTGACGGCTTTAAAAAATAAATATATATATATATATATATCTATATATATATATATATATATATATATATATATATATTTAATAATGTATAAGTAAATAATAGCACTTACACAATTACTGTTTAGTGCAAATGCTGCTGAAAAGTGCACAACAAATAGTTGCTGGCAATTAGGAGATCACTAATGTATATCAATGTGGGGGTAAAAGGCATGAATATTTTATTAAACAACACATATCTATGTTTAGTATTGTCTGAATATCCAGAACAAATAATAAATGAGCCCCAGTAGATAAGAGTTTACATCCTATATGGTGATATTTATCAGTTAGCACAGCATATTATTTAATTCACCACAACTATATAGAAGTGTAATAGAACAATGTTTACAGCATCTGTTTACTGATAATTGAATTTCACAGTATAAAAAAAATCATCCATATGTGAATAAGAAGCATATGTAAAAAAAAAAAAAAAAAATCAGTATCCATAACCTGACCACAGCAGAATTTTATTTCACATAGACTTATTGTATAATCAACAATTGATACATTCCTAGAATAAAATGTGCTATTTTGTTTTAAACTAAATTGCTTTTTGCATTGCCTTTATGGAGGAAGCGTATGAACCACACAAAAAAAAAAATGAAAAAAACAGGATGGATTAGAACAATAAAATTGTATATGAAACTGCAAGGACCGGATGAAGGGGGCGGGGAAACCCCTGCAAAATTAAATTATTATCAAGGGAATAAAATGCTTAAATACAATAAAGCTGCATTTTCTTCTAGGACTAATAAAGTCAATGACATATTTAGGTGATGTAATATGTCTGAGTGATGAATATAACACCATAGCATGTAAATACCTACTTTTACCCAAGGCAGATTAAGTAAATATTTAATTAATATGAACACCCCTTACTTAAGAGTATCTGTTGAAAAGAATACACATTTTGCTCTCAGTTGCCAAGTATTTGCTTTATCATTGCATTTGTTTAAGGAAGCTAGTTACAATGTTACTTGCAAATTGTATTAAACGCTTAGTTAAACTATAGCTAGAAGCAGGAAATCATTCAAAAGTTTAATATTAAATGTAAATATTGGCCCGTGTAAGCTAATCAGAGCACTTAACACAACAACATGGAACTGATTTCTAGAACAGTCGGCTTAATTTATAATTTTAATTAGATTTTCAACTTTATATATATAAAATTAATCTACATGATCTGAAGGTCGGTTCATTTATTGCTGGGTGCAAATATATTTGAGTTTGCATGTTTGGCTTATATATATATATATATATATATATATATATATATATATATATATATATATATATATATAGATTACAAGTTAACCCGTGCATGATACTCATGCATTCTAGTCAAATCAAGCTACTTAAGGTGTTAAAAAGGTGTTCTTGTCATGCATTTGGGCCTAGCCCAGGCCTCCTCAGGGGAAGAGCGTTACTTTCTGACGCAAGCGCCCTTTTTTAACGTGGTTTTGCATTTATATAGTAGATACACGTAGTTTGCTGTTTGCAGTAGCATTCTGTACTAAACCAGATTCAGGTTTTGAAATCAAAGGGCAAGGCAGAGAACAACTTGGGACCAGAACACTCCGTTTGATTAACAATAGCTGCACACCAAGAGCTGCAGCCAACTTTTAATAGGAAATTAGCACATGCAAAGCTCAGTATTAGAAATGGGTACCCGGAGTCTACTGGAAAAATGTATTTCAAGAGCCCATGTTTGAGTTTAAAAAAGTGTTGTGCAGAGTGCGTCTAATTTCCCACTAGGTGTAGCTTGTGTCCAGCAGAGACAAAGACACACACTATACCAAGCAGCTCTGTGCACACATACTTACTGTGCCATATATACAGCTGTTCTCACATACACATCTGTGCACACAGTGGGCCTCATTTAAAGTTACGAGCAAATCCAACTAAACCATTATCATAATCTTTAATATATAGGATGCCACAAATTCCGGAACACCAGATAACCATCATACAAGAATGGTATACGTGCGTACAGTAAGCTTAAACAGAGGCATGAGCAAAGTTAAGCATACTGAGAACTATATTTACTATATGCTTTGGTGTTACACAACCAATGAAATATATGAAAAACTGATATTTGTAAGCGATATAATAAAAGGAGCAGCATCTGACCAGTATTAAAAGGAGATTCTATTTAAGTGGCCAATATGCAAAACATTTTAACTAGCAGTAAACAATACACATATCATTTTAAAGACCTCTATACAATACAGAGATCATTCTTTTGACTTCAATGTAATGTAGAAAACATTATAATTACCAATGTACAGTACAGAGAACACTCTAGTGTCATATAGATGCCAAATATCTGGTGTTCAAATAGTGCAACCCCAAAATTCTGGTGACTAGGCAATGCAGAGTGCTAACTGTATGTTGGCTTTTAAATGAAGGCCCCTAATCTGTGGTGGATATGTAATGAAGCCCCCCTACCCCCTAATTATTGGTGGCTATGCAGATCCTCAAATCTGTAGTGGTTATGGATATTCCCAAAACTCTGGTCATGATGCAGAGGTAGAAATCTGTGATTGCTTAGTCGTCAAAGATTTGAAGATCTATATAGCTGAGCCCCAAATAATCTATAGTGGTTATGCACACCCACAACTTTACTTACAATAGTCTTTTAAATTCCTGATAGAGTTACATAATTAAGACTCCAGATCATTGGGAGAGATAAAATGTATGTCTGTGATCTCTGGTGACAACTCAGGTACACACTGCTTTCCCCTTCCCCTTGTGAAAAACAGTCATAACCACTAGATTGGTGGCAGCACTCTGATTGATCAACAGCACCAGTCATCCACCAATCCAAGCCCAATGTACATTCAGGACTCTGATTCATGAATGCTGATGCTATCAATCAATCAGAGCGCCTGGATTAGTTTTAAGGTTTTCTAGCATAGCTGCACTAAAGTTAGTAATACTTGTCAAAGAGTGCCTTATCATGCTTTTAGACTGAATGCATTCAATCTGTATTATCTTTATTCACTAGCTTTAATCATATATATATTCATATATATAACAGACAAATGATTCAGCCATGTGTCTGCTTCAGTTTCCAAAATTATGCATCTTATTTTCAAACTCAAAATATAATCTTAAATTAAATTTTAGAGAAAAAAAATCTTAATTCATTCATTTGAACACTGACTTTTCATGCGGTTGCTTTGTTTCCTTCTTTTGTATATTTCTATATGTTAGGAGTGGAGTGTGACAACACACGTGCTGAGATGTCTGTAAGGAAACGGAGAATTATTCTACAGGCCTATATTTGACTTCCTGAATGTAAGCTCATACCCTGAGGAGGAGGAAATTGGAGGAAGGATCACGGGTGCTGTATTGAAACTTATTATCATCACCAAGTTTTGAACACTCCATACATGCCCATAGTGGTGGTGGACTATACTTGATGTTTTACGTTATTATGCTATGTTGGTTTTCTTTCTTTTTTATTATGTACCTCACATGATGAGAGGATTGAGGGAGTGTATCTCTCTGATTTAGAAGTTCTCTGTGTTTCAAGAACGGGAGCGCCAGTGTACGTACCATTTTGTGTTTTTCATGAAATGAGGTCGCAAAGAAAACATACAATCCTCAAGCAAATCTACTGTTTACTAAAAGGGACAAAATGCTTTGGTTGACTACCAGTTGTAAACACCTGTGTTTTGTATGTGTTTTTTTTTTTTTATAAGATGCTAGTTTGAGAAAAGTTATTTTCTTAAATTGTAGCTACAGGGGAAATATATGTTTATAATATCGCTCTGTAACAGGGGGGTTGTGTCTACCACCTATTTGTCTGATCTCTGTCATATTGTTGCCCTCTGCAAACCACAGTGCCAATTACATCATACCCTAACCTCAAATATGTCAAACATATCCCTACCCAGTGGGCCATATCCTTAAGCTGTTGCGCTATGAGAGGATTATACTTAATTTACATTGACAGTGGTTCGTATTGCTGCCTCACAGTGCTAGAGCCATTGGTTTGACGCTTTAAATTAAGAGGAAAAAAAGTCGCACTGACATTAAAATCTCTTGACGGACACCTCAGTAGTCAGACTCATTTGCGGACAGCATCCTGCGCCAATCGGACATCTGCAACTTCGGTATACACAGGTAAGTCTGCTTTTCTTGACATCGCTTTTTTACAGATTCGTCTTTTATTTGGAGGACTTTTCGGTGTCGTTATGGTGGTAATAGTAAAAACGATTACCACCGATATGATTGACACCATATTAATAAATTATAACAATATTTTGGCAGAAGTGCACTTGGTGGAGAGAAAGGGATTCTGGGTAACAGAAAACAAAACAATTAACTGCACTAAATTATGAGCTCTGCAAGCACCATCATACCAATTAGTTACCAACCTGTAACAAGAATATTAATACATTCATCCTGAATATTTAAATTGGACAAATACAAAGGGAAAATAAAAGATATTTGATTAGAATCACTTTAAAGTTACTGTGACACGTGAACATTTTAAACAGATTTGAAGGACCCCGTTCAATAAAACATCACAATCTACTTATTAAGTTACTAACCTTGTTCATCTCCATCATCACTAGCATATTATACAATGGAAAAAGACAGATTGAGCAGGAATTCTGTTACTTTAAAAATAAATTACTGTTTTCATACTTGACAGACACAATCGTGGTTTTATATTACTAGATGGGAGCAAAATCTTGCATGTTTTGCTAGTAATGTGGCCTTAAGTGTTCTCAGTCCTAATCCAACACCACACAGCAACATTAATTTGCTGTCATAGTCCCTGCTTTATTTATAAATTCTGTGAAGTGCAAATGTACAAACACAGTGTTGTATAGCATTTTTGTGGAAATGGTGACACAAAAGAAGAACTCTAAGGGAATAATTCAATTGGCCGCCAGACATCACCTCAATGTCTAACTGTGCAAATTGCCAGCCAATACAGTACAGAATCTCAGCTCATTTTCTCCTCACATCTCTATGGGATGCAAGGGAAGATGATAGGTGATTTTAGTACAAAAACCGACGCGATGTGTGTCCGCAGACTGTTTCAAAGACACATTGCAGCACCTTGCGTCCAGCTGAATTCCCCCTAAAGCTTGTATTGCCAGAACTTAGCACTCCTACAAAACAGTCTGTTCTATCACAGAACTTGATTTGCACAAAATTTAGCTGGGATTTTGCCACCTTTCCAGTGATGAAAGATTCCATTTTTTCCATTTACGGTAATTCACAGAAACATATAGGGATGGTCCCATTTTCAGAGATATTCATTTTCAAAGATATTTCCATTCACAAATTAATATGTTGTTGACTAGTACCCTTGTGTACGCTCAAAGACGCACCCAGCAATACTATTCTACCTTAGAGGGAAGAAACAGGATATTAATATTACATATTTTTCTTTCCTTGCCAGTCACAACTGTTTAAAATTTTCCTGAGATTATTTTGTTTAA
This sequence comes from Mixophyes fleayi, assembly GCF_038048845.1. Taxonomy (NCBI): domain Eukaryota; kingdom Metazoa; phylum Chordata; class Amphibia; order Anura; family Limnodynastidae; genus Mixophyes; species Mixophyes fleayi. The sequence goes on along the minus strand of NC_134402.1, from coordinate 298,879,734 downwards.
CTATTAAAACTGCCTAGCTAAATGAGCTTTTTTTTGCTGATACTAGCAGTCTACCCACAGGAACCTGGATCTTTTTCTACAGTGCTATAGACAGTGGATAAGAAGTTCTTTCAATGATGAAAAAGTCATGTTGTAGCCAGGAATATGCATTTCTTTTCTCTAGACTGTAACCTCAGACCACACACAGTGAATTTCAAGATTGCAGCTTTCCGTTTTCTCACACTTATATAGTACAGTTACCTCCCCAAAAATGTACATGATGACAGACATTATTAAACTCTCTGAGCTGTCTTTAACAACCCGTGGAAGAGAATATAGCAGCTTTCTAGAAGCCTGTTAAAGGTGTATTACAATAGACAAAAGAAAAAAGAAAAGGTATTAAACATTATATTCCAGATGTTTTATGAGAAACAGCTCAGCACAGAATCAAGATCTAAAATGCCATAAATTCCTACCATCAGTTATAGGGACTAGCCAAACATGTATTGGGTTTTAAAATGCCATAGCAGTTAAAAACCTTTGTGGTATCTTAAGGCTAGAATGCAACTAGTCCTACTATATAAAATCCTGATTTGGCCCTGCAGTCGCCTCAAATTCTTACACATCGAATTATTTCAAAAAATGTGTTAAAAATCAAACGTTCCCTTGTGACCTGGGCTGTTGAGACATTACATGGTACTTTGTGTATGACTTGGTTCTGGATGAACCACATCATACTATATTACTGATTTTACGATGTGATATTTTTGTAACAGCCTTAGGGCATGTACACATTATGTCACCTGCAGTACAGTCAGCTGCATTCAGCACTGTCAGGCTCCATCCTGCTACTCCGTTTGGACGAGCGTTTGGCTGTGCCCCTGTCCATCTGGTTGCCAGACTGGGGTCGTGCTCAGGTTACTGCCTGGGGTCTGGAATGTCGTCATAGATGTTTGTCCATAGTGTCTTCCTCCATGGCTCGGGTGGTCTGTCACTCCATTTCTGCAGAATCTACTCTTCCTTCGGTGTATGCTGCTTTTTGAGATGTCTTTAGCAAAAATGGAGGCCGAAAGTCTTCCTCTCAAATCGATCCTGGGATTGTCCTATCAAATTATTGCCTGGTAAACCAATTCCCAAGGGTCAGATCTATCAGCTGTCTCGACCTGAGACTCTAACTATGTCTCAGTACATTGCAGAGAATTTGAAACGTGGGTTCATTCGCAAATCCTCTTCTCCGGCCGGACCAGGGTTCTTTTTTTGTTAATAAAAAGGATAGTTCTTTATGCCCATATATTGACTACCGTCCCCTTAACCACATTACCATTAAGAACCGTTACCCACTACCCCTAATCTCTGATTTGTTTGACAAATTCAGCGGATCCCAGATCTTTACTAACCTTGATCTTCGAGGAGCCTACTATTTGATTCGTATTAGAAGTGGAGATTAATGGAAGACGGCCATTTTGAGTACCTCGTAATGCCTTTCGGCCTTTGTAATGCCCCTACTATCTTTCAATCTTTTTTGTCAACGAGATCTTCCAAGATTTATTGTACACTTCTGTTGTAGTTTATCTGGATGACATCCTGGTGTTTTCTAAAAATCTTTCCTCCCATCGTGAACAGCTCAAAGAAGTCCTATCCAGACTATGCGAACATCGCCTCTACTGCAAACTAGAGAAATGCATCTTTGAGGTTCCACAAGTATCTTTTCTTGGATTCATTGTATCCGGCAAGGGGTTACAGATGGAACCAGCTAAGGTATCCGTTATTCTGGAGTGGCCCCAACCACAGGGTCTCAAAGCGATTCAGAGATTCATTGGTTTTTCCAACTACTACCAACAATTTATCCAAGACTTTCCTACCATCATTACACCCATCACAGCATTAACCAGGAAATCCGCCAATCCCAGAGTTTGGTCCCCGGAGGCCATTGCAGCCTTTGTCACATTAAAGAAGGCCTTCATCTCTGACCCAGTTCTCGCTCAACCCGATTGGGAACGACCACTCTTCTTGGAAGTTGATGCATCATCTATTTGTATTAGAGGAGTTCTCTTTCAAAAATCCTCTTCATGCATTCACACTCCTTGTGGATTCTTCTCCAGACGGTTTCTTCCCAGCAAACGTAACTATGGGATTGGTGACAAGGAGCTTCTGGCTGTCAAATCAGCACTCGAGGAATGGCGCCATTTACTGGAGGGTGCTCTTCATCCAGTCACTGTGTTTACAGACCATAGAAACCTTGTATTCAACTGGGAAGCCGCTGTCTCAACCCTCATCAGGCCCGTTGGGCATCCTTTTTTGCACGGTTCAATATGGTCCTTACGTTTTGTCCTGGCGCCAGGAACGGGCGGGCAGATGCATAATCACAATATTTTGATAATGCTGATCGTTTGATTCCGTTGGAGCCTCAACCCATCATTGATCCCTCCAGTATTGTAGCACTCATTAGAAATGAGAACTGTACTCCTCCCCATGCTCGATCCTTCATGGAGGTCCATTTACGACTCAAGGCGTTACATTGGGCGTACTCTTCACGCTTCACTGCAGCGGAGCCCATACTTCCTTGCGAGGGTTCTTGGTTAAGAATCCGCACCTTTTACTTGAGATGCGCCATTAGCAGGTACCCTATGCATAAGTTGTGACAAGCACATGGCGAATAAAAGTATATGTGATTAGCACGCAGTGAAATGCTAAGTGCTCCTGCAATGCACCCTGTTTAATAGTGGTGCATCCTGAGCTTTGGTGTGGATGCTTTTACCATAGAGCTTAAGGGGTCTATGTATTAACATTGTCACTGCACTATCATTATGCATCGCGGAAAATCGCAGTGATGTATAATGAAGCACCTTTGTAATTCACTATGCCGGGACTATTCTGGGAGAGAATAGTCCCGGCAAAGTCTCGCTTCCAGCATGAACTCTATTTGCTATTTACCGGCAGACGGAGCTGCCAGTGAATGGAGGAAGTCCTATGCGCATAGCACTTCCACGAGAGATGGTGTTACCTTGCTGTGGAGCTTTTCAAAGGTTTGTTTATTGCAAAATTTCGCAGTCCCCTATATTAATCTATGGGGAGTGGTTTAAGAAATGTTAAATAGGTACGTAAATTGTGCGATGGCTATTTTATAAAGAAAACTGCTGCTTTCTCCATTTTAATGTCTGATCACACTTTAGTACATATACCACTAACCATCTATATATGTTCACCATATAGTGAATGTAGATAAATGCTTCTATGGAGTTATATCTAGTATGGACATACCCTAATCAAAATATTTTTGTACCTCATTCCTACCTCACAATTGCTGTAATGTAGGCAGGACAGCACCCATTCTGGGGGACTGTCTCAGCGTCTCACCAGCTAGAGAGATATATCAGTAGTGCAAGTGGAAGGGAAGGGGGTTGGAGGTGCGACCATGTATCCATGTGACACAACCACTTACCAACTCTGAGGCGGCCGTGCCTATGTCCCGATTCCAAAAATTGTAATGTTGAGAGGTATGCTTATTTTTTAGAATGTGCTCATATTTACATATGATATATTTGACATTTTTACTCTAGCCTGAGTGACCTCTGATAGAGTGTGGGCAATATACAGTTTACTCATTTTCATTGTTTTTGTGATCTGGACACACTAAAGCTATGACAATACTTCTCTTATAGGAAAAAATATGCTACTTAACTGCTATGCTCTAATCTAGAACCTGCCAAAGAAAGTGCACATAGGTTATATAAATTATAGCTATCACAACTGGTAAACTATGCAAAATAAATTATTCATTTCTTGATTGCTAACTGTTAGGAACCCCTCCAGCCGGCAAAACACAACCCGAATTCTACTCTGCCAATTAGGTGTTCACTGGAGCCCCTGGTGGTGGGGACAGACTGGGCTGCAGACTGACAGAGGGTCGTGAAGTGTCTACCGGCTGGGGAGAACCCAGACAAGCGGAGTGAGGTCCACGCACAGGTCAAGGGCCGGCAGCAGGTAGCAATTCCAGTTAACAAGCCGGGGTCAGGGGTTACAAGCAGATAGCAGAAACGGTAAACAGGCCAGAGGTCAGGGTCACAGGATACACAAGCGAAGTCCAATTCCAAGCCAAGGGTCATACACGGGAAATCAGCAGAAGTTCAGTATACAGGAACGGGAACAAGCAGGTCAGCAGACTGGAGAGCAGAAGCTATAACCGGCAATGAGGTAGCAGACCTCATTGCCTTAAATACTGACCACAGCCAATCAGAGCCTGGCTCTGATAGTACACAGCCCCCTGCATCTATATTAATTAGCCCGCAGGCTAGTAACTCCGGTGAGCGCATGCGCCCGGCCTCTCATTGCCAAGACACAGCGCTGAAGCGTCCAACCGTTGCCCCGACAACGGCCGTGTCATAGGCGGAAGTGACGTCCCGGTCGCCATAGCGACGGCCGGGACGCAGGTCAGGGAGTCACGGTGGTGCACTGCTCGTAACAGTACCCCCCCTTGAGGAGGGGTCGAGGGACCCCGACATCCAGGTTTTTTTGGGAATCTCCTGAAGAAGTCCTTCAACTGTTTAGGAGCATGGAGTTGTCTCCGCGGAACCCAAGACCGCTCTTCTAACCCGCGCTCCCTCCACTGCACCAGGAAGTGCATTTGCCCTTGCACTTTTTAGAATCCAGGATCCTTTGTACCACGTATCTTCGTGGTTTGCTTAAATTTCCCCCAGGCATATTTGAAGATTGAATTTGGCTAGGATATAGCACCGGTTTCAACAGAGAACAATGAAACGTGTTGGGGATTCTCAAGGAGCCCGGAATTTTTAGCCTAAATGCCACAGAATTAACCTGCTTAATGATGGAAAACAGCCCGATGAACTTAGGGCCTAACTTCTTGCAAGGCTGTCTAAGCCTGATATTTCTTGTAGACAACCAAACTTTCTGGCCCACCTTGAGGGAGCAGATGGTACGATGGCGGTCCGAATTTTTTTTTGCCACAAATGAAGCTTGTCTTAATGATGACTGGACCTTCTTCCAGATAGCTCTGAGATCCCTGGCAGTGGAGCGGATCTCCTGGATACCAACGGACTGAGTATAAAGAGTTAGACCTGGGGTGAAAACCATAATTGCAAAAAAACTGAGAGGTTTTGGTAGATGAGTGACAGGAATTATTATAGGCAAATTCCGCCCAGGGTAACAAGGAGGACCAGTTGTCATGGAACTCTGATGTGTAGCAATGTAAAAACTTCTCCAAGGACTGGTTAACCCTCTCAGTTTGCCCATTTGATTGAGGGTGATATGCGGATGACAAACTGACCTTGATTCCGAAAAGGGTACAGAAGGATTTCCAGAATTGTGCTATGAACTGAGACCCCCGGATCAGAGACGATGTCAGTAGGAAGTCCATGGAGTCGGAAAATATGTTGAATAAATAAGACGGCCAAATCTCGAGCAGTAGGGAGTCTGGTTAACGGAACGAAATGTGACATTTTACTAAACCGGTCTACCACAACCCAAACGGTATTGTGTCCTTTAGAGAATGGCAGATCCACTATAAAGTCCATGGACAAGTGCGTCCATGGTTTTGCAGGAATGGCCAAAGGAACCAACTGACCTACTGGACGAGTCCTGGGAATTTTGTTTCTGGCACAAACCTCACAAGACAGGACGTGATCCTTGACGTCAGCAGACAAAGATGGCCACCATACAGTACGGGAAAGAATTTCCAAGGTTTTGAAGACTCCAGGATGCCCAGCAGTCTGATTATTGTGTGCTTCAGCAAGGACTGCCTTCCTTAGATGAACTGGGACAAACAAGCATCCTACTGGAGTATTATCAGGAGCCAATTTATGAAACCTTTGTAGGGTACAGCTTAGGTCTTGGGTTAACCCAGCATGGATCACAGACATGGGAACAATAGGTTCTGGACTAGTAACCGGAGCATGATGAGCCAGGAAACTTCTGGACAGGGCGTCTGCTCGGACATTTTTAGAACCAGGACGGTAGGTGATTATAAAGTTAAACCGAGTGAAGAACAGTGACCAACGAGCCTGTCGGGGGTTCAGTTGTTTGGCTGACTGTATATACTGCAGATTCTTATGATCCGTGATAAGGGAGATCTGGTGTGCAGCGCCTTCCAACCAATGTCGCCATTCCTCAAAGGCCCATTTAATAGCCAACAGCTCTCGGTTTCCCACATCATAGTTGGTTTCCGCTGAAGAGTACTGACGGGAAAAATAGGCACATGGATGTAAGCGGTGGGTATGTGGATTTTTTTTGTGACAAGATGGCCCCAGCAGCGACGCCAGAGGCATCTACTTCAAGAATAAATGGTACCTTAGGATCTGGGTGTCTAAGGACCTGAGCAGACACAAAGGCTTTCTTCAGGGTTTCAAATGCAGTTATTGCCTGTGGTGACCAATCAGCTGGATCACTTCCCTTGCGGGTCTAGGTGACGATAGAAGCCACGATATCAGCAAAGCCGCCAATAAATCTCCTGTAGTAATTGGCAAATCCCAGGAATCTCTTTACCGCCTTGAGGTTATTTGGTTGTACCCAATCCAGAATTGCTTGGACCTTGGTTGGGTCCATGGAGAAACCTTCTGAGGAGATTATATAGCCTAGGAAGGATACCTTCTGGACCTCGAACTCGCATTTCTCGAGCTTAGTGTAGAGATGATGTTCCCGCAATTTCTGTAGGACTTGTCTGACATGACCCTGGTGCACTGACAATGATTCTGAATATATGAGGATGTCGTCCAAGTAGACAACAACGAAGTGTCCCAGAAACTCACGTAACGCCTCATTAATCAAATCCTGGACTACTGCAGGGGCATTACTAAGGCCAAACGGCATGACCAGATATTCGTAGTGGCCCGAGAGCATGTTGAATGCAGTCTTCCACTCATCACCTGCTCTAATACATAAGAGGTTATAGGCACCACGAAGATCAATTTTTGTGAAGATAGTTGCCCCTCTTAGTTGGTCAAAAAGTACAGAGATGAGAGGAAGGGGATAGGTGTTCTTAACCGTAATGAGATTCAGCCATCGGTAGTCGATACAGGGTCTGAGTCCAATGTCCTTCTTGGATACAAAGAAGCATCCTGCTCCTACTGGGGACTTGGATGGCCTGATGAAGCCTTTCTCCAGGTTTTTGTCAATGTATTCCTGCATGGATTTGGTTTCTGGACCGGAGAGAGAGTACAAGCATCCCTTGGGTAATTTAGAACCCTGAATGAGCTCGATGGCACAGTCGAAATCCCGGTGCGGTGGTAGAGTGTCAGCAGCCTTTTTGGAGAAAACATCCCAGAAGTCAAGATACTGTGAAGGAAGCTGCTCCGGAATAGGCTGAATCACACGCAGAGGTAGTGTCAAGCAAGACTGGGTAAATTAAGAGCTCCACTGGACAATTTCTCCTTTCACTCAATCCATGACAGGGTTATGGCGGGATAGCCAGGGGTGGCCCAGGAACAAAGGAACTGATGGACATTCGATAAGGAGGAAGACTATGGATACCGAGTGGAGAGCTCCAATGTTCAATTGTAGTAGCAGGGTCTCCCAGGTAATCTTGCCCCCTGGCAATGGACTGCCATCTAAACCCCATACCGTAATGGCAGATTTGAGTTTAATCCGCGGAATTCCAGCAAACTCGATGTCAAGGAAGTTGCCTGCAGCTCCACTGTCAATGAAGGCCGACAGGTTCACCGAACCGGCACTAGACATGGGTTGTGCAGGAATTAACATAGCATTTTTTGAGGAAACAATTTGCAGACCTAGGTAAACTTTCCCCTCGTTCCCTAGGCATGCTCTTTTCCCGGCTTATTTGGGCAGGAACGGGAGAAGTGGCCCTTAGTGCCACAATAAAGACATAGGCCTTGTGATCGCCTCCTGTCTCTTTCCTCAGAGGAGAGACGATACACTCCAAGTTGCATAGGCTCCTCGTCATCCGTGACAACAGGAATCAAGGCAGATGGAAGAGAAGATGCCTCCTTCTCAGACTTGCGTTCCTTAATTCTTCTGTCAATTTTAATGGCGAGGTGCATCAGATCCTCCAATGAGGTAGGAGTTGGGTATTGCACCAAAGAGTCTTTAATCTGTTCCGACAGACCTAGACGGAACGGACTACGTAAGGCAGGGTCATTCCATCTACTATCAGGTGACCATCTACGAAATTCAGCGCAGTATTCCTCTGCCGACTGCGGCCTTGTTTCAAGGCCCGTAGATGAGCTTCAGCGGAGGCCATGCGGTCCGGGTCATCATATTGTAGACCTAATGCCTCAAAGAAAGCGTCTACTGACTGCATGGCAGGACTGGTCTGCGGCAAGGAAAAAGCCCAGGACTGGGGGTCACCCTGTAGAAGGGAAATGATAATCCCAACTATTTGCTGCTTTGAACCGGAGGAGCGGGGTCTCAATCGAAAATAGAGCTTGCAGCTCTCCCTAAAATTCCGGAACAGGGATTTATTTACGGAGAACCGGTCCGGTAAATTCATTTTGGGTTCACAGGGGGAATCTGGAGTGGATTGCGAGGTTTTTGCAAGTTCCTCCTGAACGGACAAACGCTCAGCCAATCCCTGGATAATCTGGTACAAGGACTCAACATGGCCTGCTAAGGCTTGCGCTGAAGACGGTGTGGATCCGCTTCCATCCATCACAACCTCGTCTCAGTGTGTGGGCCGGTTATAATGTTAGGAACCCCTCCAGCCGGCACAACACAACCCGGAATCTACTCTGCCAATCAGGTGTTCACTGGAGCCCCTGGTGGTGGGGACAGACTGGGCTGTAGACTGACAGAGGGTCGTGAAGTGTGTGCCGGCTGGGGAGAACCCAGGCAAGCGGAGTGAGGTCCACGCAGAGGTCAAGGGCCGGCAGCAGGTAGCAATTCCAGTTAACAAGCCGGGGTCAGGGGTCACAAGCAGATAGCAGAAACGGTAAACAGGCCAGAGGTCAGGGTCACAGGATACACAAGCGAAGTCCAATTCCAAGCCAAGGGTCATACACGGGAAATCAGCAGAAGTTCAGTATACAGGAACGGGAACAAGCAGGTCAGCAGACTGGAGAGCAGAAGCTATAACCGGCAATGAGGTAGCAGACCTCATTGCCTTAAATACTGACCACAGCCAATCAGAGCCTGGCTCTGATAGTACACAGAATCCTGCATCTATATTAATTAGCCCGCAGGCTAGTAACTCCTGTGAGCGCATGCGCCCGGCCTCTCATTGCCGGGACGCAGCGCCGAAGCGGCCGGGTCATAGTCGGAAGTGACGTCCCGGCCGCCATAGCGACGGCTGGGACGCAGGTGAGTGAGTCGCGGCAGTGCCGGCTCGTAAAACTAACAGAGTAAAATATATTTGCTTGATCATTTCTACAAATCATTTTAAGTAGTCTAATGGACAAATTTGTTTTGTCATTTGTAAAGTCGCTTACATAAAATACATTTGTACTACTGTAGCTGTTCTTGGAAAAAAAATATAAATATTTATGTTTTATCTGACCAGCTTTCATTAAAGAGAGGAATATGCAATGTTTTCATAAACAAATGATGGATTCCGTCCAGATCAATAAACCTTTTTTAAGTACTGTGCTGTATGGCATAGCTTATTTTAAATATAATTATTTGAATTGGTGACTGCAAGCTCCTTTAATGACACCTGGTTGACCTTTATGATCTCTTGCAGAACACAATTTACTAAGTTACTTTATGTCTTAAGGACTTGCAGCATCTTGATCTTAGTTGAATCATCACATTAAACAATATATAACAATATAACAATAAATTGTTCTGTGTTAATAACCAAAGCTTACATAAATTATTTTAAATTACAAACCTAACAAAATGATATTTGGTAATCAACAGATAATGTATACCAATTAACCATATAAAATAAGCAGTTTGCTCAGTGGTAGGAAGCAACCCCTATGTATCCAGCGTTCAGCCATAATTGGTAATTTCCTAACCTTTATCCTCAAGACAGATGATAATTACTTATGCTCGGCAAGAAAAAATACAATATGGATGATATATAGAGTGTTGGAGAAAATGCAGGAGAAATGAGTTATGATTTACCTGCTTTACGATTAAAGCTGTCAAACAAGGAGAAAGTTGAACCCAAAATAATAAATGAACAAGGATTAGGACCTCTATCTGCAGCTTAATTTGTTATGATAATATACTTGTGATTTGTGTGCTATGCTCATAATGTAACCATGATATAACTCCTGACACAATTAGCTGTGACCCTTTCTCCCATCCACCACTAAGGCCCCAAAAATTCCAGCCTCTCTGTGGTTTGGATCTGTTTGTGGCGGTTTAAAGTATGGTTTACTCCCAAGGTTGCTGGCTGGGAATGAATACAGTAATTATACTTCTTCAGTCACCCAAGGAAAATATATATTTATTCTGCATTAAACCAAGACATGCTGATAAAACTGCATATGTCAATGAATATTCAAGACAGAAACAAACTGATTTATACTTGTTGTCCTGCTGGGATTTAACAGAGCTTTTGTTAACATTCAAAGACTCCATTCCTGAAACAAACGATATTATTTATTTCAACAATATCTCATGTTTCTACTTCCAATTTTTACATTAAAAGAATATTTGACTTTAGGTTAAGATGCTACATGGTAGATGGCACGGACAATATGTGTTTTGATTACCTTGTTAAAATAAACGAGTAAAGAAAACAATTTCATTAACTGTCCTTAAGAAAAGACTGGAAAAATTCAGCTATGTAATGGGCACTTAATTGTAAAACAGGTGGTTCTGTTTTAATTCCAAGAAGGGCTGTAGCTAGGGCGGTACGGCATATGCGACTAGGAATATAGGGGGCGCCATCCAGCAGCCACCTGTCATTTCTCTCCAGTTCTTTTCTTCACAGCTTCTGGTGACTGGCTCCTCCCCGGCTACATAATGACATCAGTGAGATAAGATGGTTGTCAGAACTGAAGGTGCTTGAGCAGTGGGAGTTATGAGTGCAGCCACTGACAGCTCACTCCCCACTATGCATATACGGTATAACTCCAAGTCAGCAATTCCCACCATCCTGAATAATTTAAGAAATTGATAGCCCGTGTAACTAAAGAGGATCTTTATGCCATGTAGGGGTGAAGAGAAGAAGGTCCAAGACAAGTATGGAGGATAGAAATTCAGAAATGGACTCTTTACTGGATATGAGTGAAGCCTCTAATAGTGAATTGGTGAAAATTACAGCCCAGACTATTTAATGTGGCGGATGTAGAGATTCCTCCTCATCTCAACAAGACTTCAAAAGATGTACGAATTTAAAAGCCTGGGAGACAATACACCAGACAAGGTTGAATCCCTGCACCCAAACAATTCTTTGAAGCATTCAGGCTCAAAGAAGAAATATCACGTCAAAACATCTTGCAATCACTATAGCCTAACTCAGTCCCCCACTAACATATGTGGCTGGCAGGATCACAGAGTATGCAGAGAAATTGACAAATACTGTTCAAGATTAATGGGTTCTCAACATTCCAGATTCTTTCTGGTCATTAAATAATTGGGGCTTTAATTATTGACCTAGATTTAAGTAGACTCAATCACTTTATCAATGCAAGACATTGAATATGTAGTATATTAATTACATTTTCAGTACTATAAGCAAAGGGAATTTTATAGCATACCTAGATATTCAGAATTCCATATCTGTGCTGCAGTTCATCATCAGAGATACCTGTGGTTCTGTGTCATGACTTCATGAGCCAGGCAGATAGAAGTTCATAGCTGATTATCTCAGCAAAAAAAAAAATTATCCATGAGTGGACTCTGCACTAGGAAATATTACTAACAAGATAGCCCTTAAGTAGACATAATGCCAACATTTCAGAACAAAAGTGCCCAGATTCTTCTCTCATCACAAAGTTCCAGGAACATAAGAGACAGATGCTCTCTTCCATTTCCTCATATGGCTCACACCATTCAAAAGATAAAGAAAGTAAAAGTTATAGCAATCCTTCCATTCTAGCCACGATTTCGGCCCGTGGCTTGCAGTAATTCTTTGGTGATCTATTATAAAGATTGGAAGAAGTTCATCATGTGGTGTGAGCCTAAAGTGGATCCAGCTTTGGCTACTATTGTACATGTTGTTGAATTTCTGCAGTTTGGCCTTAGCAAAGGTCTCACCCTCTGAACTAAAGGTACTGTTGCCTGCACTCAATGACCCTTTAGATACCAAGTTAGCTTCAAAGACTTATTATATATTTTTTTCAAGCAGTAAAGATAATGTATCCTCTCATTAACTCCATACTGGTATCGTGGGATCTCAATTTATTTCTCAACACTGTGATGTCTGATTCCTTTGAACCTTTACAAAAAGTTTCCTTAAGATGGCTTACACTGAAGGTAGTATTTGAATCTTGAAGGCTCACTAAACTAGAGCAGTGTCAGTCTCTGAGCACATAGGGCTCAGGCCTCACAGAGGATCTTTGCAAAGCAGTCAGATAGTCATCTATTCATACCTTCACTACACATTAGCTACTGGATGTGATGTAATATGCTGATGCACAGTTTGGGAGATATGTTCTCCATACAGTTACTTAACAAAACTGTCTTCATTATGCAGCGGCAATGTTTTAGTAACTGTTTCAACACTTAACCTGCAGAGTTTGACATTGCCGCTTTCAATTAAAGGGAATAGAAGTCTCACTGACGTTAAAGGCTCCTGACGGACACTTCAGTAGTTGGACTTACTTGTGATCAGCATACTGCGCCAATCGGACAGCTGCAACTTCGGTATACAGGTAAGTCTGGTTTTCTTGCCATCGTTTTTTTACAGATTCGTTCTTTTAATTGTAGAAGTTCTCGGTGACAGAAAATTCTGCACCAAAAACGCGTACCCCACCCCTTATAAATATTTATTACTCCGCTAAGAGAATCAATAGTATGAGCACATAATTGTTAGCCAATCCTCCAACCCATGCATCAAAATCAAGGAAGATGGTAATCTATCTACGTATATCTTCTACACAAAAAAAAAAATGGTCACAAAAAGCATCTTACATTTCACACCTCACACATCCCATCAATCTTAAGAGTGAGAGTTCCAGAACCAGACATAAATGTTCCAAAAGCTTTGCAGTAAATCTATTTGAGAGAGATTATAATTACAGAATCAACTAAGCGTATAGGGCATCCGAATAGTGTGATATATAATTTCTCATATATCCAATTAATCAATCCAATTCAAGAGAATACAAGATCAAATTCTTGGGTAATTTATGTAAAGAATAATATATTATTTACAACATTTTACAATCCATTGGCATATTTTACACAAAGACATGCCTCTATCGGACGCTGTGGGAAGTAGAGTATGAGCTGGAGAAGATCCCACAATATTCGGGATAGGCTAGGACATAGCCATCGGACGTCAGGGAAATTAACCATCAATAAATTCAAATGTTCTTTTTAAATGCGGAAAGTGTAGAGCATGCATTAACTTTTTCGCCAATTTGTGCTACAGTAGCTCTTCTGTGGGACTGGACCAGACGGGCTAGCCTTCGCTCCCCACGCGAATCAATGAGCCTTGGGCACCCATGTCACTGGTTGCCCTTACTTGGACCACTTTTGGTAGATACTAACCACTGCATACCAGTAACACCTCACAAGACCTGTCATTTTGGAAATGCTCTGACTCAGTTGCCTAACCATCTAATTTGACCCTTGTCAAAGTCACTCAGATCCTTAAGCTTGACAATTATTCCTGCTTCCAACACATCAACTTCAAGAATTGACTTCACTTGTTGCAGAATATATCTCACCCCTTGACAGGTGCAGTTGTAGCGGGATAATCAATGTTATCCGCTTCACTTGTCAATGGTTTTAATTTTGTGGCTGATCGGTGTAGGTCTGTTATTATTTTCAAAAGCTGCTGAATTATTTCTCTTTTGAAAAAATAAACTTTAATGAGCCTAAAGACCTTATATGTGAATTTAAATGAGACACGGTTTATTCTACTTAATAAGTATTTCTACCAGCAAGTACAAAGCAATAAATGATTTTTACATGGAAACATTTAAGTCGATGTCTGGCATTGCAATAGATTCCTGTGATTTTTCCAGACAGACAGTAAAGTTAGAGTAAATTTGCCATCCTTAAATAAAATGTACATATCATATGAGATGATTTTATTCTGGGCTTCAATCCAAACCACAAGATCTAGCATCGACAAATGCTGTAGGTCTCCCCTGACCAAGGTTCAGACATGTCAGCGCATCGGAGAGATTGATCTGCTTTTATGGAGCAGTTTGAACAGCAAATTATACAAACATTTTCTCAAATGAAGATAACCCCACATTCGAACATCCTGTACTCAGCTAACTAACATAATGGACAGGTGTTACATATTTAATAATTTTGTAAAAATACCACAACAGATACAAAATCCAAACTATGTATTATATGTTAATGATTCGGAATTGTGTTCATATGCCACACTAAATATAAACCGGTAAAAGAAAGTGCACACACTTTACTTTGATTAATCACATATTTATTATCTGAATCAATCAACTACAATGAAAATTTATAGTAGAGGTAGATAATAATATATTGTAGAGGTAGATAAGGGACGTTAACGTGTAAGTATGGGTGTGCAGAAGCATGTTATGCCCCTTTAAGATCCGGCTAATATCTTGAAATACATTAGATGTAAGACGTAAATTTCGTACCTACCAAAACCAAGTGGAAATATAGGAGTTGATAAAGATGATTGTCGTATCTTTGCTCTGGACACATCAATATGCTTCAGGTTTAAGGTTGCATGTGTATTACGATGCATGCAACTCACAATGCTGATGTGCAAATTAAAGTGTGAAAATGTACGTTTATGCCCAAACGAGACATTTTAACATTCAACTCTAGATTAGGCTTAAAATAAGTACTTGACAGGTTTATCATTTTGCGATGCACACTGAAAAATGCCAGGTCATTTCTTTTGCTGCAACATATATGTTCTAACCAGTTTCAGACTTAAAATGGTTCTCTATCTAAATAAATGTAACATACAGGCATTTACACAGTGAATATTAACAGTGCTTACATCACATTCTTTATATACTGATTGTGTTGATGTTTCTGTTTGACCTGTTGCGTACTTATGATCTGGAGCAGATGAATATTAAATCCTTGCAGATAATGAAATAGATACATGTTGTGCCACAGTTTTCATTCCTTGGTTTGTTTAATGTTAAGAACCCCTATACTAACATGACATGGTACTTGTACTTACTACATTATTGTAAAAGGGTGGACATCTTGGTTACGAGTAAATCTAGTTCATAAACGAACATAAATATGACTACACTAGAATTACCTTTTCATCCAGGTCAGAAACTCAGCTTAAAAATAAAAAATATTTGCAACTAAAATACCCCAATGATTGAAGCTAACAATACAGTAAAATAATAAATTTTCAATAAAAAAATAAATCACTGCTTCAGAACAAGAATTTGCCACAATTTATCTGTAATCAAAGGATTTGATTATTTAACAGAAGGGAGGTCAGTCTTCTGTATTCTCATTTTTCCGCCATAAGAAGTTTTCATTCTCCGCCCAAAGTGAATTATCCCAATTGTCTTTCTTAGTCACTGAAGGCAAAATGCTACTCTCACAAACCTTTTCAATCACAGACAAGTCCGTGAGTCTATTGATACTTTCATCATTTTGATCACTGAGAATATCCCAGAAGTCTTTAGGGCGCTGTTTTGATTTGGTTGTTGCCAGTTCATTTTGAGAGCTCATTGGCAGACCAGCTGGCCGATGGGTAAAAAGATCATCAAGTATAGATGTGTCCCCAAGCAATTCCGTCACAAAGTTTGTCTCCATTTTTGATGTCAGATTTTCTTGTTTAAATGATTGGTCTTGTGCAAAATATCCGCTTTGCTCAGAAGACCTACTTGTATGTGGCTTTGCCTTTTTGTAATCCCTGTCTAAAATTTGTTCCTTTTCATGTGCATTTATATGACTGTTCTTTTTCTTGGCTCTCTTGAGAAAACTATCCTTATTCCTGGAGTATGAGGCACAATTATTTTCAATAATGTGACATTCCAATGTGTTTGCACAGCTATTACTGGTATTATCATTTACATCCACTGAAATAGCCACAGGTGCAGTTTCTTTAGCTAAGTGACTTGGATGTTTCATTACACATTTTTTTCTCTTTTTTTTGACTTTGTCTATGTGGTCCTTGGCCTTCGGTTCATGTTCTTTCTTCTCTCTTACAGGTAATGGATCTTGTACTGGGTACAGAACTTCCACCTCAGAATGCTGACTGGTATAAAATTCTCTGAGCATAGCTTGCCGAACGTGTGATTTGACATTGACAAGATGATGAGCAAGCTGTTCTGCAGAAGCCATTTTGAAATATGCCACCATTTGCTTAAAATGCCTCCTATAAAATCAAGAACACAAATTAAGCTCCAATTTTTAATTTGCCACTGTACACATAATAATAAAAAGACATACATTTATACCATCCTAGATTCCCATTGAGATTTGTAATGTATATATGCAATCCTTTTAAAAAAAAAAGTTACACTAAAACATTTTCTAATAAATATCTTATTTCAAAGGTGAACTAAAGAGAAAATTGATTTTAAATATGTAGAAGAGAGTGACTTTATAACACCAAATGCACAAAGGCATAATTAAGGACAACATTTTGACAATGCGTCTCTAATAATGTCATTTCAGAAATACAATTACAGTAACAGCAATAGTGGTAACTCTTTGGAAAAATTGTCTCTCATATGATGACTTATATATTTGATTTATGCTTTTAGTTGTGAATGTGCACAGAAAGTTACAACACTACTGGACACAATTATGAACGGGTGACTGGTTAGATCTTTACAGGGAGATATGGAATACGTTACTTGTGGGTAAAGGCAAGCAAATGCCCTAGCAACCTTCAGAAATCTGGTTTTATTCCTCTGATTTGCTTCTCTATCTCTAGCGCTATACTGACTGTGGGCCAAAGTGACCACCTTGCATCTAACTGTAATTGTACTCTTTCCTTTGAGTGGTAAAGGGCACAGTTATGTATAAACGCTGTCTGCTACAGTGCTGAGGAAAGATTTTTTTTTATTTTTTTTTAAAGGTGGGAATGTCCTTGCATTTAAGTGGTTTAGTTTTTGTGTATGGTTCCAACTTTAATAGTGAGTAAATCCTTGTACTTATTCACTTTCTTGTCACAGATGACAGATTTCTAGAAATGTAATTTATAACACAAGTCATGATCTTTTACATACGAGGTGCTGTTTTATGAATGGTATTTTGTTTGCCCTTTTGCTATGCAATATCCTAATTAACCTTCCTTTTGTACTGGGAACATGCATACAAGTCTTCCTAGTTAAATGTTTGTGTAAAAATTATACCTTGTTTCTACTGCTTGACCATCGTCAGCATACCATTAAATAAGGATCTTTGCAAGTTACCTTTCTAAACTTTCTTAGCTATAAATGAATAACAAAACTACACTTATTTGTATCTATACTATAACTATATTTTGTGATCAAGACGATTATCCACCAATATATTTCACAAGCTGAGCTAATTTCAAGCAATCTGCAACAAGCTTACTAACTTTTGTTGCATGATGTCTTATTTTACTGGAAGTCTTAATTACGCTAGTGGTTCCCAATGTTAATCAAGACCATATTTTATTCTTTGGACATGAAAACAGTTTCCTAAACACATATGTGCAGAGGTTTGATTATGTTTAGTAGGAGAACAGCTAGTGCTGACAAAGGGATATCCAAATCTTTGTTTTTTTACTTTTTCTTCTTCTACATTTATCCATGTCCATGGCTCTATACCAAAACTATGTCAAGATTTCAGGCAAGTGTCAATGCAAACGCTAAATTAACATTTCACTGGTGTCAAAGTAGGGGATACAAATCAAGAACCTGGGCTTAAATAATAAAACTAGTATGCTGAGCTGGGAGTCTGTTCTGTCGGGTAAAAAAAAACAACAGAATTAAATCTGCATTATATTCATATATTTAACAAAAACTTTTTCACATTACAATGCCACATATTTGTTGTTGAGCAGTGAACTATATCGGGTACATGTCAAGAAAATGGATGTCAGGAATACATTAATAGCTTACAGAGGACTATGCATCTAGCAACGAAAACAAGTTTCTCTATGATCCTGTTGAACTGAAAGTGAGCATTAAATCCACCACACTCTCTGCGCTATCCTCTCTCTCAGGGCTGCTTCCTGCAGAGGCCCAGCAGGAGAATTGTGGTGTTAAGAGAAAGCTGACCTGGGAACAAGCAATGTGCAGTAGAGCTCAACTGCGAAGGGCTGTCAATGTAGACAGCTTCCTATATACCTCACAACTCTTCTGCTGTGTGGGCTGGAGGAATTGGGTCAGGATGGGAGTGAGCATAGTGCATAAAGAGAGCACTGGAGTTAATGCTCTCTTCTGGGTGATCTGGGCCACGAGGAAACCTTATGTTGCTTAAATAACATTGGAGGACCTCTTTAACACCATGTGGTAGGCAAGGCCATAATATTAATTGTAATAATTGTCTAACCTTGCATATAACTAGCACTTTGTTGCACATTGACAGTTATAGCAGCATCATCTGAAGGTTTAGAGTGAGCTCAACTGCAGCTCATTCATAGCCATGAAAGATGCTATTGAGTTACAGTGTGTGTTACTCAAGTGAAAGACTCTGTGGTCCATGACCTCAACAAACCCCCGTGCATGAATTGCATCCATTGTCTTTCTTCCTATACCCTGAATATTAGGCAAGGAGACTGCTGAAAGATAAAAGTAGAAACAGGACATAATCTGGCTTCAGTCATATCTAAATTTGCTAAGCTAAAGCCTAGAAATTAAATGGATTTCATTATTTCCTAACATGAAATAAAACAACTCCTTATCTGTATTTGTTAACAGTGTGGCTAAGTAATGTTAGGATGATTTGTTTGCATTAACAAGCAATAACCTTTAAAATAAGCATTTTGCCATTGGAGCACTCTGATTTTATATAGCTAGAAATGTTGTATGAAATATGATTTTTAAAGTAAACAATGTTAGTATAATACTCCTTTAATTCATGAGACAATTCTGCAGAATGAGCAGTCATTAAACAGTTTGGTGCACAAGTATACATTTTCCAAACTCCATTCCCACTGCACAGATTTCACATGATAGTATACTGTTTATTAATTATGTCCAGAATCCATTCTGGTGGATTAGCAAATAAATATTTGGGTTGTTTTTGGAGATTAAAGGATTGCAAATTCAGGACACTGCAGTCTTATTTATCCAAATCCCAGTTTGGTATTTTGTTTGCAGCTGCCCAGAAAGTTTTACCGTTCATTTGCCAAGAAAATGACCTAAGCCATAACCTGACAGTGTGACCTTCTCAGGGATGAGGATTGCCTTACTCACTTCCCTTTATAAAAGTCATGCTGGGTATGCCATGTTATTGTCCCAGAAATATTAAAAGCAAATAAAAAGTTGTCTGTGAAATGCTGTTATTTTTGTATTGTGCTTTGCAGTTCCTTTATTCAGCCTATTAATGTAGTAAAAAAAATGAATGATATCACTAGGACATGATGCCCAAAGTGTCAGCATTCTCATGGCTATTGGTTCAGCCTCCCAAAAATCGGTCTCCACTGTATTTAGGTGACAGGTACACTTTAACAGTACAGTAGATTAGATTGTTGTACTAATAAATAGACACAGTTGCATGTTATTGCATGTGTGCAATATGAATATATTAACAATCACTACATCTTATTTTTTTTTACATTATACATGGATAATTGTATCCAATACTGTAATTGGAATATTGTGACAATATCAGGAAGTAAGATCACAGGCCAAATGCTTTTATCCAAGTCAAGGAAATTGAAGGTGACTAATATTTTTTTTAACTATTTACAGTAGGGGTACACAGGATTGCCTAATGAACAGTGAAGCACATCGGAACAAAACATTTATGCAGATACTATTTCCACGAAATATATGTACATAAAATGAGATTTTATTGTTCAGACAGGACAAGTTCCTGAAAATGACATTCTTGGAGCTGAATGGTCATGAGCAGGGAAGACAGTATTTCCAGTTGCTCGAGACTCCCATATCTCTCCAAGGTTATACAAAAAGGAATTTTTCTCACTGGATAGATTTTAGCAAGTGTAGGGTCTTTAATTAAAAAGTGCAACAATTTCCAATTTTTTTTAACAAACATTCAACTCTTTCAATTCATACCTACTCCAGCCTATTATCTAAGACTCAATGGGGCTCATAGTCCTTACTGTACTCTGTCTGTGTTTGCGTGCCCTTTCCTCCTCTCCAAGTGTAAGGAGGTGCAACTATGAAAACCGCAAATGGATGTAGGCGAACGCCTTTATTTGTGGCCATGCACGGTACAAATTTCCGTATTTGAAGCAAAACACACGGGCCTTTGTCCAAGTCATCATGAGCCCTAATATTTGTATAAGTTGTAAAGCACTCTGCACTCACTGATGTCACATTTATGACTTATGGAATTGTTGAATTTTATAATACAGCATGATTCTTTCAATTTTCATACAGCATATTCATTTTAGCGGCTTGATAATGGGAGTGTGGTGTGTGCTTCGTATTACAGTACAACAATTGTGTTGACAGAGTTCTCAAGGGCTTCACTATGCTAACTTAAATGTTACTTTAAAATATTTGCTTTTGAGAAAGAATAGAAAAGAAATGTATGTTCAATAATGGTGCACTATTCTGGCAGTTATTTAGATGTAATTCTGTTCTGAGTGTGTGACGTTTTTTTATTTTAAATTCAATAGATATTAGAAGGTAAAATTATAATACTTTAATTCAAAATATTAAAACCAGTTTCCAGGGAAATAAGGTAAAAAATGTGTGTGTCAATGTGGTGTATTAAATATACATTCTGGGAGCTGAGAAAAAAATATTTACATAGAAAAAAATATATGTGGTATAATCAATCTTCATTCAAATATTATCCTTGTCATTAATCATTGGTTTTCCATCTAGGCGGTATCAGAGGGTGTTTCAGAGGGATTCTGAGTTTAAATTCATAGCTGGTGGCTTTTCTCAGTATTGTATTCACAAAAAACTGAATACTTTTTATCCAATTAAAAATAGTGTAAGTATGTTACACTTATAAGCGAATCGGGTATAGATTGTGCTCAGTGATTCAGTTTTCCAGGTACCGTGCTGTCCGTAGCCTTGAATTTTGTGGATTAGGCTATGATGAATCTATATAGCTGGAATTGGACTGCTATGTACAACCTGTACTGCCAAGTATTATTACAGGTTCTACATAGCATTAAGAGTACTTTCTAATGTACACTTAATATTATATGGTAGCACTTCCCAGTAACAACTATTGAATATTTAATGTTTCTTTTGGTTCAATCGGGAGAAGATCTTGCATAAATTTTACATATCAAATTTAATCTAGTGTGACAGTATTTTCTTTTTTCGTATAAAAAGTATTAGTTTTGAAAGAGTCAAAGGCATTGTAAAACATGAGCGCCAATACGGCATTTGTGGTACTCCGTGCTAAGGATGATTTCACTCTGCTGTGAACAATCAGAAAATTAGGGTCCACTGATCACTTTGCGAATGTTCTTTGTGTGCACAGGACATTACTGTAAATACAGGATTTATTTAAACACGTTGAAAGCACCTTTAGTGTGACACACTGGGGATGGATTGTCAGGGTCTTGTTTATGAGACTAAAATAATGAATTTTATAACCAATTACAAAAGTTCTGTATAGTCTTGTCATAGATTACACCATGTCCCAAGAGCTCTCTGGTTAACGGGTAGAACTAGATGTGCTTGAATACATTTGAAATTCAGAGCCACCACTGGATTCCGTGTTACCTGAGTGACTGTAATCCAGTTGTACTCAACCCAAGGTGTTATAACAAGATAAAGAACCACTGAATCCTTGTGTGTTCAGAAAAGAGATGGTGAATAGCGAAAGTTGAGGGGCAGTATAATAAAGAAGAAGCATGGACTATTAATCTATATTTGTGCTGGTAAGCAAGGGTTTGTGTTTTAAAGGCCAATAGTATAATTAGGGAACATTCTATTACCAAACTTTTCACAAAAACAACTGATTGAACCCAGATATGTATATTTTTAATGACTTTGCCACACTGCATGTTATAGGGTAAAGAAATTCTATTAAGATTTATTTACTTTCTCATTGCATATTCTCTTCATTTACAGATAATGGTACATGGAAACTACACTTGCCCTTGCTGCTGCAATCACACTTACTTTCTCATTGCTTTGGGTGTTTCTCCAACCAGAAACATTGTTTCGCCAACCTGGAGGCTTTTTTTCTGTTTGTGCACCAAAGGATGAACTAAGGGGCTTCCATTTTGGGTGTCTTCTTCCATGTTTTGCTGCGATAATCCTTCTTCTGTGGTAAAATCAGTTTTCTATGGTACAAAACATGTATGGAATTACATTGATTATGTTGATTATTTATATTGTAAAAGGAACTTGTTAACTAACAACTTCTTGCACAAAGAGCAACCCAAAACAATGCAATATGGAATAAAGTCAGTTTCATAATATTTGTCAATACATAATTTACTAACTAAACAAATGCCAGTAGGTCACTATTTACAGACTTGTACTGATGCACAATCAGCAATGAACGCCTCAATTTGCCTTATTACAGGACCATGCACACATCTGTAACAAAGCAGTATCCCTGGGCAGCACAGTGGCCTAGTGGTAAGCACTTCTGCCTCACAGCACTGGCGTCATGAGTTTGATTCCCGACCATGGCCTTATCTGTGTGGAGTTTGTGTGTTCTCCCTGTGTTTGCGTGGGTTTCCTCCGAGTGCTCTGGTTTCCTCCCACACTCCAAAAACATACTGGTAGGTTAATTATCTAAATTAACCCTAGTCTCTCTCTCACTGTGTGTGTGTGTGTGTGTGTGTGTGTGTGTGTGTGTGTGTGTGTGTGTGTGTGTGTTAGGGAATTTAGACTGTAAGCTTCAATGGGGCAGGGACTGGTATGAATGAGTTCTCTGTACAGCACTGCGGAACTAGTGGTGCTATCTAAATAACTGATGATGAAGTATAAGGAAGGCATATTGTTAAGATGAAATAATGTAACTTACACATAAAAGCATTCAATACATATTTTAACAAGAAATAAGAATTTGATGCACAGTCACTATTTTGCTCTTAAAATGTCACATATCTTAGCTACTGAAAGTTTGAAACCCATTGATTTATCATTAAGTGAATGAATGATGCAACAGTCCAGACACAGTGCAATTTGGTAGAAAGGAGAAGTTGAAATAAGTCAGGCAGCAATTACCTAAACCTATTGAAAGATATACATAACTAAGGGTAAAACATCAAGGTATGTCCTATCATGGGGTAAATTAACATTTAGAGCCTATATATAAAAAAAAAAAGACAGACCCTTTGATAATGGCGCTCAATAATGAAAAATAATCATAGTAACCAGATTCCAGTACAATGGTTAAGCAGCTATAAAATTGGAGGATGCAAATCTCCACAATAGAATCAAGCACAGAAAAAAATATTTTTACAGAGCTAACGAACTGAATTAGTGTAAATTAATTCTCCAATTATCAACTTGATGGATTAGTAACAAAATCTGTTTGCGTACCATATCTTGCGTGAAATAGCTCTGCGAATGCTCAGAAACAGACCTTACAACAATGAGCGCAATTGAGAGAATATAATAATGCATTGTATGTATAGTGTGTATTAAGAACATCCTAATGTATGTATAAAAAAAACTAGAAACTATTTTATTAAAGATTATTATATTAGGAGTTGTTAATTTACATTTTATATATATATTATTTTTTTTTTGCATGCGTTCTGATGGAACTTTATATTGCACATATGCATGAGCGTATCCTGTACTGTATTCTGTCTGTTAACATATGGCAAATACTTTGTAGGCAGAGCGTACTTGCGCTCAGATTCAAATGGAAGTGTGTCTTAAGGTCCGTTTGGATTTGAATATGTGCTCCTTTTTAAAAAGCAAGTTGCATGTAGGTTGCACCCGAACATAAATCAGGCTCCAGAATGTCTAGATTTCAAGAAGAATAGAAAAAGTAAATATAACCCTATAATCTAGAGCAGGGGTGCCTATCGATTATGCTGCCTGAGGCTTACAAGGTAGCATAAACATTTATAAGAGTTGTGTGCATACGTAAAGTAGTATGTAAGAATTAATATATGGCACGATTTCTTGAACTGACAAGTATGAGAGATGTGTGTCAGGATGCCTAACTATAGGCAGACAGCTGATCTAGAGTAACAGGTATTTTATCCCTTATAAAAAAAAACTAAAGAAAACAACGATTTTCAGTCAATACTAAACTAGGTATTCTTAAGCAATACATATGTATGAATATTTTTGGATAAGAGAAGTATATCTCATAACATAACTAAACACTGCCAACATTATTATTTGAGGCATTCATGTGTTAACCGATCACCTTTGTATTAATAAGAAATACATTTTTAACAACTGTTTTATTTAATTCATCAAAATGTTCTAAATTGACATAAAAAGAAAATCAGATAATAGATTGCAGTTAACATATCAAACATTACATAAGGTAAATCAGAAACATGGGAAGCAAACAGAATAAAATAATAGGTAAAGAAAAGCATTTTTATTTTAACATACACAATTATCATACTAATGAAACTTATGGGCAAATAACTACCCAAAAGTGATTCAGATTATAATTTTAATAAAAACTGTGTGTTAATCAGCATATATTAACATTGAGGGTTGTTAAGTCTCAAGTACTTCTCCAGTCACTGCGTTAAATTTTAAATTATATGACTTTCCTTCCAGTGAAAAAAAACATCCACGAGGAGCTAATGAAGATTGAATAAAATATTATTAATATTTTATTTAGCTTTACTCATTTCTTGACGGATTATTAAGTCATTAATGTTTCCAGCTTCCTTTTACATCACTAGTGCAATGCCTTCCAGCTACATTCTTCCAGTACCACTGCAAGAAATATTTAACTTTTCCACTAAACCTTGTTAAAAGCAAGTCAGTGTCACCTAACAAAAAGCCAGTGGACAACTTGGTTGATTGAGGAGGTCCTAATGGAAAAAACATTCCCTAAAACTATCTTTGGATTATACATTACATGACTGTATTTCACATTTTGAGACAACGATGGCAGGAGGATAACATCCATCAACTTCAACATCATATATGTTATGTCAACTTCTCTTCACGTACTAGAGAAGCTAAGTTTTACTGTGTGTTAATACCTGACATTGACATTTTATTTTCCTATGATCCGATACTGATGATGTAGCTTGGGTCTGTAGACAAGGACAGGAAATTAATTTTGGGATGTAAGAAAATGAAACCAACTAAATATGAAGCATTTTGTAGAAAGACTGAAGATTTGTGGGGATGGAAAAAGTGCAGGATAAAATATACAATGTAAAGATGTTTGTCTACTTCATTATATAAAAAAGTAGGTAAAATTGTACAATTTTCTCAAATAAGTCAGACTTCATTCTGCTGTTACCAGAGCCGTCTAGATCAGGTGTGCAAGTGGAGGTTCTTAGACAGTGGTGTATTAAGTTATTAGGAACCAAAGACAGTTGACAAAACTTTCATATAGCAATTGAACCCCATTTACCATTCTGACAACTTCTTACACACTATCAAAAGTTGCATCCACCCACTGGACCCACAAGAGACTGTGTACATTATATTAGATGTGAGCCCCACAAACTAGGTAAGAAGAGTTATCCCAAACAGGATTAATTTTTTCCAATTTTCCAACTGGTAATGTTGACAGGTATGCAGACCCCTTTCTCTTGCTGCTAGTGTGTAATGCAGAACCCATTATCTAGTGGCCAGTGCATACTAAAAGCTCATTGCCTAGTGTACAACACAGAGTCCATAGCTTAGTGTCCAGTATATTGCACATGGAAAAAAGTGTGAGCAACACTATGAGATTTCTCTTATACAAACACTAAAAATGTAAATATGATAGATAATATATTAATAAGCACATATACCAAATGTATAACAATGAAACAACCGAAAGCAAAATTATATCTGCAGAATAAAACTAGATTATCATACAAAGTATTGAATTGCTAAGATAAATAAAAAATTGTTTAATGATACCAGAAAATATCCATAAAATTATTTTCTATAGAGCGATCAAAAAAAGAATAGTTTTAGTAAAGAAATTCTTAATAACAATCACATACAACAGCCGATAATCAAAAACAACTGGTCAATATCCATAAATATGCGTGCTTGGATTCAAAAAGATGTAATATTGCTCAACGTTTAGGATCAATGCAAGTGCCCAGATATATTTGGATAGATAGTACCACATATGCATTCAAAGCTGTAAAAAGTTATTCTTAAGGCACTGATTAAAGAAAGTGTTCTCACTTAATTAGGAACCAAACAGTCCCACACTGATAAAGAGAAATAAATCCAAAATATAATTTGATTCATTTATTGTATTATTATTTATAGCTATTTTAATTTGATCATTGGTAATTAAGTTAGCCAGAGCAAGCTCACCTGAAGAAATTGTCTCATATAGGATCGTTGAAAAGCAGATGTTTTTCCACACAACAGTAGATATCCAGATAAAACACATTGCCTGACATTGTCCAAATACTAAATTGGTTATTAGTCCGCTCTAATTTTAAAAAAGCAGTTATATGTAATAGGTCTCTAGATTGCATGATACTCTTTAAAATGTATAATATCAGTTACATTCATTATTCTAAGCTGATAATATATGTAATGTTGCGATATTATTACTAATACCCAAGCCCTACTCTATTTGTAAAGCCCTTGTATCCAGAACATACTGACATAAATTGCCTTATAGCTAGGTACAACACCTCACTCACTACAGAACATAACAAAAAAGAAATCCCTTGGGGTCCACCCATGCCTTGGGTCACTAGAACTTCTTCTGACCTGACAAGTGCCATCCTCTGCTCTGATGCTGTTGTTTTGGGCCAATACGCTCTACATGTTCTTGGAGAGATCCTGACTCGACTTCCTTTGCCTGCTTGTTCTATAATCGATCTTTATTCCACCTGTAATGGTGATTTGGATGCTAGTCTTATCTCAGGTAGCTACCACTCTAACACCTATGGCACTTGTTTCAGGACCTTTCTACATCCAAGCTTAACATCTGCTCCAGATTTGTGACCCCTGCTCCATCAAGGAATGCTGCCTCCTACAATTCTTGGTGCCTTCATCTTGACCTGGTGTTTCCCCACTCTATAATGGTCTATAATGTTAAAGTTTTAGCAAATTTAGTTTAGTTTTTTCTTGTTTCACTGTATTGTCTCTAAGGGTCTAGCTACACTTTACCAGGAATATTAAACACTTATGGCTTATAGGTACAATTATATATGAATTAGAGCACCTGATTTTTGTTTTGTTTTACCTTCATCTTGGCATATCCCACTCCCATCTGACATTACTCCCACTGGCGTTTTCACCTGTCATCCATAATCTTCACTCCCAGTCCAGTAGTCCTTAAAGCCTCAACAAGCCCCCATGAAGATTGTGAGCTTGTGAAAGCAGAGCAATTTCTACTCAGTCTCACAAGTCTGTACTCTTGTTTACTATGTAACAATTTGTTCTGTTCAATGCATCCATTGTTTTCTTGTTCTAGTTATTTTTCTACATGATTTTGTTTTGGATGTTTTTATGTTTAATGCTAAACAGTACTTACAGTTATTTCTAATAACATCTTCAATTTTCACACAAATGTTCTTCATAACGTTTCATGACAAGTGTTCTTTCTGAAGTTGAGTTGAAGTTATGTTGTATTATTCCCAGTTACTGCAAATTGCTGTTACCTAAGAACTCACATCATCATCTGATTAATAGAAATCTCTGATATGGAAAAGTGAAAGAAAAAAAGTCTGAAATGTAGTTAGCTTTTTGTAATTTAGCAATTGCAGAGGTATGTTGGGAAAAAAATCTACATGAAAGCTGGGAATTAACAAAATGTATCGCTGAAAAATACGCTTATACTCTGCACTTTGTCTTGAGGGAAAACACAGTGCATCGTGCAAGCATTATTCTGTTGAATCCACATTTAAGTTTTCTATTTAGCACTTTGAAGGCTGTGACTACATTCACTTTGGCTAAGGATCCAATCCATTTATTCATAGGTGTTTTTAATTAGCAGAGCTTTCAGCAAGGTCCTACCAGCATTTACTATTATCTTTAGGATCATAGGTTTAATTCTGACCAGAGCCCTATCTGTGTGGCGTTTTTACGTTCTCTGCATGTTTGCGTGGCTTTCCTCCAGGTTCTTTGGTTTCCTATCACAGCTCAAAAACATACTGGCAGATTTATTGGCTTTGACAAAATTAACCCTAGTCTGTGAGTGTGGTAGAGAATTTAGATTGTAAGCTCAAATGGAGCACAGATTGACGTGAATGACTGTACAGTGCTGTGTTATATGATTGGTGCTTTATCATTCTTGCCAACTTCTTCTAGTTGGCGTTCGGGAGTTGCCGGGGAGAGGTAAGCGTGCAGGGGACAAGGACCTGAAAATAGCATCATTTTGCACCCACTCCCGTGACTTAATGACGCAAACGCGTCATTTTACAGCGGGGGCGGGGCCAAATGCTGCGATTCCAAGAGATTTGTGGCATTTTGGACCTAATTCTGGGATTGCGGAAGACTGCCATACACTCCTGGGAGTCCGGGAGACCCCCCCCCCCCCCCCCCCCGAGTCCGGGAGTCTCCCGGACATTCCGGGAGAGTTGGCAAGTATGTGCTTTATAAATACATAATAATAATAATAATAATGTGCTCTGAAAATCTCATGTTTATTTCAGATATTATATTATATAATATTAGAGTCTAATACATGTTTATTATTATAATTAGTATATCTTCAGTGCCTAAGGTGTGCTCCTGCATTCATGCCCTTTTCATACATTTGCTAAATGGAGCGCAAACTAAATCCCCCTTTATATTTTCAATTGAATATTTAAGTTCAGGAAGCCATCTAATCAGGTGCACACTGGGCTTAGAGCAAGCAAAGCTATTATTTGACGATAATACTAGCAAACCTTGTTTATTAGAGCTGAATAATATACAAGAAATTGGTTGCTTATATTTAAAATGGCCACCTGCACTCTTTCACTCCTGTGCAGCAGTTTGCAAAGCTGTACAGGAATGCACTGTGTGGCTGATTGAGCGATTCATTCACAGTAACAAGCTGAAATGGCTGCAGTTGTATGGTATCCCATCAGGACACTATCCTAAAGATGTGGGCGGAGCTTCAGCTGTCTGTAACTCATTAGGTAATACTTTGCTCTAAAAATATAGTGCTGCAGTGTAACTGTCAGAATAACACTGAATAATGTATCTGACCTCTATGGTTCATACCTGAAAATTTTAATTTTGGGATTAAGTGGAGTTTTAATTATTAATTTGAAAACATCTGAATATCACTGTATGCACTTTATTATCCAACTGGCCTGTATACTTCGAGAACTGAAG
The DNA here is from genome assembly GCF_038048845.1 of Mixophyes fleayi. NCBI lineage: Eukaryota > Metazoa > Chordata > Amphibia > Anura > Limnodynastidae > Mixophyes > Mixophyes fleayi. Next base: position 298,850,209 of record NC_134402.1, on the reverse strand, counting down.
TCTTTGGGCGCTATGCTCTGAGTATATAGCAAAAATGGTGGAGGTTCCAGGGTGTTCACCTTTCTACCACTCAGGGAAGAGTATGCTTAGGGGTATCACTTTGTGTGGGGACATATATTCTTAAACTGAGTTATGGATGAAGCCATGGCAAGATTTGTTTAAACAGTAGGAATTCAGTTACATAAAACCACAAATCCTTGACTATGTACAGAAAGAAAATAACTTTGTTTAATCACAAATACATATAAAAATGATGTGTTATAACAGCTTGCTACACTACCTGTTAAGGCATGCCAATTTTTTATATCTTTAATAGTTGCTATCTTCACTCACTTTATAAAAGGACACCACAAAGTACTGTACGTGAGGCAACAATGCTTTTGTTTACACATCTGTTCAAATAGAAAAGATGAAAACACATATAGTGGGAGAACATCCAAATCCTATAAACTTAGAAAGTCATTAACTCACTTGTCTCTGCAAGGAAAAAAGAAACCTGAAATTACTGTAAAAACATGTATTGTAAATAAATCAACACAGATGGCATTTGTAACTCAAGAGAACAAAAAAAAGTTTTAATTGCATTTGTGAAAACATGTTAAGAAACTTGCCCTTTTCAATTTAACTGGTCAAGGATTTTTGCCTGGGAGGTACAAAATGTTACAGTAAACACAATATTGTAGATTTAATTCTGGTTTAAGCCTAAGGCAACCATGAATTATCCTTGAATTGTCTTAAATCAGCATTCTGGGATCCATGCCAATCAGTTACAAGACCTACCACAAACTCACACTGGAAAGAGAGTTCATTTAACTGTCTGGTGTGTTCCCTGTGAAGAAAGATGTTTCTAATATCTTCATTTTCAGGAACCTGTTTTATATTGTCTTTCACTTTACTTGTCATATATTATTTGGAAAGTGTATGTAGCCATTCTTTATTTGCTTCAACCATCTCTAATTTCCTCATTTTATTTTTGTTTTCTTTTGTATGATTCTGTATTTACGTGAAAATGCATTCAATACAAAAATAGTTTTTTGATTGTTTTGTTAAGTTACTTCTAATGGTCAATGCAATTCATAAACTAAAAATATCTAAATTACAAAGCATAATTGTAGCAAAATCTAATACTGAAAACTGTGTATAGGATTAAACATGTAAAGCACCACAGAGGCTGGGCAAATGCAAATGCATTGATTTTACTTTGCTATATATAATAAGCTGAAAACCTGGTGCATTGCCTCGCTTTGGAAGCTATTTTGGTTTCAACAATTAAAACGACTATAAAATAATTTTAAAGATAATTTGTGAGCTCTTTTTTTTAGCACTTTATATTTAGTTTCAGATATCTGTATACAGCACAACAAAGAAAAGTATCATAAAGTGCCCTATAGACATGGTAATAAAATAGCAGAGAAACTCACTTAACCATATAGTCCATGTTAGCCACCAACCTTATGTTTGTACCTAGTAAGTAAATATGCTTTAACATAACACATGGTAATTGCGTTTCGGGTAAGAGATGGTAGGGTGGAGGACAAGCGAGTATGGGGAAATAGGGGGGTCTAAAGTGATACTAGGACCTCTGGTGGTCTATGACAGCAATTAAATGGTGCTAGTCACTGACCTATATGTGATTAACTCCTTTATCTATTAGAGAATAAAAGTAGGTAATATTGGCAGAAATCCTACCCAAGCAGGTCTGAAAGACCTCGTAAGGGATTCATCTGAGAGGAAAGTTTGTTATGAAGGTACCATAAACACCAGATTTGTATAATTGTGTTGGACTTCTTATAGGAAAGTTGTGATTTTTTCATTGTTGCTAAATGTCAAATCCTACTATAAACTAATTGTAGGGAAGGGGGCACCTAGACATTTCAAGCATTTGGCCGCACTGGGAATTTGTAGTTAATCTGTCAGCATATTATCTAATCTCTCTGATGGTAGGTCCAGTTTTTAACAATGGGAGCTTTGGTTGTGTTGCTTAAGAGAACACAGATACCCTCCAAGAAGGCAGATGTTTTAGGGCAGGACCACCATAAGTGGTGAAATGAACATGTCTCACCACAACTCTAGCATTCTGAGGATGCAGTATCAAAGATCTTACAAAAACTAGTGGGGACTAGGTACCATCTGTAGTATATATCACAAGGGTGGAGATAGAGGACCCTGAAACTCTTACCTTTATAATTGACCAGGAATCCTCCTCTGGTGGTCTACTTCAGTCTGCCTTCCAATGAAGTTCATTTTTGGGGTAGTGTATTATTCGCAGTAAATTGTAGAAGATTGAAATTATAACTTTTGGATGGGCACTGAAATATCAGAGATTCAAATGGACTCAAAGATGTGGTGTTGTCTATTTTTGAGAGGGAGTAATGTCTTACTCGGAGATATTTTATGGACTCACCTCTGGGTAGTTAAACCTATGTTGCAGGATGTGCGCCACTCTACAGCACATCTGTTACCATTCTCATGCCCTGATTAAACCAAGGGAGAAAACATGCCGAGAACTGCCCAGGGGAAAACTCAATGTTGTTCCAATGACTGTTAGTGATGAAACAGAGGTGATTTTAAAGTCGAGTCTACAATAATCCTTGATCTGACAGGAAAAATGTATGACAGGATCTGAGTAGGCCAAAGCAGGTCCCCTCTTTGCCAGTACATCAACAACCACAGCCCGAGAGAGTAATTCGCAAGACTAAATTTTTAAGTCTGTCCATCTCAGAGTATGATTAGAGACAAACCAGGGTACTACTTGCCATAGGTGTGAGGCTAACTAATATTGTTTGATAACTGAAAAGCCTCTAACCCCATTGAAAGCTGTGAATCCTCAGAATTGTATTTTTCTAGACAAACTGAATAAACCATCTGTGCAGATTAGTCAGTATAGATCTGGCCACCTGGACCCGCAAAGTTTAGAATAGGTAGCATTTGAGTAGAAAATATTGTGTATTTATGTTGTCTTTTAACATTATTATTATTTAGCATAAATGGAAACATAAAACTGGATAGCAGAGAATGGCTTAGATGCACAATGAATTGTATTGTAGTATGTCACTTTTGTCTTTACAATATATGTTGCAAAATAGTGCAGTATTATGACTTGGCATTTATGGACATATTAGCCTACCATTCGCGTACATCCAATTTACCGGATTATGAATTTTTTTTAAACTGCTAGAAAATCAGTGATATCTGCCAAAACCTGCCAAAAACTGGAAATGTGAAAAAAAAGTTTGATTCTGTGTAAAAAGGTTGTCATCTTTGCAGAATTTGTAGTGTACAGTTTGTGTAAGCTACTGTATCTTCAGGGACTGACTGAAACATACAATGTTACATACAACATTCTTTTAGCAAATTTTCAGATAACACAACCAAATGGACTAAATAGATGAAAAGAATGGCTATTCAATGAAAAAAGAAATGAAACAAGAGGGACAACTATTAACTGTTGTACTGATGTGTAATTGGCCTAAAACAATTTACAAAATATAAACAAATGATTTAATTTCCATCAGCATAAAGTCAAGAATCATGAGCTGATGTTAATCATTTGAAAATTATCATAGTTTTACTACATCCGAAATAATGAAAGTATTTGTCTAAAAGTATCATTATGATTCACAAAATAGAATGAAACAAAAAAAAAAAACAACATAGTTTTAGATTTTTACAGCTATATTAAACATTTATCATCCTTCACAATGATCTCATAAAAACAAATGATGAAAAACAATTGATCGTAAAACTAAATGATGATTTATGCTAGTTGCATGTAAAGGATAATTATAGGTAGAATTTAGCTTGTTTGTGAACTTAGAGATGTCTATGTACTTTGTGGTTGTGACGATTATGTATTATTGTTATTTTCCCTTAATAATCAGGTATGACAATTTATATTGTATGTAACCTTGTAATGTAATCTCAACGTGTGCTTTGCTAAATGACATGAGTCTGAACCTATGCAAGTGTCATTAATCTTTGTAATCAACCAAAAAGAGATAGATAAGCACCTCTGAGGAGTTTTTTTGGTATGCAGAGGATGTGGATCTGACCAGTCAAGCCGAACAAGCAGAGGTGAGAACTCAGGCCCTGCGAACATTCCAGATCTTAAAACATCCCCAGCTCACTTCGAAAGCTCTGTGACATTCGGGAGATCAATCTGTCCTTATTGGCAGCTAAACTCCAAAGGGGGCGGGGGGAGAGAGGGTTGAGTGAGAGCTATGTGGAAAAAGATTTAAAATCATCTGCTATAGACATTACATTGTGCATTTTCATGTAGGGGGTCTATCAAGACTGAAATGTCCCATTTTTCTCAATTGTGTTCCCTCACACACACCAAGTATTAACTAGTAAGTAGTGACTCTGGTTTTATTTCTTATTTTATGCCTGAGACTTATTTGTGCAACTTATTGCATGCCTTGTTATTAACTTTGTGTAAATAAGCCATTTTTCGGATTAAAATATATTTAATCTAGCGTATTTTCCGTGATTCTTTGTGAATTTATGAAGCCCAGGGAGGCTCATGTTACAGGTGTATGTGATTTAAGTGTGAAACATTAATAAGTGGTTTTGGTGAACGTAAGGACACCATAGTAAGTCCTTTGTGGTTGCAGAAAAGGTGTATTCATTGCTAAGTGACTGAGGTGATGCCAGTCACGGCTAGCTGTTCAGATTGCTCTAACTGGGACAGGCTGGGCATTCATGACAGTGGTTCTATGTTGTTTGCATGTAGATATTTATTAGAGTCAATCCTATGCCATCTTTAATGTAAGTTGGACCACATGAAATTTTAGTTCAGACCATTTATAACCCATGGTCTTGAAGTGTGACCTTCATACAACAATAGCTAATCAATCAGCTAAATAATACTTGAAAAACAATATGTGCCATTGTACGTACAAGTGTGTCATGTCCAAAATAATGTACATGCTTGTGTAGCTAGGGACATACAAGAGAAAATTGTCATGTGGTTATATATTTGTGGGACTTAACTGATGTTTCTCCTACAAATTCCAAAAATAGATCATGTGAACCACTTATAATGTGGTGAAAAATAAATATGAAAACAAAGCCCTGTCTGATCACATGTTGATCTGGACCGCTGTTTCATAACACTGTGAATAAAACCTGCGGATTAAGGAAGGGCATGTTTTATCCAGTTTGCTGCTAAAAGGGATCTGGCAATTGCAAGGACATAGGTAGCTAATCTGGAGGCTCTATCAGACTTGAGGACTCTGAGATTCATCCCTAGCAGGAATCTGGATCTCTTTCGGTACCAAACAGCTTAAATTATCTGTCAGAAATTATGACATAAAACTGCTTTACCATGGGGCATGATCACCACACGTTGAAAAAAGCCATTCCCAAAAGCAGGATGAGGGGAACAATTTTGACAATTTCATTGGGGTGAAATGTCACTTAAACATAGCTCTGGAGGTTCATTTTTTGTGGTTGCATAAATGGAGGTCCTGTTTCACAGAATAGGTAGTCACAGAGGTTTTACAGAGTCTCCATCCTTGGCCACACATCACCCAAATGCACTTGATATAAGTTTTTAATTGTATTTTTAGAGATCACTGTAGTCTTCCCGAGGCAGTACTCCAAAAATGCTACTGCAACCCAATGTGGCATGACTGGCGCCGTTCCCGCCAAACTGAAGATTTAAAGCAAGCAGTCAATATTTTGATATCTCTTTGAAAGCACTGAGAAGGAAAGGGCATCTTTTGACTGGTCCAAGTTATTGTGAAGTGCTGTGTTGAAAGACTCCCCATATCAGCACATTACTCTGTTGTATTTATTCAAACTTAGCAAAAAAAACCTTCAAAAGAATGCGACTTGCATGGTGTTAGCAGCATATTCTGATTCAAGAGTCACTTTTTGGGATTTGAGTGCACCTGACACTATAAGAATACAAACAACTTATTGTTCAGTTGCAACTTAACATTTGTTTGCATTAATACAGATTTGTTTTTAAAAAAATATTTTTTTAATTGGGTTTTCTAAGTAATGGCACAGTAAATAAATAATTGTATATAGGCAAATACATGTATTAAAGAGATAGATATAACAACCTAAAAAGAAGAAAAAATATACACAACCATTACTGGCATAAGGGAAAACAAGTGGGGGAAAAGGGAGTTAGGGAAGGAGAAGGTGAGGGTCATCACCAGCTGCTTCAAAAGAAAAGTCAGCAAGTCAAAAAACATAGGTGGAAAACCCTACTATATAAAAAGAACCGAGACCTGAGGGTAGTTCTCCCTTATAGTGAAAACAGAAGTGGATAGTATGGAGATAAAACATGGAGTTGGAATGCTGGTGGTGGGGGTAAGAGAGGCACTAAGGGGTGAGAAATCTATAGGTTGTTCTAGGATTGACAAAGGTGGCTCGGTTTCATAAAAGCTCGTCCATGGTGCCCATAAGTTTTGAAAGCGCGAGTGTGTTTTATGTAGAATGGCCGTGATGCTTTCCATGTGGTATGTGGACCAAATGATATTTATAGTGGTGGTCAGCATGTAGCTATTAGGCATTTAGTCACATTCAAGATATGTCTAATCAGTTTTTGAATACGAAGCAGGGTATTTGGAATGGGTTCGGGTAGAAAGGAGCATAGCGAACATTCCGGCGCATGGACATCAGTGAAAGGCACTGTGATTGAAAAAAATGTCCAAATTGGAGGCAATGATAAAATACATGAGAGGGGAGCGTTAGTTGAGTGCTGTGGGAAAGAGTTGCATAGGGGCAAGGTCTCAAGTAAAAAGAACATTATGCCACGTCCAATGTTGGAATGCGGTAGGATTCTGCCCTGGCAAAAAAATCTACAGTATTCCACAGTGGGACCAAAAGGGAGTAATGAGATCGCAGCTGATAAAATTGGGTGGCATGATCCCGGATGAACAATGAGAATTTTACTGTAGGAATGAGATTTACGGTCTTAGTCACTGATGAGATGCTACCATAACAGGGAGTACGGAGAGTATACTCGCAGCAAGTCTTATTCTATTTGGGTCCATAGTCTCTGATGTGGCGTGGAGTGTTAAAGAGTGCATTGCGCAAGGTATGTTGTCTGATAATACTTGAGGAGGTAAGGTACTCCCAATCCGCCCAAATTTTGATTTTTAAATAGGATACGCATGCGGTTGCTAGATTTTCGGCCTGCCCAGATAAATGTTCAAAGAGCTTCCTGCAAGTGTTTAAGTGTATGGTTTGGGAGCATTTGCCATAGATATATACGAACCCGGAGAGGATGTTCATTTAAATAGCCACTATATGCCCAAACCAAGATATGAGTTTATTCTAGTGTACCATATCCGTCTTTATTGAATCAATGAGTCTAGGAAAGTTGTCCACATATAACTGGGAATAAGATGAGGTTAAATATTCTCCAACATATTTAAGCTTCTGGCTTTGCCATCATTTGCTTTCAGAATCTGCACGAGATCAGGGGGTATGTTTATTAAGCCAAAGATCTCATATTTATCCGCATTTATTTTATAATTGGAAAGAATGCTTTAATCATGAATTTCTTTAAACAGTTGGAGAGGGCAATATGGGGTTTAGTGATGGTCAGTATAAGATCATGAATGCAACCAATGAATATTTCAACAAATGAGAAAATGTAAAAGCAAAAAATAGCTAAACCTAAATATGAAAATACATCTCCGAGACAACGTGCTCCCATACAATGAAATCGAATCATAGTCAGTAAAACTAAGGGATGGGGCACTATGTACTTAAGTTAGGTTTAAGCAAATAAATATTCACAATGAACCTGTGGAAAAAAAATGGATAAAAAATAACCAAATAAACAGAAGTCATAGTTAGTATCTAATGTCACCTAAACTTTTGTATCATAGTTACTAATTGGCTTGGAGACGATCAATCGTAGAGGCTTCCGCCATCCACCACTTAGGAGCAGGGACCAGCAATCTCAGCTTCGACGATGAAGAGGGAGAGTCAAGCTCTGGTGAGATGTCCTGAATTATGCCGAATCGCTTGAGAAGTTCATATCTTTGTTCCTGGGTCTTAATGGAATGATTGCGACCAACTTTGGAGATTATCAGTTGAAAGGGGAGGCACCATTTGTATTTGAAAAAGTGATTGCACAGGGCTTTCGCGACATTTATTAAGTCTCTACATTTCGTAAGTGTCGTAGATGCAAGATCCTGATAAAGCTTGAGGCGAGTCCGTGTAAGAGATTGACGGAACATTCCTGGTTGAAGCCATGATTCGCTCCTTTGTTTTGAAGTAGTGAAATCGGATAATAATGTCCTTAGGAGGCTGATCAGAGTCCAGTTTCAGCTGAAGCTCTCCATGGGCTCTGCCCAGATGCAGCATATCTTTGGAGAAGTCTGGAACTATTTAGAGGAACAGCCCTTGTAGATAGTCAGGTAAGGGGTAGGAGGTGATCGACTCGAGCACATTTTTAATGTAGACGTTCCAAATGGTCCTTGAAAGAGTCAAATTCTGCATGAAGTCAAATTCTGCATGAAGATCTGTCACTTCTTTATCTGTGGCTCGCTGATGTCGGCGCACATTATCTAGTTTGCGTTCCACTGTGTCCGTATGAGTACCAAGCTCTGTGATTTCAGTCCAGAGCAACCATAGCTCACATTTCGGATTATAAAGTTTTTGTTACAATAAAGACAATATCATTAGCAGTCAGGGGTGGCTCTGTTATGGAGACGTCATTTGACTCAGAACCCATATCTGGTACAAATTTTGTGCGACCACTGGATTGCTCTAAAGCTTTAATAATCGTATGCTTAGGCATGGTGGCCGTCTTCTTGTGTCTGTGTGACATGGTAGGAGATACTGAGAGTTAGAGTCTCAACAATAAGCAGCTAGAGATATCACATGTAAGTGCGTATGTGAAGGGCAGGACTTACCCTTGAGTAAATGAACAATCAATTCATTTTAGAGTATGAAGTGAATTGAAATGAAAGCCACCACTGTACCATAAATGTTCACCAGTGGTCAAATATAGTGTATTAATACGTATATTCAGTGTAACTGCTCCGAAGAGTCTCTATAACATATGGGGGGGACAGGAGCGGAGAGTAAATAGCCAAGGAGTTGACAAGAATGGTGGTCTGAGCTCCTGGTTTGAAGAAGGGAACGCCAGTAAGGTGCCAGATGAGGTAAGGAGGGCCAACAAGAAGTACAGCTCGCAATCAACAAGAAAATAGTGAGCGAGCACTTAGTACGGAGAAGTCTCTCACCTGGAGGTTGATGGCGTGAGGCAGCAGTTCAGATGCTGAGACATAGAGGCGGAGAGCAATCACATCAAGGTAGGCAACTTCCGACACAAAAGGAAAGCTCTGTACCTTGTCGGCAGTCGGGCAATCTGTGGAGCAGGTCGCTGGTAGCCAAGTGATCTTGTCAGGTACCATGAGCGCTTAGGAGATCACTATGGTGCACTATCTGCCTCTACGCCAACGGGTCAAGATATGATGGCAGCGGATCGCATGGGCTCGAGTGAGTCTCCGGGAACCTGATTGAATGGGATTCTTTGAGCTCAGTGACTGCAGCTGATGCAGAACTCATCTAACCAAAATTGTGGTCAAGCCACGCCCCAATACAGCAGTGATTGTATTAGCAAACCAACTGTGTATATTTTTGACAACTTTTGTCCTCCATTTCAACAAAGCGTTCAAAGTGTGTTTTCAAACTTCCCTGTTGCATAGTGTACTATGGCGTTAAAGCTTGTGAAAATTCAATTAAATACTCTGTACAAATAAACAAATTTCATTAAATAATGGCAAGCTGCCTGCTCTCCTGAAGTGAAATACAACACAAAATAAGAACCCCAACATAGTCACTTTCATCAATCTTGGGGCCTCTTCCCTGATTCTCTATCTTCTATGTACACTGTCAATCATTTGACAGAAAAAGTTATCTACATACAAATTGGATGCAGGGCCCACTCTGGTGACCTCTACACAAAACAGAGCTGCTTTCTGATGGCTAGAATACAAAACAGAATGCCTTGCTGGTGGTTAGTGTGCAATACAGACCCCATTCTCTGGTGGCTAATATATAACATTTACATACTTTTTATATACTATTGTTTATATAGCATTAATCATATTAAGTAGCGCTGTACAGAGAATATGCTGTCATTTAGTCTCTGCCTCATTGGTGCTTACAATATAAATTCCAAAACACACACAGATCCATTTTTTGTTATAAGCCAATTAACATACTTTGTTCAGTCCCTCCCACAGTCCAAAAACAACCTGAAGTACACCTATGCAAATATGGTAATAACATACAAACTCCACACAGATAGGGCCCTGGTCAGAATCAAACTCATGACACAGCCCTGTGAGGAAGCAATGCCCACCACTGAGCCACAGTGCTGCCCATATAGTCTTGGCTAATGTACAATAGAGAACACATTCTTTTATGCTTACTATAAAAACAATGTCCATTTTAATATGGTTAATGTATTTCAGTAAGAGGTTTAAAATCCCTTCTTTTCTGTATGTTAGCATTTCTACCTCACAGCACTCGGGTCATGGGTTAAATTCCCACCATGGCACTATTTGTGTGGAGTCTTTAGCCAATTGAAGGCTGTATATGTGATCTCATAGATACTCTGAGCTTATGTTGGGTGAAACTTTCTCTCGGCTACAAAGTGTGTTACAGTCCTCATTCTTCCAGCGCATGGAGGCTGAGCAACGCTGAAAAGTGCAGTACTATCACTCTGCTATGGTCTGTACCATGTAACAATGCGGTATGAGGAGTGCAGTGAATCTTGTCAGTGACTGGAGAGATCAGACATGAGCATGGTGTACCACAACAAGAAGATGCTGCAAATTAGTAGGCCTACATACATCGAAAACAAAGAACTCTGCGAAGTAGAGCATATACCTTAGAGAGTCCATCAATAGGGAGGAACACTTGGGTGGTGGCATTATGCTCTAATAGTAGCTGGTGAAGCTCCTTGGAGTTGAATTTCTAATGTGAAAGTTACATTGTGATGCAAAATATTAGCAATAATAAAGGTTTTGAGCCTTATTAAGGGACAATGTTTAATGCTTCACTGTTTGCATTAATTCAGATTCTACCATTTGTTTACTAGTCTTTATCACAGACATATATTTGTCTTAAAATCACTTTATATATTTTTTGTATTCTAATATTGCTTATTCAGTGAACATATCATTCTGTAAAAAAAGTAAAATTCTGCCTATTGTAATGCAAGTCTAAAGTAATATAAAAATGTTATTTATAGAAAAATACAATACAGAGAGCCCTAAAATAACTTCTGTATTAACAGTACTTAGTACTGCCCGCCATATATAATGCTGACAGCGAGCTTAGTGCTTTCATTTACACCACACTGCAATAACATAAAGAGGGGTTTACTAATAATCCAGGTTTTACTACAAAGCATCCTGTTTAGCCTCTGTCGAACACCACAAAGAGAGCCAAGTGTCTGTCATCCAGTCTGAGGGATTAAGTTCTTCTTTTATAGTGTGATACTTGTACCAATTTATACAAAATATAGATATGGTTTCTTAGTGCTGATATCCATCTATATTTTGGCTGCAGCTCTTGCCGCAGAGGTTGTATATGACAGCTGGTAGGAAACGGAGAGCACTGCAACCTCCCCCCTTTTCAGTCACCACATTTTAGTTGCCGTGGTGATTAATCCTGAATTGAATGGCTGTCTTTGTACATTTCTTTTTAGAAAAACTGTATGTAAACTTAAACGAAAACCATGCATCTGATTGAAAAAACATGCATATAACTATCAGGTACAGTACTGAGGTGGTGACCAATAGACCATGTATATTTAAAGAGTAAGTAATACTATTTTGGGATAAATTCCCCCTCTCCCTTTACACACACACAGACATACACACACACACACCTATGGCTTATAGCTAATTACTCTGTGGAAGCTTTGTTACTGCAAGACATTGTGATCTCTTCTGCATTAGAAAAATACAAAAACATCATGCCTGACCGTAGTGTTCCTGTAACATTACAATTTCAAGTGTATATCGAGAATGTTTCACTTGTTAAAATTTTACTTTGAGGGGTATATTCAATTGTCCGCGTTACTCGCAAAAGTAACGCGGTTGCGTACTATTACCGTTATTACAGTAGTAGTGCGCGTAATTACCGTTATTACAGTACCTTTAACGCCGGCTTTCAGCTCGTCCGGCTTAGAATTACCGTAATACCGGTAATACTCTTAGCACCGCATTACTTTTGCGAGTAACACGGACAATTGAATATGCCCCTAAGAGTACAAAGATGAGTGCAAACTAAATTGCTACTTCTGTCTCATTAAGATTATCCTGCATTCTCTTAGTGATGTTAATCACATTAACATGTTATATACACCTAATGGCATTAGAAACCGAAAATTTATTGATTTTGGTTCATGTCTAAATATTTCACAAAGTTTGTACACTAAAGGGAAAATGTATACTATTTCTAATTTACAGTATTTTCTACCTGATATCTTTATAAGGCCCTGTACACATGAGCAAAAAGCAAAACAATACCTGTCAAAACCTTGTACTTTGTCCTTGTTTTCTACAGAGCTTTTAAGTGTGCTATCAGTGACTTTGTACTGATCGTTAAAACTTGCAATTGCTGAAATTGACGCAAAGAAAAGTGAACACTTATCACTGAGTTTTGATTGGCTGTGGACAAAAGGAAATGCAGCAATATCAGCCCATCACTGCAAAAGCTGAAGACAATACATGCACTGAGTGTGTCCCAGAAGACACTAGTTAAGTATTTATCATGCAATGACTTTTGAACTACAGCACACCATCCTCATTGCTCAGGTACATAATAATTATAAGCATTGTGTTCATTACAAGTAACAATATTTTAACATGTTAGTTAAGTTCCATTTCAAACATTAAATTCATCATCATCATCGGCTATCTATAGAACACCACTAATTCTGCAGCGCTGTACAGAGAACTCATTCACATCAGTCCCTGCCCCATTGGAGCTTACAGCAAAATTCCCTAACATACATACACACAGACAGAGAGAGACTAAGGTCAATTTTATAGCAGCCAATTAACCTACTAGTATGTTTGTGAGGAAACCGGAGTAAACCCACACAAACATGGGAAGAACATATAAACTCCACACAGATAAGGCCATGGTCTTTTGCAAGACATTGTGGGCCTGATTCAATAAGGAGTGTAAATGCCGATTAATCTGCGCATGCCCAGAACTGGACCATACAATACAGAATGCAGCAATGTCCAATTCATCTTCCAGCGCAATGGACACTTACGTCAGCTTATGATTTCAGGGGCGGAATAGGGAGGGAAATGGGCCTAAGTAGTCAATGTAAGGGTGTGCAAAGCTCATCGTCATCATCATCGACAGCTATTTAAAGATGGCAATGTCTTTAAAGGCAAGTTTTGCCTTTATAGACATTGCTGTTTTAAATTTCCCCAGCAAAGTTGCCGAATATCGGCGACTAGTAAAATCTGCAGTTTAATCCATTTACCCCCATGAGTCCTAAATAGCTGGAGAGGGCACAAGTTTGTATGTAGCCCTACAGTAGGTGCCTTTTACAGATCTTAGGGTGTGCCTGTCATTGTTTCTTCCTACATAGGTCCCAGGCATTACTCCGTCTGTGCACAGCGAGGCTGGACAGAGAAGGGCTCACACCCCTAATCCGGAGATGGTGAATCAAACACACAGCCTATACCTGCAAAGGGTAACAATTAACTGTACCCAGAATGAATAAGCAAGAGTAAAATACATGCTATATCCTGCCAAATTACAGCATTATTTCAGATGTTCAAGTGATATAAATAACTTTTGGAGTAAGCATCTGCCACTCCTCCAGATTAGTCTCATGCATTGCTTTATGCATGATACAAATCATTTGAACTGCTAGAGGGGAAAAAACAGCACTGCTCTCTGAAACTATAGAAGCCTACAGCATGTCTGTTTCTAGGGGCAGGAGACCTTGCATAGCAAAGGATGCTAGAGGTGGCCCTTTAAAAGGACAAGCTCACATTTCATTTTGCAAATTTCCTGTGATATTGAATACAAACTTGTGCAACTTAGATTACACCATAGCACTGCATTAAAGGCATGTTTTGGCTGCATGGTGCTAAATAATTTGTGAGGCAAACATGTATGCAAAAAATGGATCAAAGCACTGCACAATTATATATTTAAATATAAATTAGAATGGATGAACACTAGCTATCTAACTCCTTGAATGAGTTAACCCAACATTTAAAAGGGTTTTAAGCCTTGATGTAACATTAGTTTATTGACCTGTACATGCCTATTTTATGATTATACTGAAATACCGTGTTAAGCCATACTTGCATATGGATAGAATACCATTTAAAATGTTAAGAGGGGTCATTTTATCCAACAGAAAAAAATATAATTTGGTACAGGAAACACATTTTTCTTACGTCAGACGTCTGATTTTTTTTTATTGTGGAGATCCCCTTAAACACAAAAAAGTAACGTTCATGTTAAATTGCTGAGTACTGGGGATTAAAGTTCAAAAGTTTCCTCATACTTGTAATCAAAAAGTATGGGTAAGTCCAGAATCTTGAGAACTGAAGAAAAAAATATCTGGAACAGGATTCCCAAGACTCTTATCACTGGAAGGAACGGACTTGACAACTTTAAACTTCTTTTTTTTAAACAAACAGCTTTTTCCTACTAATCGCAAATATTATAGGAAGTTTCTTTCAATCAAAAGGTTTCTTAAAGCAGTCCCCATAGAATTTGAGATTGTTTCTTTTTAATATCTTTTTGTCAGAATCTAAAATATACTGAGTCACTGTAAGGAAAGAATAACATAAGGGATTTATATGGAGACTAAGAATATTATTCTAAAGAAAAGAAGGGGGTGAACGTGAAAAACCTAATCCTTATTGTTACACTGATGAAAACATTTACAGGAAGGAAAGCAATACCATGCAGGAACGAAACCACCAAGCAATATTTGGCTAACTATAGAAGGCACAAATGTATGCAAACATCAGACATGTTACTAAGATCATACTTGCCAACTCTTCCGGAATGTCCGGGAGACTCCCGAAATTCGGGTCGGTCTCACTGACTCCCAGGGGAGCAGGCAAGTCTCCCGCATCTGCCTAGCCTAAATGACCCGATTTGCGGTGAATCGCGTTATTTTGGCACTGCCCCCACAACAAAACGGCATTTCATCGCAGGGGACGGGGCCAAAATGACGTGTTCTAGTCACGCCGCTCTCCCGGACCACACTTTCCGAAAGTAGGCAAGTATAACCAAGATACTTACTGTGAACCTGAAAACTACTTACCCACAGATCATCATCCTCATGTTCATTGCCATTTAGGGTTGATTCCAACCAGGGCCGTGTGTGTGTGTTCGGGAATATAGATTGTAAGCTCCACTGGGGCAGCGATTAATGTGATTAATTAACTATCATCTATAATGCGCTGCATAATATGTAGGTTCTATATAAATAACTGTTAATAAATAAAAATAAATATATTCCTATATGGCTGCACAAAGAAAGGGTCTGTGGAGAAACAGGGTCTCAATGGACTGTGGTCTTTTATTTATCACCTGTTTCTCCCAGCAGCATGTACTTTTTAATCCTTGGCCTAGTTTAAGTATATACAACAGTGGTGAATTATGTTATGCTGTTATTCCATGTTAAACTGTACATTTTGCCCTATTACCTCTAATACTGTATGTAAAGGAAATGTAAAGACAGTTGCCATATTATTCAGAAGTGGCCAAAACGCTATCTTGTTTTAGTTAAACTCCATCTTAGTTCAATCAGTTGTGGAATTTATGTTTCAGCATTATTAATTAACCATGCCTTTCGGTAGTACTACAGTTGTCAGTGTCTATTGTTTAATATATAGTTCACCTGACTTTTAGAAACCAGACATGTATAAGCAAATGATGTCATAGTTTAACTCAAAAACGGTAGGATTCTAAAAATCTGCCCAATTTAGCTCCAATCACCACAGAGGAGGGGAGAACTTTGCCAGCCCCCCCCCCGCAAGGAGGTTTGGTCACTGCTGCACACAGGTCGATTTGTAACAAACAAGACTGGCAGGTGTAACGGATGTTCAAAGGCAAGAAAAATAACTGGACAGTGGATACCAGGATTAGCTGAGAAGAACAGGATGCTGGATATCAGTATATGCAGAAAAGTACCGGATACTGGATACCAGGACATGCAGAGAAGCACAGGAAGTTGGATTCCAGGTCATGCAGAGAAGCACACAGGACGCTGGATTCTAGGATGTGCAGAGAGAAGCATTGCACAGAATTTAACCCCCCCCCCCTAGTAAACAACGGTAAGATACATTTTCCTTCTTTTCCTGTCCAATCAAAGAACTTTGATGACACTGTCCTGGTGAATATTGAAACAAATATGAAGTAATGAATGCAAACCATTGCACATGTGATTATTATTATTATCCTTTATTTGTTAGGCGCCACAAGGTATCCGCAGCGCCATACATAGTACATACAGTAGAATATACAGGGTGAAACAGTACAGAACAGTAAACAAAGTACCAATGCTTCAGAAGCTCTGGGCATACAAATGGAGTAAATACGGAGCAGAAAAACGGGTATGGAGACAGTGGGGGAGAGGGGCCCTGCTCATTCGAGCTTACATCCTAAGGGCGGGTGGACGAAACAGGCACGAAAGGGAGGCAGTGATGCAAGGGGGAAAGAAAAGGGGACCAGGGGAGAGAGGGGAGAACGAGCAGAGGAGATGAGGGGGTTAGGTGGAAGGTTGGTAGGCTTTGAGGAACAGCTGAGTTTTGAGTGCTCGTTTGAAGGAGCACAGATTGGGAGCGAGACGAGTGGAGCGAGGGAGGTCATTCCAGTCCAGGGGGGCAGCACGGGATAAGTATTGGATTCTGGAGTGGGAAGAGGTAATTAGAGTGGAGGAGAGGCGACGGTCATTTGCCAAGCGTAGGGAGCGGCAGGAGTGTGGATGGTGAGGAGGTTAGAGATATAGGGGGCAGTAGACTGGGAGAGAGCTTTGTAGATGGTGGTAAGGAGTTTAAAGAGGACTCTGTAGGGAAAAGGGAGCCAGTGTAAGGCATGGCAGAGAGGGGAGGCAGAGGAGGAGCGGCGTGAGAGAAAGATGAGTCTAGCAGCCGCATCGAGTAAAGAGCGGAGGGGGGCGAGATGGGAGAGGGGGAGGGCAGTGAGGAGAAGGTTGCAGTAGTCAAGGCGGTAGATCATGTGTGCATGGATGATGGTTTTGGTGGCATCTTGTGAGAGGAAGGGTCGGATGCGGGCGATATTGCGCAGTTGGAAGCGACAGGCTTGGGCAAGGGAGTGGACGTGGGAGGGAAAAAGAGAGAGAGATGAGTCAAGGGTGACACCCAGGCAGCAGAGTTGGGTGACAGAGGAGATTGTTGTGTTATTAACAACGATAGAGAGATTGTGGTGGGAGGGGAGTCTGGAGGGAAGAAAGACAATAAATTCAGTTTTAGAGATGTTAATTTTGAGAAAGCGTGAGGACATCCAGGAGTAGATGGCAGAGAGGCAGTCAGATACACGAGAGAGGAGGGTGGAAGAGAGATCAGGAGAAGAGATGTAGAGTGAATGTCGTCAGCATAAAGGTGATACTGAAGACCAAAGGAGGGGATGAGTGCACCGAGGGAGGAAGTGTAGAGCGAAAAGAGAAGGGGGCCAAGGGGGAGAGCTCTGGGGGACTCCTACCAGAAGGTGGAGAGGGGGTGGAGGAAGAGCCAGACATGGAGACAGAGAAGGTGCGGTTGGCAACGTAAGAGCAGAACCAGGCGTGGACGAAACTAGAGAGGCAGAGAGAGAGAAGAGTTTGCAGAAGGAGGGGGTGGTCTACGGTGTCAAAGGCAGCGGAGAGGTCAAGGAGGATGAGTAAGGAGAAGTGACCCCTGGATTTGGCTATTAGGAGGTCACTGGTGACTTTAGCCAGGGCAGTTTCAGTGGAGTGGAGGGGGCGGTAACCAGATTGGAGAGGGTCGAGGAGGGAGTTGTCTGAGAGGTATCTGGTGAGACGACAGCAGACTAACCGCTCCAGTAGTTTGGAGGCGTAGGGGAGAAGTGAGATGGGGCGGTAATTGGCGACGGAGGTGGGGTCAAGATTGTTTTTTTTGAGGATAGGAGAGATAAGAGCGTGTTTGAATGAGGAGGGAACAACACCAATGGAGAGTGATCTTTTCAAACTGCAGATTCCTGATTCATTCCATGATCGACTCAGTCTGTGTGAAGATGTGCAAACAATCCAACCCCGGGGTTTGAGGAAATGGTCACTTGGTTTTCCAGAATGTAGAGAAAAGCATATTCATGCTGACGCGTTTCTCGGCACTACAATGTCATTTCATCAGAGGCACTATTGATCAGTCTGAAAGGGGGGCTTTAAATACTGTCATAGCATAATGATGCTATGACAGTATGTAACACCCTCAGTCTTCACACAGACTGAGGCGATCGTGGGATGAATCAGGAATCTGCAGTATGAAACGAGCAGTTCGTCACACAGGTTGGAGATTTGTTTTATCACAAGCTCTATTTTCTCCGCTATACTGTGTCTGTTTTTCAAGTGGATATGCACACGCAGATGTGCGGATTACCATCAAAGCCAGTCCACTGTTAATTGGTAATTTACCATCTGTCCATATTATGCTGGATCACTTGACTATGATGTGCTTCTAACTTTTCCCCGCATTATCTGCCTCAATTGTCTGGACTGTGTATATATTGTCATCTATGGTCACTTCATCATATTTGCTTTTAATCACATGTGCAATTGTTTGCATTCATTACTTCATATTTATTTATTAAATTATACTGTGCCTATTTCAAGTTTTGTGCTACTTCTAATCTTTTTGTCTTTCATGCTCTGTCTTTAGCAGGTCCAGATCCTGCTCAGAAAGCTGCAACTTAATCGAGTTTTTTAGGTTCATTAGCACCCCTGTGCATCTTTTGTTTGTTTTGAATATTGAAACACACTACTTCCAAGATTTAAAATAAATCTTTTAGTAAAATATGACCATTACAAGTACAGGAGAAAACGGTCTCATCAACAAAGAGTTTTCAACTGAAAAAAAAAAATGTCAACGCAATGCATTTATCTTAAGGATATGGTACACCAATAAAAAAAGTTGAAATACCAGGGAGTTTCATTTATACTTTAAAGCAAATTCTAAAGTATGCACCAGTAGATAAGCTAGCAATTACACCATCAGATGTCGCAAGTATAAAAAGATGGCACTATTATGTGCACTACCTGAAAGAAAAAGTGAAATTCTTAAAAATAATTGCCCGAAATCTTAGAAAGTTTGAATAAAAAACAGAAATTTTCTTGAATAGTGTCCTCCAATCAAAACACCAACTATTTAATTTAATTGTCATTCCAATTAATGGTTCATTATTATTCAAATCTTGTATAGTCAATTGATGAATATGTCTTCCAGATTATATATAACGGTATAACACCCAAAAGATGTCCCATTTTACTCTACCAGGGTCATCTTTCCTTCTCTTCTGAAGTATTCCTCTACTGCAGCCAAGATCTTTCACAAAGTGTTATAAAGAATAATAATACAACACTCCAGATATACAGTTTCTTCCTCGCTTTATAAATTCATCAACAAATTAAAACTTTTGAAAACAAAATTGTTACACAAGCTATGCAACACACCTGTATTAGTCTCAGATACATATATGATTTGATTTTTTCATCTCCTATAAAATTTATTCAAATAAACATAGCTTCCAGCGCCTCTAATTTCCATCCAATCTTCTTACAATTCAGAAAAATATACACTTGAAAACTCAGGCACATAAAAATTAATACTAGCAGCCGCACCCTTAAATCAGGCTCGGGAGAGATGCAGCCTGTTACTAAACTGCATACTCATTTAGAGCTATTCTCCATAACTAAAACCAATTACTTAACAACAAAGTCAACTGTTGGGGTCTCTGAAAGCCAAAAACAGTACAGACACAATTTTACAGTCCACAAAGATGGAATGAAATTTTATCATAAATAAAGGTGTCATCTACAGTGCCCTTTTACATACTCTCTACCTCTGTTTCGTATGAAGGACAGAAGAATCATTAAATCCTTGATTTTAGATGCTTTTACAATACCATTATTTCTCATGGTATGCTTAACTTAATGCACCTTTAAGATCACCGGTACAAAACAATACAAATGGTGCTCAGATGAATAACAGCATTTAAAATAAAACTACATAAAAAGAGAGTAAAAATCACATACCGCCAATTCAATGCACATAAATGGAGGACTCCTCTCTGTAGGCTGCTCAGAGACAGCAGATGTCCTTTTGGACAGAATGTACATTTTAATAAAGAGGTTTCCTTTCACAAATATGGTGCGACCATCTACAGGGTAAAACATTACATGGGGAAGGTCTTATTAATAAGTATCCTCATGCTCCTTGTAGTGGTAGTGTTGAGTCAATGTTGGAGGAGACAGGGAGCTACCACAAAAAGACTGCTATTGTCTGAATGCAGAAACACATGAACAGCAGCAGGTGCACAATGAGTACACAGTGTGTAACAAGCCAAACAAGCAGTCTCAAATAGCAGCATTATCCCTGATAGAGGTTTCACAGAGGTAACAGCAAAACCGATTCCTCTAGATAGAGAGATAACTCTGAGCCAACCCTCACTGTAAATGGTATACATGGGTGGTGCATGAGTTCTGGGCCCCCTAGACACCACCTCCTCCAACTGAGACCCCCCGTAAGGATGCACCTTCCCAGAATCTTACCTAGTGTGGAGTGGGGGTGGGCGGTATATTCTATTCAGTCACTTGCAAACATGTAGGAGCAGCCTGACAACTGCTGTCACTCCATGTCAGTGTGGGGTTTTTCCGCTTTGACAATTGATACACTGAATGAGTGACATTATAGTGTTTTAGGCATGCCTTACACCATGGCACCTAGGCAATAGCCTAGGTGTAACTAGTGGTAGAGCAAGCCCTCAGGGTATCCATCCATCCATCAAGTAACTTGCAGGCCTCTTGCAGACATAACCAATTCCTGTGGCAGATCTTCTCCCTGCCAATCACCTCCCCCATTAGTAGGTGGTCCTGGACCAATCGAGAAGGCAGCCTGGCACACTAGCCCTGTGTGACACAGAACACTCTTTGTAATCTTCACTAAGTCTGACTTAAGACAAAATATAAGAAACAGCTTTTTTTTTTTTTCAGGGCCTACTTTACCCCTATTAGATTGGCAAAATTTCGCCCGGATGCTACCCCTTACTGTCCGAAATGCAATTCGATCAATGCTAACTTTTGGCACCTTCTATGGGAGTGTTCATGTATACAAATCTTCTGGCGAAGGATCAGGAGATATATTCAGGTTACTGGAATTGAAGTGTCTCTTAGTTCACCAGCCACTTGTCTCTTTGGGCTCCGATTTAAGGGGAAAGTTAATTAACTGACAAAAATGTACATTTCACAGTTATTGATGTTGGCTAAGGTCTGTATAGCGAGGCTGTGGTTGGCCCCGACGAGTCCACACGGTTAAAAATTGGAAGGCACTGGTCAATACCACCATAAGGCACGAGAGATTTGTTTATACTAGCAGACAGGCTCTGAAGGAATTTGAGAATATATGGTACAGATGGTTAGAGTCTCCATTCTATCCTATGTCATCTAGTACAGATGCTCTATCTACTTAAATGTATGGCTACCGCAGTTCTTATAATAAGTATCTGAGTCCATGTAATAAACCCTGCATGTGTAACATACTTATGTATAAGCATTTACGATGTATGATCCTGAATGAATATAGCACATTTACTATTATTATGCTTTAATGTAATCTTGTAAATTCCGTCATTTAATTCCGATATGTATGCGATTGTTTTTCTTTTCTTTTTGTTGTTTAGTATGTTTATATCTTAAAAAATTTCAATAAAAATACTGGATTTAAAAAAAAAAATCACATACCGCCACTTCTCCCTTACCTCTATTTTGTGGGTAGTGATATTGGCAGGAAGCTGAGAGAACTGCTTCAATTCAAACACATCTCGTACTGCCCATCGGCTCATGTGATTCTCAGCTTTGCTTGATCCAACCACATTTTGATTTGAATGAATATAAGCAACTTCAGCAACTGCACCTAAAATTGGAAGGACAGCCCATATTAATGCTGAAGATAACGGTATCACTATAAAACAATCACTTGTGTAGAGCTGCAGAAAAATTGGCATTTTTAATGTACTTTTCTGTATTTTAATAATCAAACAATACTTTATGGACACATAATACAAAAAGTAATTACAAGTTTGTTTGGTTTTTAAACTACTGTTTCTTTCATCAGGAATTTTGAAATGCAGCAGGCATATATTAAAACTGGTAGCAATACATTTCTTTCTTAATCCCACAAGAGACTCAAAAAATAGTAAGGTAAGGGGTGCTTTTTTAACTAAAGACAGTGACTGATAGTTTATCAGACACTGTCCAAAAGATATTGGAGGAGTTTCAGCTGTCTGTAATGGAGTGGGATCTCCAAATACAATAAGGAATTCAACATATTGTCAACAAAGATGAGATGGATTCATATGAATGAACACAACATGTATACCGTAAGCAAAACATTATCTTTAATGCAAAATAATATTATTTTAAATAGCATATGGAATTTTGCACATATGCATTAAACAAAATAAAGTATGTTTGAAGGGTTACATAGTGGTAAGCATTTACAATGATGTATGGAGGGAGTAGGTGTAAATATAGAATGTAGAGGGCAATGTTTTATACCTACACCTATTGACAGTAAAGCTAGGTACACACTACAGAATTTTCCACCAACTTTTTATGCCGATCGATTTTACATGTGATCGATGGTCCGATCGCTCGGTCCATGGACTGCATACACACTAGCCTTGTTTAGATAAAGGGAAGAGCTAACGTCCCTTTAGCGACTTTTTACAGCCATGTTGTTGTGAGCAATGACTGTAATTTCGTACTCACTGTTGTGGATTGGTCGGAAGTTTGTACACACTACACAACGGAAACGAGATTGGAACGAAAATATTAAACGGTACGATCAACCAAATGAGGCGACAATCGTCCATTTGGGCAGACTTTCGACCATCGTGTCACTGCACACACTGACCCGACTTTTGAACGAGCGATCGTATGTTGGCTGATTTAGCCGATTATTGGACGAAAACCGTGTAGTGTGTACCCAGCTTAAGGTAAGGTGGAAGTAACATAGGAATGTATTCAAGTATGAGGAATTGAGAATTGTGCTAGTATGGAGATAGTACAAGGGAATTGATTAAATATGATGAGAAAAGATATTATCAAAGCAAACAAGAATTGAATAAGTACAGCTTATAATGTAATTACCTAAAATTCTGTCCAGAGACCCAACTTTCTGTGCTTGATTGACAATTTTTTTATCTGTGACATGATCATCCTCACTCATTCTGGAAGATTTCCATTTAGCAACTGAATGACAGCTCTTTTTTGATCTTTGAACTTTTGAACAAATGTTGTTTCTAGACTTTGTGGTTTGGTGTGTTTGCTGTTGATTATCAATACACATTTTCTTGTTGTGAACATCATCATCATCAGATGAAGTAAACACATCTATAGTCTGTGAATTTTTTTCTGTATCACTTTTGCTGTGACAGGTGTGGTTTTTATGCTCTATTTTCAGTTTTGAAAAACTAGTTGTTTTAGGAGACATACAATTATTTGGTATTTTAATATCATCAGACTCATCACTAATGTAGTCGCTACTATAGTCAGTGGCTTTCTGGATAATTTCCTTAAAATCCGGTTCATCAGAGTCTGCACCCTCTGCAAGTTTTGTGGGTCCATTTGTAGGGGCTTGGGTGGGCAAGATAATATCCTCACTGTCATCTGAGTTACTATTAATTTCCAGAACAGCATTGACTTCTTTAGAAAACTGCCTTTTAGTTCTTGTCATCGTATTTGTATCTTCACCAGAGTCAGATGATATGTTCCAGCCACAATTATTACTTCCACTGTCTTGTCCAGTTGCTTCAGGACACTCTCTGAAGTTGTGAAGAACCAACGTTTTGTTTGATTTCTTTTGGGAATCACTGAGCTCACTTGTGGAACTTCCTGCTTTGTCAGTGTTGTCGTCTTGATCTTGTGGTCCTCTCTCTAGCAATCTTGAAAATCCACACTGTTGTAACGTAAGTTGCTTACCACAGTCGGCACTTGCAGAGGTTTTGTTCCTTTTTCTTTTTGAGCCCCCATTTATTTCATCATCACTGTCACTGCTAAAATCAAAGGCCTGCTTCTGAAACTGTTGATTTTCTTTTAAATTTACAGTTTTCTCACTATCAATAATTGCATCCTGCAAATAGATTAGAATATGTAAGTAAAACAGTAAATAGAGGCTGGAAGGCAGCCCCCCACCAACCAACACCGAGAAAATGTCAAAAAACCCTGGTCGTATTTATTTTCTTTCCTTTCAATACAATTAACATTGTATGGACAGGTGAAGTAGCAGTAATAGCCCTACACCAGGCTTTCCCATACCGAGCTGTGTGGAAGACTATCTCCTAATTGGAGAATAAAATATTTATACAGACAAATTGCAAAAGAACCATACTACAGTAGCAAATATTATTTAAGTTAAGAAAACAACATTCATTGACAACTAGTCAATACCAAAATAAAAGTAATGTCCTCTAGTCATTGTATAGCAGCTAGAAATAGGTATGTTACCATTTCCAATTTATAATTTGGATCATAGTGCATTGATCATCAGGTTTGACATAGGTTAAGTTTCTAAAGGCATTTTTCATTAAATAAATATTTAGTAACAATCAAATCACCACCAGCACTGCCTTGTATGCAAACAGACATGCAAATTTTCACTTCTCAGAATAAAGTGCTTTTTATCCAATCGTGGCAAGTCTGGCAAGTAGTGTGATTTATAGCATGGAATAATTCATCTTGCATGCACTCTTCCAACTTTTCAAATTATATGACTTTTCAAACTAAACAACTTTTAGGGCCAAAACACTACATAATCAAGTTATTTTTTAGAAAAACATACAACAGAGGTGGGCCAAAGCTTCAGTGCGCTAGAGTCCAGACATCATACTGATAAGTAATTAACAGGCACATTTTATAACGCTTTAAACAGTAAAGACTTTGGTGACTGCATAAAACTGAGGCACTTGTAGCAAAGGTTAAAACCATACAAGCAGCAGTAGGCTGCAGGTCACTCAGCTCTTCAAGTAGTTAGACAATGTACCATTATTTTTAAGCATGAGAGACATAAACAAAATATATTCCCCCAAGTATAATGTACCAACCAAATCAACAGAGTAAACTTTATGCGAGTTTAGCCCAGCATGTAATCTCCTGTGAGGAATTACATCACTTAAAACCATTCTATACTTTACAATTTAAGAACAGCAGTATGTTACAAAGGTCCTTTGATTCTCACCTTTACATTTTTTGCAGCGAATCCTTTGTATACTAAAATTGTACATGCATGTGAAAGCAATAATGTTATAAAAAAAACACATTAAATAGCAAATAGTTATGTCAAGATGTTTTAACGTTAAAATGCCAGTGTTATAGAATGTGTGGAAAATTTTAGCTGCTAGTAAGCCATTACAACTACCAAATGTCAGCATTAAGGAAAAAAGGATCTGCATATAAATGTACACTTTTTATGTGAAGGCAAAATGCATCTGAGAAGAGCACAAAATAAAATAAGAACCTGTATAGAGAGCTGGGCACTATGCTCACTCCTAGACCGGGTGTGCGAGACACTATGCACCTGCAGGTGACCACTCTTCTCCGGCGTTGGAATTCTAAAGTAAGCTCTGCTGCTAATTTGCTATATGTCTGCCAATCAATGTTGGATCTTCACTGCATCACATGTAGTATAGACAATGCATGGGTTCCCATCATGTCACCCTGTTCATTTTAGAGTGCCCAGAATGTCTGCAAGTAATATCTCTAATGCACAGAGGACTCATTTTTTTGCAAACAGACTAATCACTAAACCAAGTACAACAAATGAATGACTGAAACAGAGTTTTTGATCTGTGAATGTTAGTTTGGTTTTCTTAACGGACCAGTTTGTTTACAGCCAGTTCCTTAATACATAGGCTGCAATACTGTTTTACAGTGTCACTGTAAATATTCCGCCGGTATCACCAGTGTAGAACTGCAGTTTATACAAACTTTACCAGCTATAATTTTCCCTTTGGTACATCTAGACCAATATGGTTTGTGACCTATTTATCCTATGCAAGTGACTCACTAGGGTGAGGTGATAAAACTTTGACTGTACATATATCAAAGTTAGACAAATATCCTCACATCTGCAAAACTGGCAGAAAGTTAATTTGTAGACAGTAATGGCAATATTATCATCTGTTTTCATTTCTAGTGAGCCATATAAAAATGTATATTTAGTGTGCAATTGAGACACATCGTAATGCTCAGCAGGTGGCAAAACAGGATAGAGCAGTTATGATTATGGCATATTAAAGGACCACTGAACCCAAAACTGTCCTTTGCCTGGTTTAAAAGAACTACAACTACAATTGCATATGTGAAATGTTCAGGACTTAATAAAAAATTGTGGTGATCAAAAGAAGGGTAGGTCACAGGGGGATTTCTATACAAAGAAGACTTCCTGTCTACAGCCATATTGAAGGACACTGAAGCAAGCCTCCTATCAAGGGTGTAACAACCATAGGTGCTGGGTGTGCAGTCCAGCTGCTATGAGGCACGTTTTCCCTGTCAAACCTCCATGTCTATATGTGAGTTTTTCCCTATTGGGTGGTACATGGCTGCTGTTACAAAAAGAAAAGCCATTGCTTCCTATAGTAAGAAAATGGATGATAACAGAACAACACCTCACACTTCACTGTGGTAAACAAGAACACAATGTAAACAAAGAACTCAAGTTTTATTAAGATACTATATGGAAATTTCTATGCATGCAATGTGCCATGTAAATAAAGCCTGAAAAAGTAACCTGAAGCTCTTTCAGGGCCATACCTCCAGGCCTGCAAACAGACAAGGAGCTGGGGTTGGATTCCTTCTCTTCCCACACTGCAGATTCAAAGTTCTCCCACTTCTTCCTTCACTTATGTTCCAATCTTTTAAAGTACATACTATCAGGATCTTTAACCTCTTTCCTCTGCTTATTGCTGTAATCTATTACTACCAAGGATTACCTCAGCAATTCCTTCAACATTTATTTTTCTCATGTCTTATCCTCTCCCAACCATCATCTTGGGTTGATGATCTACATCTCTTTCTCCCTCCAAAGTACTCTCTCTAACCTCCTCTCTCAGCCTCTAACAGTTGACCAACTCTCCTATTTATCATATTGGCCAGTGTCTTGATCTTGTTTTCTCACCACTGTTCAATTTCTGATTTCTTTTATACTCATTTTTGTCTCTTTAGACCCTGACTTGCAATCGGTGTATTATTTCATGTTATTAGGTACATTTTGCCCTTGCTATTACCTGCAATATTGTATGTATTAAAAATATACAGAGTATCGCCATACTGTGTGAAAATAACAGAACAGCAGAAGTTATTTTGCTTTTTAAAGTAATAACCATTTGTCTCAAATGTCCATTGTTGTGAGGTGCAGCTTAGATTTGGTTTGTAATCAGAATAATGTTTGAGTTAACTAGCTGGCAGCCCCAAGTTAATTAGCTAGGTCAACAAGTAATCTGAGAGGTAATTAGGTTAGAGCCTTTAGATGACATGCATTATGTCTCCACAGTAATATAGTGGCTGAAATAACATTGGCAAATGTATTAACATGTGTCAACAATATAAATGCTATTGTATCAAAATGTATAACAGACTCAGATTGTGTAATGTGGCAGATACAATGTGTCAAATGTCTTGTTGTTTCACGCAAGTGTGAAGTGTTATTCCTTGATGTTATATTGTAAACCTTTGTTTAGTGTATTCAGCCAAATTGCTAATTGAGTCAAGCCATTCCACTGTTTAATCAAGGTAACAGAGACAGTATGTCTAACAGTTAAAGTATCCACTGATAGACCCCTGCTGTAAGGGGGAGGATTGAGACATTTGACCCAAGAATGCAAAGAGAGCTATTCTAGCTTGGAGGGTCCTGGTGTACAAGACAACAGCGAAAAGGACTCTGGGTCAGGCATCGTGGTGCCGCTGGAGGAAATCCTACCAGGACAGGGTCTGCTAGAGCTGGTAACCCAGACCGGGCAACACCGTAACTGTCTAGCTAATCGGGAGTGGTAATATTGTGGGAGTATAAGACTGTAAAAGAGACTGAGAATATTATTTTGGAGTGCTGACTGCAAGGGGCTGCTGGAGAATACATACTACCATTTACTCTGTATCTTGTGAACATCTTGTGGTGTTGTGCTGTCATAATAAAGTCTTATTTTGGATATAATCTCGTCTACCTGAGTGAATTGTATCACAGAGGGCAACTGCCATCCCAGCTAAGGGTGGTATCCTCACATTTACCATACCAAATATCAACTCCCATGCCCTTCCAAGCTTCCTCACACAATCCGATGAACCATCTTCACTCAGGATTTTGTCATTGCTAATCTAAAGGCCACTATCTGCTTCCAATACTCATTGACCTACCTGCTGCATTTGACACCATCACTTGTTTAGTTGTCTTTTTTTAAAATTGGGTCTTTTTAGTGCGCCAGATAGTAATACAAAAAATCAATCTGCCAGACATTTATCCACAGTTCTGCAATGTATTGTGGCAAGAGCCCGCTACTGCAGAAGCACATGCGAACAACTTCTTCATTTTTATGTAGCTTTTTTGTCAGGATGGTAAATGTTTTGACACTGTACAGATTTCACAGCAATTCTTGGAGACCCTAAACGCTAGCTAGACATAGCTCACCTGTCTCAAGACCAGCCAGCTTCTCCAGCATTAGTCTCCATGCACAAATGATACAAACAAGCTTTTATACCCGATACTCCTCCCCCAGCCTTAGCTTGATGGACAGGTGACACACCCACCTTCTCTTTAAAAGGAAACGCCCATCCCTGGCTCTGTTTGCACTAACAGACACACCCTGTCTGTTTGCTGAGAGGAAGGATTTCAAATCATGTAAGTTAAACCAAACTTAAACTATTGCTTTTCATACATAAGTCTTTAAATTCAATCTAGGTGCATTACTGCACAAATGTTTTAGTCTACTTCCCTGCTTTCTCTGCATATTGCCAGCTAAATGCCTCCTTTTGTTACATATCCCTCCCCCTAGCGTCTCCAAGTAGGGGGATGCGGACTTCGCGAGGAGCGCATATTTTCGTGACAACGCATCTGCATTTTTGTGTAGAATCCCAGGTCCATGTTCTACTGAGAACTTGAAAGGTTGCAGTGCCAAGAACCAGCGGGTTACCTTGCCATTTACTTCCCAGGTTGTTCTGCATCCATCTCAATGGTGCATGGTCTGTTATTAAGGTGAACTCTCTGCCTAGGAGATAATAGCGCAGAGCTTCTGTAGCCAATTTTATGGTGAGACATTCTTTCTCCACAGTGGCATATTTTTGTTCCCTTGGAAGCAACTTACGACTTAGGTACAGGACAGGCTTTTCTACTCCATTCTTCTCCTGTGACAAGACTGCACCTACGCTAACACCAGAAGCACCAGTTTGGAGGAAGAAACTCCGGGTAAAATCCGGTGCTTGTAGAACTAGGGAGGAACAAAGAGCTACCCAAAGATCAGACCAGGCGGTTTTTGCAGAGTCAGACAGGGTTAATCTATCTGGACAACTTTTTTTTTTTTTTTTAACATGTCTGTAAGTGGAGCAGCTCTAGTGGTGAAGTGGCTTACAAACCGCCTGTAGTAACCTACTAAGCCTAAAAAGGTTCTTAACTGCGACTTTTTCTCTGGTCTTGCCCGATTTTTGACTGCCTCCACTTTGTCTAGCTGGGGTTTTACATGCCCTCGACCAACAACGTACCTCAAATATTTGGCTTCTCTCATGGCTATGGCACATTTCTCTGGGTTAGCTGTTAACCCTGCTGACCTTAATGAAGCTAAGACTGCCTCAACTTTGGTTAAATGTGATCCCCAGTCTGGGGTATAAATCACTATATCGTCCAAGTAAGTGGCTGCACAAGCTGTGTGAGGTCGTAGAAATTTATTCATGGCCCTTTGGAAGGTGGCAGGTGCCCCATGCAACCCAAAGGGTAGGACTTTATATTGATAGAGACCATCAGGGGTGGAAAATGCAGTCTTTGGTTTGGCCGTGGAAGTCATGGGAACTTGCCAATAACCCTTTGTTAGATCAAGAGTTGTTAAATAATTGCTACCAGCAAGATTTTCCACTAGTTCATCCCCACGTGGCAACGGATAGGCATCAAATTGCGACATACTGTTTAGGCGCCTAAAGTCATTGCAGAACCTAATTGTCCCATTGGGTTTCGGGACAAGCACAATGGGACTATTCCACTCACTAGTGGACTCTTCAATCACATCTAACTGGAGCATCTTCTCGACCTCCTTTCTCACGTCCACCCGTCTGGCTTCTGGAATACGATACAGCTTCTGCTTTACAATGACTCCTGGCGCAGTGACAATGTCGTGTTCGATTAAGGTAGTACGCCCAGGAATGGAAGAGAAGACATCCCTGTTCCGGCGAATCATTTCTTCAGTCTGTTGTCTCTGCTAAATGGACAAAGCTGGCTCTATGGGCACTTCAGACTTTTCAATGGCAGTACTCACTACCTGAGGAGAGGTTTCCTCATCATGCCAAGGTTTAAGGAGGTTAACATGATATATTTGCTCCTCCCTTCTCCTACCTAACTGGCGGACTCTGTAATTGACAGGACCGACAGCCTCTAGAATTTGATATGATATGGACCCTGCCAATGGGCGAAAAGTTTGCTTTCCTGGGTGGGAACCAGGACTAAGACCTTGTCCCCAGGCTTGAAAGATCGAACAACAGCACTTTTATCGTAACTTTTTCTCTGTCGTCCCTGAGCCTCTTTTACATGTTGCTGCACAATGGGCCCTATCTTTCCTAGCCTCTCATACATTTGGGACACAAATTGTACCAGATTTGGCTCCCTAGGAACTTGCTGCTCCCACTCTTCTTTTAACATATCCAAGATACGCCTGGGCTGTCTCCCAAACAATAACTCAAAGGGACTAAACCCTGTTGAAGCTTGAGGTACCTCACGGATGGCAAACATCAAATAGGGAATAAGAGTGTCCCAATCTTTTTTCTCTTGAGCTACTGCTTTCCTGAGCATGTGCTTTAATGTGCGGTTAAAGCGTTCCACCAAGCCATCTGTTTGTGGATGGTATACAGAGGTGTGAAGCGCCATAACCCCTAGCAACTGGCACATGTCCTTCATCAGTGTAGACATGAATGGAGTACCCTGATCTGTGAGAATTTCTTTGGGTATTCCCAAGCGTGTAAACATCAATACAAGTTCTCTAGCTATGGTGCTGGACTTTATGTTTCGTTGGGGAATTGCCTCTGGATACCTGGTTGCATAGTCAAGCACCACTAGTATATATTGGTGCCCACGTGCAGATTTTTCCAGTGGCCCCACAAGGTCCATAGCTATCCGTTCAAAGGTAACTTGTACTATTGGTATTGGAATGAGAGGTGCCCTGTACATGGGTTTGGGACAGGTTCTCTGACAAATGGGACAGGACCAGCAATACTTTTTCACTGCCATGTGTACACCGGGCCGGTAAAACCTAAGCAGAACTCGTTCCCGTGTTTTATCCTCCCCTAGGTGTCCCCCACAGACATGTGTGTGTGCTGCTTTTAACACTAGGGGTACATGGACCTGAGGAACCATTAATTGTTCTACTTTTTCCCCCCTGTACATTAGCAACTCTATACAGGAAATTATTTTTAACAATAAAATATGGTATACCTTCTGCAGGCTGGGCGGCTTTCGCTACCCCATTTACCTCAGTCACACTTTTAAAGGCATGTTCCAAAGTGGCATCATTAAGTTGGTTTCGAGCCAAGTCCTGCAGAGGAAACAAAATTGGTATTACGGACCAGCCCGTATCCTCACTGACAGGCGTGGTGGGCTCATCTGCGACATCACTGGCCAATGCTAGTTTGGACTGTCCATGTTTCCCCGTAGGTGGATGCTTTTTTGGAACTCCTGCTGTGACTCCAAAGATGGCATTCCGGTTTGGCGGTTCCCAAAGATCGATGTCCAGATGTTGTGGATTCTTAGGCGGTTCCTTTAAGACCGGGCTTCCGACCGTTGCATCAGTTGCCGGCGTGTCCGGCCGGATCCGCTCACCGAGGACATCGTTAAACAGTGGGAAGTCTCGCCCCAAAATGAATGGATATGGGAGTTTAGGTGCTATGGCAGCTACCACCATAACAGTTTAGTCTTTGAGTGTGACTGGTAGTATTGTTCTTTCATACTCCTCTGTTGTGCCATGTACGCAAAGAACCTTCACTTTGGGCAACCGAGAAGTTATGGTTTCAAGTAAGGCAGAGCTGGACACCAATGAGAGTTCACTCCCCGAGTCAACCAAGGCCAGAACAAGGTTTTGGTTGATTAGCACAGTCACCCGGAACAAACAAGGACTTCCTGATGTGGGACTCATGGTAAAACAGCTTGGAAATGCAGGCCCAATATGTGCCAAGGAACACTCCATGGATTCCTGTAGTTTAGGACACCCTGCCTTAAAGTGGCCTGGCTCACAGCATTCAAAACACTTCAGATTAGACAGCTTTGCACCTGGCCCTCTGTCCGTAGCAGTTTTGCCATTGGGCCCTGTAGCAAGGATTGTCAAACCTGGCTTTTGGCGTGGCAGCGGCTTTGGCACAAATGCAGGTTCTTTAGTCATTTGCTGTAGCGCACAAAACCTTTCTACCACGGTGGCAAGCTCTTCATAAGTTTGTGGGTCTGATTGCAGAACCCACCTTTGCAAATCGCGGTTCAGCCCCCGGATGCAGTGATCTATCGCCAGAACTTCAATAATCTGAGAAGGCGAATTCTCCTCAGGCTGCAGCCATTTCTTTAAAATTTTAGAAAGCTCAGCCACTTGCACTCTGACCGGTTTTTCTTTATCATAGCGCCATTGGTGATAGCACTGAACACGGCCTGGCCCGGAAACTCCAATGCAAGCCAATATCTCAGACTTTAGGCACAAATAATCAGAGGCACGTTACTCATCTAGATCCATATAAGCTCGCTGAGCTTCACAAGTCAGATATGGCGCCAGTCTCTCAGCCCAATCTTTAGGAGGCCATTTTGCCCTTTTTGCAAGTCTCTCAAAGGACACCAGATATGCTTCTACGTCATCAGCTGGTGACATTTTCTGCAGAACCGGACCAGGTGGTTCATTTCTGTCATGCCTCACCTGGCTTCACTCTTCCCTTAAGAGCCTTGTGTTTTCCACCTGTGCCTCGGCAACTCGTACCATCTGAGTTTGCTGCTGTTGCTGCGCAGCGGCCTCATTTACAAGGGTTTTCAGTACTTCCTCCATGTTGA
Organism: Mixophyes fleayi; assembly: GCF_038048845.1. Classification (NCBI taxonomy): domain Eukaryota; kingdom Metazoa; phylum Chordata; class Amphibia; order Anura; family Limnodynastidae; genus Mixophyes; species Mixophyes fleayi. The sequence continues at coordinate 298,816,727 of NC_134402.1, read as the reverse complement.
CGTCTGCGCGGGTTGGGTAGCGGAAACTTGCTTCCCGGAGTATCCCACTCTTGACACCACTTGTGGCAAGAGCCCGCTACTGCAGAAGCACACGCGAACAACTTCTTCCTTTTTATGTAGTTTTATTGTCAGGATGGTAAATGTTTTGACACCGTACAGATTTCACAGCAATTCTTGGAGACCCTAAACGCTAGCTTCCCCAGCATTGGTCTCCGTGCACAAATGATACAAACAAGCTTTTATACCTGATACTCCTTCCCCAGCCTTAGCTTGATGGACAGGTGACACACCCACCTTCTCTTTAAAAGGAAACGCCCATCCCAACTGATGATGGTGATACATTACAGCAATTTATGTATACATCTATTTACCTGGGATAAAAATTACTATTCTCTTGGGGCACTAATTCGCTCATTTGGCCTCCACTACCACCTCTACGCTGATGACATCTAAAGCTATATATCTCTCCCTCTGATCTCTCCCATTCTGTACTATCTCGTGTAACCCATTGTCTTTCAGCTATCTCCACATGGATGTCCCAAAGCTACCTAAAGCTCCTAACAGTACCCTCCTCCTTGAAGAGGTGTTAAGGAACATCGACACCTTGGCTTCTTGGGAAATTGTTTGAAGAATTTTTTGATAAGTGTGTCAGCGTGTAGGCGCTTCTGTGGAATCCAAGCTCATTCTGCCAGGCCATGATTCTTCCACTGAACCAAGAAATGGACCTGTCCTTGGACTCTTAGAATAAAGAATTTTTTCAATCGCAAATCCCTGTTGTCCATCCAAATTAGGTGGCCAAGTTCTTGGTGGCTGAAGACATCTGAATTGACTTGAGTAGAATACAGGTTTGAAAAGAGAACAGTGAAATGTGCTCAAGATTCTCAGAGAACAAGGAAACTTTAACCTGAAGGATTAAACTTGCTTGATGATAGAGAAGGGTCCAATGAACTTAGGACCAAGTTTTTTTACAAGGCTGTCTGAGCCTTATGTTGCGAGTAGAAAGCCAGACTTTCTGATCCACTTTGAAGGAACAATTTCTACAATGAAAATCAGGAAGCGACTTTGAATGAAAAGAGGCCCGTCTCAAGGCAGACTGAACTTTTTTCCAGATGATTTTGAGATTCAAAGCCATAGAATGTATTTCAGGAAGACCAGGACTGCGTGAAGACAAGGCATTGGATTTAGGATGAAACCCAAAAATGCAATAAAACGGAGAGGTGCGAGTGGAGGAATGGAAGGAGTTATTATATGCAAATTCTGCCCATGGTAACAAAGTTGACCAATTGTCATGGAATTCTGAGGTGAACAAATGTAAGAATTGTTAAAGGGACTGATTAACCCTCTCTGTCTGTCCGTTTGACTGTGGGTGGTGAAACGCTGATATTGATCCCAAGGAGTGTACAAAAAGATTTTCAAAACTGTACAACAAACTGAGAGCCACGGTCAGAAACAATGTCAGTGGGAATGAGATGGAGCCGAAAGATATGCTGGACAAAGAGTGAGGCTAAGCTCTGTGCACTGGGAAGTCTAGTCAAGGGGATAAAATGGGACATTTTACTAAATCGATCAACCACTACCCATACAGTGCTGTGCCCCGCAGAACATGGAAGGTCTACAATGAAATCCATAGACAAGTACGACCAAGGTTTTGAAAGGACAGTAGCACAAGCTGACCTGCAGAGCACTTCCTGGGAATCTTGTTCTTAGCACCAGACAGAGCGTGAAAGAATCTCCACGGTCTTGGAGCTACCGGGATGTCCAGCGGTCTTGCTCTTCAGAGAGACCAGCTTTTCTTAGGTGGACTGGAACAAACAGGCGGTTTGCCAGAATCTCTGCAGGCACCAGCTTTTGAAATCTGCGAAGAGTTTTTCCTAAGTCTTGGGTTAGTCCGGCATGAATAATGGTAGGTGGAAAAGTAGGCAGTGGTTCAGGAGCAGGTACATGATGTGAAATGAAACTTCTGGATAACGCATCCGCCTTAATATTCTTGGATCCGGGCCTGTAGGAAATAATGAAAAGAAAACGGGTGAAACAGAGCGCACATCAGGCTTGTCTAGGACTCAATCGTTTTGCAGACTGAATGTACTTAAGGTTTTTATGATCGGTAATAACCGAGATGACATGAATGGCTAATTCTAGCCAATGATGTCATTCTTCAAAGGCACATTTAATTGGCAAAAGTTCCCGATTGCCTACGTCATAATTAGTCTCTGCAATCGAAGATTTGTGGGAAAAGAATGCACAGGGGTGCAAACGGTGAGTGCGACAGTCCTTCTGGGAAAAGATAGCACCGGCTCCTATATCAGAGATATCAACCTTCCAGAACAAAAGATAAATCCAGATTAGGGTGTCTGAGGACTGGAGCAGAGACGAATGCCCTTTTGAGGGCTTGAAAAGAGGTTATTGCCTCAAAAGGACCAACTACTTGGATCCATTCCCTTACAGGTAAGAGCAACAATAGGAGCTACTAATTCGGAGAAACCTTGAATAAATACCCAATAATAATTTGCAAAGTCCAAGAACCTCTGGATGCCCTTGAGATTGTTTGGTTGCACCCACTCCAGGATGGCTTGGACTTTACTTGGATTCATAGAGAACCCATTAGGGGAGATTATGTACTCTAAGAAGGATACCTTCTGTATCTCAAATTCATATTTCTCAAGCTTGGCGAAGAGAAGGTGGTCCCAAAGTTTTTGTAGAACCAGTTTAACATGAAGCCGATATTATGAAAAAGACTGAGAATATATCAAGTTATCATCCAAGTACATGACAACAAATTGACAAAGAAAATAACGGAGAACTTAATTAATGAGATTTTGGAATACAGTGGGTGCATAACAAAGACCAAACTGCATGACCAAGTATTCATAATGGCCAGAATGAGTGTTGAATGCCATTTTCCACTCATCCCCTTCCCTAATACGGATAAGGTTATATGCTCCGCAGAGATCAATCTTGGTAAAGATGGTGGCAGTCTTCAACTGATCAAATAACACTGAGATGAGGGGAAGAGGATAGGTGTTTTTAATCTTAATTTTATTAAGTCCCCGAAAATCAAGCATCCGGCTCCTACTGGTGACTTAGAAGGTCTAATAAAGTCTTTTTGAAAATTTTCCTCCACATACTATTGCATGGACATGGGTCCAGACTGGAGAGTGCATACAACCTTCCTTTGGACAGAATTTCTCTTTTAGCCCAATCCACTACAGGGTTATGGAGAAAGAGCCAAGGATGGCCTAGTATTAAAGGCACAGACGGGCAATTGATGAGGTAGAAGGACAGAGTCTCTGAGTGAAGGGCTCCAACTGTTAACTGCAGTGGGGATGTTTCAAAAGAAATCTTGTCACCTGGCAACGGACCTCCGCCTAGGCCACATACAGTAATAGCAGAATCAAGTCTCATAGAAGGAATCCCAGAGGAATGGGCACCACTATCCACAAAGGTCGAAACAGCAACAGTACATGAACCGTGAGTGACATGTGCAGGGACCATGAATGCATTTTTGGAGGAGATAATCTGCAGACCTAGGCGAAGTTCCCCCTCATTCCCTAGCCCTGTTCTTTTTCATATTTGTTAGGACAGGAGCAGGAAAAGTGACCTTTGATGCCACAGTAAAGACCGAGGCCTTGAGTCCGTCTTCTGTTTTTTCCCCTCTGGTGAGAGACAACAGGCATCTAATTGCATAGGTTCTTCAGTGTCTATTGGTGCAGAGATAAAAGAAGATGATGAACAAGAGGGCAATTCCTTCTCTGCCTTTCCCTCCTTTCCTCGTCTGTCAATCTTTATGTCGAGTTGCATGAGGGTCACCGAAGAAGTTTGAGATGATTACTGTACAAGAACATCTCTGATCAGTTCCAACAAACCTAAGCCAAATTGACTGCGTAACGCAGGATCATTCCATTCGCTGCCAGAAGTCCATCGCCTAAATTCAGCACAGTATTCCTCAGCAGAGTGCCGACCTTACATCAGAGCCCTGAGGTGAGCCTCAGCCAAAGCCACCCGATCCGGGTCATCATATAGCAGACCCGAAGCCTGAAAAAAAGGCATCCACAGATTGCATAGTTAGACTTGTCGGAGCCAGACTAAAGGCCCAGGACTGCGGATCACCCTGGAGAAGGGAGATGTTGATACCAACCCTTTGCTGCTCTGAACCAGAAGACCAAGGTCTCAAACGAAAAAAGAGCTTACAGCTCTCCTTGAAATTACGTAACAGGGCTCTGTCTCCAGAAAACCGGTCCGGCAGATTTAAATTCGGTTCTACCACGGGGGCTAAGCCCTCTCTGCCTTAAATAGAGAAAATGACCAATGGTAGTTAGGAGAGGGGAGTGAATTAATAAGCCCCCAATAGTGTGCTTAATTAGCACCTTTTGCGTACGCGCCCAGCTAGCCCATATGCCGGGACGTGGCGCTGCTTACAGATGGTCCTGGAAGTGACGTCCCGGCTATAGCCATGGCAGCCGGGATGCAGGTTGGAGCGGGCGGCTGGGAACCGCTGCTCCTAACACCTTCAAAGCCCTCAACACCACCACCCTTCTTACACCTCAAATTTCATATCAAAATTACTCTCCCTCTCGCCCCCCTTTGATCTACCTCTGACCTGCACCTTGTCTTTTCTCTAGTAGCCACCAATCACTCACGCCTACGAGACTTCTCCCGTGCTTCTCCCCGCTTATGGAATTCGCTGCCATGCCCAATCAGGCTTTCCAACAGCCTACAATCTTTAGATGTTCTCTAACAACCCATCTCTTTTTTTTAACCTTATCCCCGATGATGCTATTCACACTAATACACCTTCACAGCTGTCCCAATGTCCACTGGAAGCCACACTCTCGCTCTTGTTCCAGGTGTGCCCTCCTACAATTAGAATGTAAGCTCTCTATTGAGCAGTGTCTTCCATACCCTTTGTTTTCATGTCTGCATTTTTTTTGTCTGCCTTGTCTTTTCTTATTTTAAAGTATGTCCTGGGAAACTACTGTACGGCGTCACAGCCTCACAAATCTACAATAATTATAACGATAATAATAATAATATGTGATCTGGTATGGCGGCATGTGCAGACTAGAAATAAATAAATAATAATTAAATAAAAAAGTAAATGGTTAAGAGCTTTAAAAGCAAACATTGGCCAAACCACCAGTCTTGATTAATAGTCTAGTCAAACTCCTTTCTTATTCTTCTCATTGTTTGTAAGTATTCTGTTGTTGCCCATTAGCTGAAAGCAGTGTCCTTCTGTACTTCACTGTGGATACATTTTACAAATAAATTAACGCTTACCATGCTTGTGTCACTTGATATCGATTGCTGACTTACATACATAGCGGCAGTTCTGACTCCAGCTTCTACTTGACCTTCACGCTGTATCGCCAGATGCAAGAAAAGTTTAATGATTAGTTTCATGTTGCATTTATTTAACCTATGTATAGCTGAATTTCATACACAAAATCAAACAAAAAGACTGTGCACTTCTGTACCTTACAAATAGAACAAATCTATTTAATGTTTGTTCAAGTCTTTTCAATGTGCATGGGAAATGTCTTGGCATGGTAGACCCGGCATCTGCTTGGGGCCTCACACGGCATCAGGTGGGGTTGGGTTTAGTCTCACATACTAGTAAGTCAGTCTTGGGGGACTAATTATTTCCAGAATTTTTTCTATTTGTTTTTATACAGCTAGAGTGTGCACTGCAGGAACTGCGAGTGGGGTAGCTTAATGAAAAACTCAGCACATGCAACAGGCTGGATAATCACTTCAAAAATGTATTTTAATGTGCATTATTTTTTTGGGCATTTTTACAGACACACGACAGAGTCCTAAAAGAATATATTTATAGTTGCACTTAAATTCAACACCTATCAAAACGTATACAATGTATATAACCTTCTCAGTGCACAAAAATGTATGGAAAAATGCAGTTGTTTCACTGACAATAAAACTCTCTTTGCCCTGACCATTAATATATGCAATTGTTGGGCAGCAAAAAAACAGAAGAAAACCAGTGACTCTACACCCTCTAGAGCTGTAAAATGCAACAGATTATCTAAGAGGCAGCATCACAAATATGTTTAAAATATTTATGCAAAGTATTCAGGTTATTCTGCTCTCAATGAAGATTGTTGGAGTAGAATAAAGCAACACTAGTGTCATATGAAGATTTATAGCACGGCTTTCAACAAAGTTGCAAATATAAGGAATAAATGAAAAACAAGATATCTTTAAACTGAAGGAAGTACAAAAGCAACAATTGGGCATGCCAATCCAAGCTTTCATTCTACCTTGTCGTGGTATTGAAAGTGTTCCATGCCTCTACAATGTCTGCACTATTGGCCATGTCATAGGAGACTAGAAAGTAGTTTGAAAATTACATAGTAGATCTAACCAATTGTCCGAATACACTTGGTAAACATCAGTGCACAAATGACAATAAAAAACAAATTTAAGCAATTACTTACCTCTAAAATATCCCTGGTCAGACAAGTTCCCTGAGATCTAAGTTTGAACAGGTTTTGAACACCAAATAATTCACCTTTATGTTCCTTTGATCCTTGTACAGCTTTAAAATACCGTTTGGCATTCTCGCTCCCAACTACCACACAGTGAAGTTGCTGTAGGGCACAAAATAATACTCACAGGTTGAAATAAATATATATATATATATATATATATATATATATATATGTAGCTGCAGGCACACAGCTGCAAAGCACAGGAAGTGATAAAAACGAATAATATGGCTTGTGGTTCAGGGGTCCCAGAACTACACAACTCAGTAATATGCATCTGTCAGGTACTTATCACTGCAGAGATTAACTGACAAACTACATTGTTTCACACATGTATCTATAATAAGTATTGCATACAGACATAAGATTAGCGTTTTTAAGCAAAAAATCTTGAATTGTTCCCTTTATTTTCAACTACATCAAATCATATGAACTCCCACCCAATTTTGGCACATTTTATTACCACATTCAATGTATTCTGGCAAAATCACTGGCACAGTATGAGAAAGGTGCGTGTAAAATGCAACTATTTTACAGCAATTGTGTTACAAACTGTTATACATCTGCAATATAATGATTTCCATTTAGTATGTTTAACTTATTAGAAAAATCTGTTTCCATATAATGTAAACTGTGTTGCACCATGCTGGGCAAAAATATAACTAGAAACTAGTAAAACTTAAAATTACTTCGGCTCACATATATCTAATAAATTGGTCGGACCACACCTCAATCTCAGTTGATCTTTCTGATTTTGCCTCTATCAACGCTGAGACTTCAATAGTCCATTTTACATAATAACATTATTAATAAACAATTGCATGACCTCCTAAATTAAAACTTCCCTTTTAATACTCTCTCTATGATAAGCACATAGGGCAGTTAGTAGAGGACATCTGATTAAAATAGTCTCTAGAGCTAAGAAAGAAAAACTAGCTAGAGTCTTGTCTTTGTCCAAAGAAATGCAAGACGTCAGAGAACCAACATAAAGAGTCACCAGATCCAACAACTCTTAGGAGGATTAGAAGGAAAAGAGGTGAATTAAATCTTATCATATCTGAACAAGCTGCTAAAAGCCTTAGATGGTTAAAACCTATGAGAAGGTATCAAAATGGATAAAATTCTCACTTCTAATCTGAGGACTAGAAATTTTCAATGTAACATACTTGCTATCAAAACAAGGACAGGCCATCTCACCCACACTGAATTCCAGAAATATTATCTCTATAAACTTCTAAAACACTCAAATACCCATTAGAGAAAACAATAATTTATTGACAACGAAGAGTCTTTCTAAGCTTTCACCAAATATGAGTGAATGGCATAGCAAACAGATCTCTATAGAAAAGATTTCAATGTGAAGAAACTGTGGATTAGTGACAACCTGCCACATTTTGCCCTCTCCATTCTTCAGTAGACCTAGCTGGTAATGTAGCGGCGGTGGGTCCACATCAGATAAGGACAGGTTCTAGTCAAGTGTCATCCAGCTTTTGGTGGACATTCACCATCACCAGATCCACAGAGATCGGGTATAAAGGGAGTGAATGCCTGGTCCTTTATGTTGTATCTGATATTGGCAGTCCAGTAAGAGCAATAAACCCTAGTCATTGCCGTCTTCCCTCTATCTCTCACGTTGGCTGGTGTTAACTGTAGGAGGGCATCCAATAGAGATATGTACTGCCTACACCACCACACCACCCTTAAACCCAGGTCTGACAGGGAGTGCTCAAGTAAAAAGGAGAGTTCACTAGAAGTTCCCCAGCTCCCACCTAAATGACATAGGTAAAAAAATATGGTGTCCTCGCAACAGGGGGCAATCAGGTGGGATGGAGTTAATCAGGAAAATACTTCATTGATACAGTCTCTGAATTAACAGCATTTACATACAAAAACAGACTTAACCATCAGGTAACGGGATATAAACAAGTATTATAAACCTTCCACCAGAATTTCAAACAATGTCATATATGTAAAATAAATTAATACATATAATGTAACAGTGAAGTGCCTCACATATTATATACCAGAAACACCACCCCAATCCCCAGTTTTGCTAGATGTATAGTAGGTGGTGCTATGCTAAAATGTTATTTCTGGATGTAGCTATATAATTGATACCAGATCAATTGAAATAGTAGACTGGGACAAAATGCAGGTGCAAGGTCTTTCAGAGCCTTAGTTTGTGTGAATTGGAACATTGCTCCTTCTTAACTGAACCCTGCTGTGTCAAACTGTACTCAAGAGGAGAAGACTTAGTGTACACAGCAGCAGAGTGCTCTGTAAGTAGCACTTTGCTCTGACTGCTGACACTAGAATTGAACTGATGCCCCATACTGACCTGTCCAAAGGTCATCATTCTGGAGTGGCAAATTTAAACTTGCACAGCGGTAAATTGATCAAAGGTCAGGTCTTTTCTGATCAAGCAGTCTCAGGCACAGGAGTACTCAGAGGAGTACTGATATATATGATCCATTAACCTCTGAGTAAATGCATGAGCAGCACGGCCGGAAGTGACGAGAAAAAGTTAATTACGATAGGATTAATAATAAAAGAAGGGAGTTAATGATAGGATGCCAAGATACTGAGGGAGGGTAAATAATGAAGGATTAGAGATGAAGATGATGATCCAGAAAGGAGGCATTAATGTTGATATAGATTTGATTTGTTAATGAGGATGGGGGGCACCAGGGTGATGAAATTGATGAAGGAAACATGTTTACAGAGAAATTATGCAGAAAAGGGATGAGAAAGAATCAATGGAATGGAGAAGTGAATTGAATAGGCAATGTTGATGTTGAGGAGATGGTGAATGCGTTTGAGGAGTGAGATTGAGCAGAATAATGGATTTGAAGGGGGGATACAGCTATGAATTAGAGAAGGTTAAGGTGGGGATAGAGAACGGTTATGATGTGAACTGGAAGTGGTGTAGTGCCTGTAATGGGGTGGCTCTGAGAATGATTGCCCCATTTATTAGCGGATACCATATAAAAATGTTTTCAAATTTGCTGGGCTGGGTGGTTCCAAGATTTAAAAACTGTTGTCAAGCAGTGTAATGAGTCATTAATCAATATTGCATCAGGGTGCCAAATTAGAGCTGAATCACAACAACCAATCAACAATTAGTTTTATTGCAAGTTGGACAAAAAAGTGTCTTATTGGTTGCTATGGCTTAGTGTCACTTTTACACCTAAACATAGTCCTTATAAATGAGCCCTATAATTTTGTTATGCAAAACAAGCAAATGACAAAATAATAAACACTGTGGAATTTTTGTTTTGTTACATAAATTTAAAACAAATCCTAATAATAATTAGCCTTTAAAAATAATTGTTTACTGTGCAAATAATCTTGGCAAGGCTATATGACAACAGTCACTGCCCTTCACACTTTTTTTTTTTGTAAGAGCAATACACAGGCTTATGATGACTCAGAACCAAGACCCTCCAACATAACCCTGTCACCCAGGGCAAAATTTCTGCTACTGAAAAAAACCACAGGACACTCTCAGAGGTCTTGTGGAGTCCATGTCTCAATGGGTTAGAGCTGTTTTAGGGGATCTACACTACATACACATTATTAGACATGTAGTTTTAATGTTGTGGCTGATGTGTGCGTTTATACATACATACATACATACATACACATATGTATGTATATATTTTATTTTCCTAGTCTTCTCATTTTTTTGTCTACACCATAGGAAAATATTTTGAAATAGATGGCATCTCACCTGTTTGTAAAGTTGCCTTAAATATATCATCTCTTCAACTGTTCCCAACGATATCAGCCTTAACACTTTCACATCCCTACACTGCCCAATACGATAGGCCCTATAAGACAATAAAGTCATTGTGGTTCAGAAAAATACTTTGATGAAAGTAAAACGGTTAAAATATATTATTTAGAGAATTTTAGTGAATTAGTTACCAGAGAAAAGTGTAACTATGTAAAACAAAATCATACATGAGACAAAACCAAGCAGTCACTTTGAATTGCATCAGACTAGATTTAAAGATATTTACTAGAATCTTTTAGATACCACTGTCTGTCAATTACATATGTCTAAAAAAAACGTCAATACCTACTTTGGTTTTCAAATATCTTGATGAATTTACTTATCAGGTGTGGCATTGAAAAACACTTTGTTTCAGCTAATTCTGCCTTTTTTCATATATCATAGACACACTAACATATTCAGAAGCAGGTGAATATACATATGCGTTGACCAAGTAATGCATTTTACCAAGGATATTATATTAAGCATAAAGTTAGTACATAGAAAATAACAGAACATCTGATGTAAAGATTCTAATAATAAAACAGCATCTTCAGTAATAACAAGGTCAGCTAATCCCTACAAGAATGGAGGTGGTTTTCACCTCTATGGCCAGGCCCATTAACATAGTTTAGTTTTTGTTTTAATTATTTTTGGTTTCACAAGGAACAATTTTTTAATTTCTTAATCTACCCAACAAATGTTATATTGTTTTCTTCAGGGTTTCTTTTGGTAACATATTGACATTTTTTCTTTTATATGAATTAGTTGTTATTTTTTAACCGAGAGATATCCCCCTTGGTTTTATTACCAATCGATCCAATGCAAACTGGTCAGTAAATACTAGATACATGTCAGCACAGATCTAATACAATCTACACATATGCTATTGCATTGTGCATCAGTCAATAGTAAAAAACAAAATATATATTGAACAAAGTGGACATTGTATATGCACTTAGAAAATGATCTGCCCATGTTATACAAAACTATTATTTGTTCTTATTATTATTGCTATTGTTTATTTATATAGCATCAATCATATTACTCAGACCTGTGTCATGGATCTTACAGTCTAAATTCCATATCACAAATACAATATAGGGACCATTTTGCTTGAAGCCAATTAACCTACCAGTACATTTTTGAACTGTGAGAAGAAACCCACGTCAACACAGGGATACAAATTCCACACAGATAGGGTCCTGGTCGGATTTTAACCCATGAATCAGTGATGTGAAGCAGCAATGCTAACCACCATGCCACCTTGTTGCACTGTGGGAAATCTTTACAAAACTACTAGGTAGTGCATGGATCTCTTCCCCACCCCCTTTCAATAGATTTTGGTGCAAGTTAAATCTTACTGAAATGCGCTATGAACATTTTATGTTTTCCTATATGGCAAAAGAATTATCATTATAATGAAACAACACTGCAAACTGATATATTAAACTGTAAATATCAGTTCCACATTATAGAATCTTAAACACATTCACTAAAATTAATTTCTATATTCAGCATTTCTCTGAAACTAATATACAGTTGTATAAACACTGGTATTTGAAAATTAATAATAAAATTGCTTCAACGTACCTGTCAATTGCCTGTAAGTCATTGGCTGGATTCCAAGTTGGGTCAAACACCACCACTACATTTGCTCCTACAAAATTAAGCCCTAGTCCGCCAGCCCTAATAATGGAGAAGAAAATTAATCTCCATCAAGATCAAATGAAAATGAAATTTCAAGGCCAACTCAACATGTTTGTGATCATAGATTATTAGAAGCAATTTTACTTACATTGTAGAAACTAAGCAGATATTTATATCTTGCATACTGTTAAATTCCTTCACTATTTTTATTCTGTCCTCTGGCTTTGTACTTCCATCAAGTCTATGATATTCTAGCCCAGATGCCATGCAGTATCTTTCCAAGACATCAAGTAGCTGATAAAAAAGGCATTGAGAAGTAGATTGAGTTTTGGGATGCAGTAATGACAGAGGCAGCCACAAAGCTCAACGATGTGTTGTTAAGTTGACAATAGTAACATTTCATTGTATGCATATTAAAGTCTGTAATGTGAAAATTCTGCCAGACCACCTATTTGGATTCGTTCTCAAGCCACAAGGCTCTTGCATGAACTAAACAAGAAGAGGCGGTGAAGTCTGGTTAGTTGTAGAGATATAGCTCTGTACATCTATCATTTCAGAGCTGTACGGCCATGCTAAGACATGAAAGGTCTTCGAAATAACTGTGTTTCTAAATGTTACAGATCTTTTACATTATGTAAAGAATGATACACAAAGCTGACAATGCAATTCCAAACAAAAATTTGCATATTTATCTACATAATTTAAAAAACTACGAATTTTTATTTCAGTATTAGTCTATATAGCAATGTAATGCCAATTAATGCATTTCCTATTGTCCACAGAGAGATAAAGAGAATGTACCAATTGTACCAAATGTTTTCTCCTTCACACTCTGTTTACATACGCATAATACGAGTTGTTAAAAAACATACACCAGTAAAACGCACTCATGACTATAAACCCTGTGGTCTACTGATAATTCGATTCCCAAATGTGAAAAAATTCTATATAAAAAATGTTGTATTACTAGCGTCCTATTAACTTGTATGATTAAAGTGTATGTCCAGTCTATTTGAAATACACTTTTATTATAGTTTGAAAACTATTTATAATGGGGATGGCACAATCTTCAAGAGGCAGAATTATTGAGCCAATACTACACAGCCAGTGAGAGAGTGAAGAAATTCACATAAATCCTTACACCTTAATGGGGCAATCTAGTTTATAACTTCTGTCCCACGTAAGGTGAAGTGAAACGAAAAGGGTTGTATGCTAAATAAATTGACATCTGTTAAAATAGTATGAAAATAGATGAACTATAAAATACAACTATTATTATTATTTCAGTAATTCTTAAGCATTTATAAAGATCTTTAAACAGTGCTCATTATGCACTTCAATGTCACTACACATATTACATGCAAGGAAGGCAATGTGGTTGACAGCAGTTATAAGAAGAATATTTTGATTCATCAATCAAGAGTTATGGCTCAGCCAAGCATGACAGACATCATATGGTGCTCACCTTCGTGGAGAAAGAGAAAAGAAGAACCTTATCTTTGTTTTTTCTGCAGTGATTTAGGAGCTGTTGAAGGACCTGTAAGTGAACCACAAGACAGTAATGAATCAAAGTATTCAAAATTTACTGTGGAAACTGAAAAATGTTACATAGAAATTGTGATACAGAGAAAAGAATATAACTGCACTGACTGGTACAATGCTTCTAGCTCAATAGTCTTAGAAAGCACAGAACTCCCTCTGACTTATAATGCAGCATATTACATGAAATGTCATAGAAAGTAAAGACCAATACTCAATAATGATTATTTTTTTGCTACTTTATTGAGCTTAAGTACTGGACATCTTATATTTTAATACCAGTATATAAAAACAATTCATTTTTGTGTGTTTATTTGTACACAACTTTGTTTTTATATTTCACCGAGTTAACTTTTTAAAGACATTTGAAATAAGGATTATTAAGTTTTACTACATTTGATTTTTTAAATGTGTGTACCCGAATATAATTACTGTTCTTTTCTGTTTTGGTTACATAGAAATTGAGACAATATTAATGATGCAGAAAAGCTTTAGCTTTTAGCTGTATTAACAGCTGGATAATCCATGGGCAAAGGTTTAAACCCAGTATGGCTGGATTTTTTTTACAGCAAAGTGAATTTCACATAGCTTTTTAGGTCTGTGTGCAACCAAGTAATAACAAAAAATAAACTTGCTAGGGTGAGCTCTAACTAGCAGAAAACAAAGTCCTAACTTATCTAGTGTATTCTACAGACAGTAGACACATACAGATTTCAGAAGTCAGTTTCCAAATTCTCCCTACCACAGTTCTATAGAGAGGTCTTCTTTGTAAGGCTTGGTACACACTGGTTTTTCAGCCAATCATCGGGCCAATCAGCTGATCTACAACCGTTTGTTCAGATATCGTGTTAGTGTGCTTACTTATACAATGAACAACAATTGTTCCAAAGTGCCATTTGTCGTTTCATTGGGTTGGTTGTACTGTTTAATAATCTCATTCCAATCACCTTCCAATCATGTAGTGTGTATGCACTCACGATCTCCATAGAGTTTACAGAGTCATGGTTTTTTCAGCCGATGCCGGCAATGAACATGTCCCTGTGACTAAATGTAGATGGAATAGTTTGTTTGTTCGTTCTGAGACTGAATATTTTGTTTTAAAGTCACAGAAGCTAACGAAATTCGTTTTGACATGTTCATAGCTATAACAAAGGGGTTAATCAGTGTGACAGGAATGAATGAATGCTTATTGTGTGGTCATTCTTTTAATGACTATAGGGCCAGATTAAGAGCATAGAAGGTAAATTGTGAGTAGTGTGTATGACCGGTCGGACCTTTAGTCGTAGGTACAATCGCTGTAGATAACAGATTGGTTGGAAAATTCTCCAGTGTGTACCCAGCCTAAGTGATGAGACCCAGGTGATCTCTTACCTTATAAACATAGCTGAAAATATCCTGAGAGAAAAATACCTCCTTTCACAGACTTTATCAGTCACCCTCTCACAGTGTCTAACATATGCTCTTGAATTCAACTGTACTGAAGCTATACAGAAAGAGGTGGCGAGAGAGACCTGTGCCATGGGACCAATTACAAATATATTACAGAAGAAAAAAAGAAGAGTTGATTGGCGCACACATAGTAATCAAGACAACATGAGGTCATTGATTTTCAGAACAAATTCCAAAAGCTTATTCAATGTCAGGAAGATGTAAACAACTAGAAGAAATAATTTGGGGAAAAATACTAGTTTACTGTCATCACTAAGATTTAGTTTAAGAGCAGACACTAATAGTAAATCCAACAAGAAAGATTTGCTCCGCACTGGAAAATGGATGTATCCTTTATCACAAATATCATATGTCCATTTGTTTCACTTTTATATTACAGGGATTGCTCATTTTTTTTTTAGCATTAGCCAGAACCTGATTATAATGTTTGAAACAAGGCACTCCAGGCCAAAGGAAGATGATTTACTGAAATCAAGTTAACTTTTATTATTTATTATTAAAAATGCTTTTTTTAAATCCAATCCTACTACTGTATAATCTCACCAGTGTGAATTGATTATAGCTTGTTATTATTCAATATACAGTGATAATCCTTCTTATTTGCCTGGAATTATTCTCACATGTTAATAAAAATGGAACAGTTTGAATGTTCAATAACCAGTTTTCTTCCACATGTAATTTGAGCCAGCACTTCAAAATGGAATAAATATCTTACCATTGCAGATAGTCTGCAATCCTGTATATAAATGATATGCTATACAAGTTAAAAGGTGATTATACGTACTGATATCTGATTTATAGTATAGGGATTGCTGCTCTAAATTGTATTTGTATCTAGTAGTTTATATCTTGTTATTCTGTGAGCTGCAGTTGTTCTGCAATTTTGGGCTATACATACGAGAGAGCAAGAGAGACAATAAGAGAGTAAATTACTGTATGAATGAAATTTCTATGAATAAAAGATGTTCTCACATCCAAGAATAGTGTCTATTTTGTCATACCAATACCACTGAAGTCACAGTCACTTGATGCAGTATAATATCTTTTCATTCAAGCTCTACTGCTATCTAGAGTTCTGCATAAAAATATATTCTTCAGTAATCATGTATTCATATACTGGTAGCAGATAAATTTACACTTTACTCTTGAATGGAGCCTCACGATTATAAGTATAAAATAGAACACACTATTTGACCTTAGTAGTTAGTTCCAGATATCAATGTGCATTAGAGGTAAAATATAGTGTAAACAACAATGAATATGCACTATGGTTTTCTTACATACAGATGTATCCAACAATTATCATATGTTGCTGTGTTCCATAACAGAAAACTTCTGCACTGACGTGTGGACTTTCACTCTTTTACATTTGAGGATCACATAAAACACAGGACTTTGCTGGGCTGCACTAAATCTGCATTTAATAATTTGCTATTATGTATGTAGATCACCATTTTAAAAGGCCCATTGTTGTTGCTCTGCTTCACTAAATTATTGAGTATGGCCACTGTGATATTCAGTTACAGACTACATTATTGTACTTATTGGGCCCAATTCATTAAGGAAAGTAAAGAAAAAAAATAAGTAACTTTGAACCAGGGCAAAACCATGTTGCATTGGAGGGGTATATAAATTTAAAATGTGGGGACAGATTTATAGGTGGGGAAGGGCATGTCCTAGATTAACTTTAAATTTCAGTGCAAGTATTTGTGTGCTATATGAAAAAACAGCCAGTATTTTCCTTATGTGCAAAATAATAAACTAATTTGTACTTCTTGCATTGTAACATGGTTTTGCCAAAGTACAAAGTTACTCATTTTTTTGCTTTCCTTTCCTTAATGAATCAGGCTCATTGTGTACATATGCTTACTTCTATCGCTATTGTTAGAGACATCAGATATACTATAAAACTCCAGCTTAGTTTGTAGGCATTAACTCTGATTATTATTAGATTAGTAATCTCTAAATCACTCCTAGTATATTGCAGTTGTTTATTAGTTAAGTTTTGGCAGTGGGAACACTAAACGGCCTTCCCGGTCAATGTCTTCCAGGTTCGTAACATTACGTTTGACATCCAGACCAGACAACTGTTACGCCTTCTGCTTTTTCAGGTGTAAATTTTACTACAAGTCTCACTCACTATTTAAGTACTTATTGTTACGCTGACGGTCAGTACACAAACTCACAGAACTAGTTGGCGGAGGTCTTCACCTTTAGCAGCCGTCTTTCCCATAGAGCTTTACAAGCTCACCGGTAATCAGATGCCCCCAGGACTTATCTCCAGATGTAGTGTGAGTTTGTGAGACTAAACCGTAGCGGCAGGCCAGGAGGCAGCGAAGATGGCAGCGGATGGTCAAACAAAATCCAAGGTCAGGGGTCACTTGCAAGCAGTAATAGTCGGGAAACACGCCAAAGCAATATAGCGGGGTCCAAGGCACAGGCAAGATGAGTCAGGGTCACAGGCAAAGAGGCAAATCCAAGGTACAGGCAGGGGTCATATACGGCAAAGACAATCCAAAAGGGTTAACACCAACAGCACAGGAGCAGGTAGCAGGCAGAAAGTGGAAGCTATAACCGGCAGGGAGGCCAAGCCCTCCCTGTCTTAAATACAGGAATAAACCAATGAGAGCCTAGCTCTCTAATTGCGCTCAGACTGGCCATAATTATATTAATTAGCCCGCAGGCTTGCTAGAATACTGCGCACGCGCCCGGCTGCCCCATAGTGCTGGGACGCGGCGCTGAACTAATTAGCGTGTTGCTATGGCAACAGTCGGGCTGGCCCCAGAAGTGACGTCCCAGTCGTCATAGCGATGGCCGGGACGCAGGTGAGAGAGTCGTGGCGGCTGGGCACTGCAGCGGCTCGTGACACTTATCAGCTATTCGCAGCTATCAGTCTTAGACTGACATTCCATTTAGCCAAACTAAATAATGAATGTGTTTCAAATTATGTGAAGACTTCTTTCTATATGTAATATTAATTTGGAGGCAGTCTACTCTCTAAGGGGCAGATTCAATTCAGAAAATATCCGTGCAAGGTGCCTCTGAAAGGGCCGCAAGTCACCTTGCATCTGACAGAAGTAACGCTGATTTCTGCTCACGCCTCATAGTGATACGAGCAAAAATCGGCATTACCTTTTACTGTAGTAACGGTAATAAAGCACAGCCACGATGTTTTGAGGAACATCATGGCCAATTGAATCTACCTCTTAGGGGAGAATTCAATTGTTAGCGAGACCGCTGAAATACTCGCGCTCCAAAAATATTACCGTTAATTTCAGCTCGCAGCTGAAATTCAGCGAGATATTACTGTATTAACGGTAATATTTTTGGAGCGCGAGTATTTCAGCGGTCTCGCTAACAATTGAATACCCCCCTAAGTGTTACTTGCTTTATTGTTAATAGAGATTATAGTTTTTCTTATACTATCTATAATTATGTGAAAATACTCACACAAACTACATTAATTGTTCATATTTGATTCATATTTCCCATAACTGAAAGCAATAAATGTATACAGTGATTTTAGTACTTGTCTCAATAATATAGGTATTACTAATAATAATGTAAGGTGTTATTAATAAAATTATTAGACATATATTTTCACATAAAATTGTGATTTCAAATATTTACATATTATTCATAATGCATAAAGATATTTACCTATCTTGACAATTTTTATTTTACCATTATTATAAACAATTTCATGTGGGCCATTTTGCTAACGATACAGAAATTACATCTTTCTGTTGATGGAAAAAAAGTATACTAATCCATACCAAAAAATATTAACCCTTGTAGAGTTTCAACAGGAGTTTGAATATTTGCCTTTAACGCTTTGTAGATCGATTAGTATGTCTAAGTGTCCTAATGTTTCTGCCTCAGAATAATTGCTATTTGTTTATTGATTATTATAAGTTTTAAAATTTCAACTAAACAAAAAGGAAGTTTCTAACTTATCTTAAGTTTATGAGCCAATTCTCTAAATATATACCGGTATTCGATTTATATATACACTCAGTGGCCACCATATTAGGTCCACCTGCTTGTTAATACAAATATCTAAATCAGCCAAACATGTCGCACCAACTCAATGCATAAAAGAAAGCGGAGACATGAAACATAAAAAAAACATAAAAATGTTCAGTTGTTGTTCAAGCCAAACACCAGGATGGGGAAAAAATGTGATCAAGGTGGCTTTGAAAGTGGACTGAATGTTGGTGCCAGACAGGGTGCAAAAATCAGCTGACCTCCTGCCTGGGAATTTTACACACAACAGTCTCTAGAGTTTACAGCAAAAGATGCACAAAATAAAAAACAAGGCCCTAGATGGCCACCTGTACTGCTTAATGGATAAGTCGCCACTGCCGTGATTTATCCCAAAATGCAATCACCATCTAAATAATACTCTGTACAAATGTAGCATTATAAAAACCAAGCCTGACATATGAATCCTTTAAGGACACAAAGACAGTACGTTATTAAATGGGATTTAATATTACAAATAATATTATCCAATAATATTCCAAAAAGTCACAGAACTTATTGAATAAAAACAGTGCTAAAAAACTGACACAGAATTATAAATACAACTGCAAATGCAATACATGCTATTGGAACATTATCAGTAGCCAAATGATGACTTTCAAAGTCATTCTATTCCATTTTAAACATTATCATTTCTTGCTCAAATCCCTCCCCATTGAAAGAGCTGCACTTATATGCTACTGTTTTACAACTGATTTACTGCCTTCCTGTCCAAGAACAGTTCTAGTTATGGGTTCTAAAATATATACTATGACTGCCATCTGGAACATACATGGCATTACTTCCACTAAAGAAAGGGGGAATGGGCGTTTAGCCATAGTGAATTTACAGTAGGGGTGTGCCAATCTCAAGCTCATGCAGCAATGTCCGAATCCAGCTATGAGCGTCTCAAAGTTACTTGTTTTCTGCTGCATCTCTTGCTTGTGCTAAAGGGCTAGTCTAAGCACTGATCAGTAATGTTAGTCTCATATGCATGCTAGAACATGTGTTTGCAATCGCGAGCAACTGTAAAAATGTATTTTATGTTTAGTAGACATTAATAACATTCTAATAAATGTACTTCATGGAAAAAAATGTTTTTTTAAAAAACACTTTTTTCATTTCAACCCCGATTTATTAGTGTATTACCATTAATGCAGTAATTTTAACACATGGAGCCGCAAGCAAAAAGCCAGTGTTGAAATTACCGTATTAACGGTAATTATGCGCACTATTACTGTAATATCAGTAATGCAGGCCATGTTACTTTTTACAGTAACGTGGCCAATTGAATTCCCCCCCATAGAACTACTGTCATTTGTTACATCTTACCATCTCTCTTTCTCTTCTTTGGGCCCTTTCAATGAACACACGTTTTTAAGAAGCGGTGTACTTGATTAACTTCATTGAAAGAATTGATAACCATGTTTATGAGGAGTTCACAGATTTGTATAAACAGAATAAAATGCAGCCCCGTGGAGGCCATATCAGCTTGTTTTCCTCATCTTAAAATAACAGAACTGGAAAGACCTATTTAGTTCAAACCTACTCCTTATATTATAAGTGCTACGTGTCAGATATTTTCTCCTCTAGAGAGACTTCTAGAAATACTTACAAATCCAAAGGTTTTTGCTTACTTATTTGAGAATGGGAGAAACCAGTCCGTCTATCCAAATATCACAAATTTTATTCTATACCTACCCTAACAAATGCCTTACCTCCAAACGGTAGACAAATCTAAATCTGATTCTTAAGTGGAAGAGGCATCGTATTGACAAAAGATACATCTGCTTGGTCTAAGATCTAAAATCTGATCATATTCATCACATTGATACCAGGCTGATATCACTCCTCAGATGTCATTTAGATCCAAGCATTTTGCCTACATTTCTTCCTGCTGTGCTGAAGAAAATGAGGAGAAAGTGAACTTTGCAAGTATTTTGGTTTTTCCTTAAAATTCAACCACTATGGGTACCTGTGTCAGCTTTGCCCATCAATCAGTGGTTTTCAAGATCAAACTCTAGTCCTATTACACTCATTTCCCCCAGACCGGAAGAGGTACCGGGAATATATAGTGGGCCATATATTCACCACTAGAATATAACCTTCGTAGCTCAAGACTGGAAACACCCACTGATAGAGGGGACATTTCAACTGCTTCATGGAAACTCTCAGGAATTAGAACATTGGTTCCTCTTAAAAAGAGCAAAGTTGGAGCCAATGGTCCAAATTCTACTCTACTTATGGCTACATTACCACTGTTCTTATTTTTAGTGGAAATATGAAGGTGATCTTAAATCAATAACTAAATCAGGTCTTAACTTCAGATACAAGATGATTTCTCTTCTGT
This sequence comes from Mixophyes fleayi, assembly GCF_038048845.1. Taxonomy (NCBI): domain Eukaryota; kingdom Metazoa; phylum Chordata; class Amphibia; order Anura; family Limnodynastidae; genus Mixophyes; species Mixophyes fleayi. The sequence continues at coordinate 298,795,441 of NC_134402.1, read as the reverse complement.
ACTAGTCTTTATTGTACTGGGATGCCATATCTGTTGAGAATAGATCATCTGTAATGTTTTGTGTATCAAATGATAACCTGAGCCATTCGGTTAATATATACCGTATATACTCGTGTATAAGCCGAGTTTTTCAGCATACTTTTGTATGCTGAAAAAGGGCACTCGGCTTATACACGGGTGAACTTACCTGGTGTCCGGTCCCTGGCTGTCAACTTCTGCATATGCGTTCCAACAACAGGAAGTTCGGCATTTGGAACGCAAACTTGCGTTCCAAATGCCGAACTTCCTGTTGTTGGAACGCATATGCGTTCCACTGCCGGGTAGGTAACAAAAAATCTCACCCTATGTCCGCTTCCACCTGTAGTCAGGAATAACGGCATAGCGGCATCTTTTGGACACTGCCTTCTCCATTCATCTGTCTTGATCTCAGCAGCGGCAGCTCACTATACTGATGTTCCCTCCCGGCGGCTGACAGGTAAGCAGACATAGGTTTGGAGACACTAGATATTGCTATCATAGAACAACTGTATGCTGCTAAGATATTCTATAAAAACGCATCATATGCACAGTATGCATTGAAAGTCTCTCTCTCTCTCTCTCTCTCTCTCTTTATTTAAGTTAGTTTGTACCCAATGATTTCATAATCATTTATGAATGTTCCTTGTCATCTAGCTAGAAATGATTTCATAGATTGAACCTATCATTTTCATTTAGGTTTTTAATTTAGCGCTCTTTTCCACCCTAGGCTTATACTCGAGTCAATAAGTTTTCCCAGTTTTATGTAGTAAAATTAGGTGCCTCGGCTTATATTCGGGTCGACTTATACTCGAGTATATACGGTAATATAATTTGTACTCACTGCTGTTTGTGGGCGAGAACTTTGGGTAGAAGTATAAGGTACAAGTGGGGAAATATTTGGAGTGCAGCTTCTAGTTACCCTTGTGTTACAATTAAGGAAAATGTTTATAAATTACTGTACCAATGGCATTCGATACCTAGTTGTTTGCATAAAATGTCTGTCTCTCTCTCTTCATTATGTCTTAAAGGCTGTTCTACAAGCAACACATATTTTCATCCTTGGTGGTCCTACCAATTAGTGCAAATTTACTGGATTCAAGTTCAGTCCTTCATTAAAGATATTTTAAGCTCTCAAATTCCACTACTACAGACACAAATTTTCCTGTGGGGTTGCTTGGCTAAATGAATGCACTTGTAAATTTGTCAGAATGATTTTGGTGGGCACAATACTGGAAAAGGTGGGGAATTTTTGACCATAAGCAGACTACTTCCCCAGATACCTTACATTTATTCCATGGGGAATATATAACACTCCATGTTAGAGAGGTCCCCTAAAGATTGAGGTTTGTGAGATGTATACTCGATTAATTGATTTCTTCTGGTATAAATAAGTTGGATTCCTTTTCCAGACATGACCTAAGATTTCTTAGGTTACCCTATTGATTACTGGATATTGTAAAACAAGAGTTGTTATAGTCACATGGGTGTAAAAATAAATCTTCTATTTTGGTTCACAATGTACCTTTTTGTTTAGATGCCATATATCAAGGGTACAAATCTTTGTACACAACTGCTCATTATTTGAAAATCTTAGATCTTGCGATGGCACTTGCATGATGTACCTAATGTATGCTGGTTAAAAAAACGTATCAGTAATCATTCATGAATTTGCACATTCTAAACTTATCTAAAAACTTGAAATCTATCCTTCTCTCCAGTTTATGACAGCATTGTCTTCTTAAGTCCAGTTTTTCATGAAGATTTGCTAATTAAAAAAATGCTCGTAACACATTCTTGTATTCTGTAGTGCCCCCCAATAAATTAAGAGAAAAGAATTTAAGTTAAGTATAAAATTGTATTTTCTCTGGCATCAAATTGGGTGACCCCAGTCACTGGAGACATCCAGAAGCTACCTTAATGAGTGGGTTTTACACAAAGTAAAGGCAATTCGAAGCACCTGCTTCTCAAAACTGGCATCCTTAGATGCAAACACATTAAACCTTTGGGAACTGTGTGAATGAGGACCAGGTGGCAGCCCGACACAGCTGCTCGACCAAGACCCCATGCCGTACAGCCCATAGGGCCCCACACCGACCTGGTGGAGTGAGCCCTGATAATTTCTGGAACAGGTTGCCCTGCCCCCTGTAAACCTGAGGGATTACGGATGTAATCCATCGCGCAATAGATATCTTGGACACTGAGATGGGCTTCATATTGGACCAAAAGACTTTCTGTCTTGAGAGTATTGTGAGCCCTTTAAAAGTAGATCCTCAAAACCCTGACCACATCCAGATATTGAAGACAGCCTCTTCCTCTGGAGACCTGCAGTGGATCCAAGACCAGAATCACTGTATCTTTATTAAAGTGAAATCTGGAAACCACTTTAGGATGAAAGGAAGGCCTGGTCAGAAAGACAACCATATCCTCATGAAAAATAAGAGGAGGAAACAAAGCTGCCAGCTCTGAAACATTTCTAGCAGTTGAAATGGCCTTCCAGGTCAGAAACTTTAAATCTATTTCATCCAATGGTTCAAATGGTGAAAGCTGGCAGGCATCCAACACCAAATTTAGATACCATGGTGCCACAGGGAAAAAACATAAGGTGGATGTATTTGTAGTACACCTTGTAAAAATGTCTTCCCCTCTGTTAATAAAGCTAAATATCTTTGGAAAAAAAAGACAGTTTGAGTGGACATCTGAATCTTCAAAGAGCTAAGACTCAACCCAGCATCCAGCCCATCTTGTAAGAAAATTAGGAGCCTGGTCACTTGAAAAGTAGAGGTGATAAACCCCTTCTTCTCACACCAGACAAAATAAGGTCTCCACACTATGTGGTAATTTTTGACTGAAACTGGTTTTCCTCACCTTGAGCATGTTTTGGATCACACTATAGGAAACTCTTTGCTGTCAGAATCAAGGCTTCAGCAGCCACACCGTTAAAACTAGACGCTGTAAACCGTGATGCAGAAATGGCCTTGACTAGGGTGTAGAACACTGCTCACAATTCCAAAACATTTATTCGGAGCTCCTGAGTCCACAGACCTTGAAACCGGGCCTGAAGGCTGGCTTCCGTGATCACTCTCAATGGTAAACAGGCGATTTTTGCTGAGGTTCTCCCTCCTCAGCCACCAAAGGAGCGAGTGACACACCCTCTGGAAAATGCAAATCACTTGGCTGGATAGACAGAAGTTGGATTTGTTCCACCCCTGAGGAGAGGAGTTCTGATTGAAACTCTTTCACATGAAGCTGGGCAAGCAGGACCGCCTTGAAAATCGAAACCATCTTACCCAGTACTCTTATGCAGAAATGTACAAATGTGTATCTGTAAGCCAACAGAGGCTACTTTGTAAGGATAGAATCTTCAGAAACTTAAGCGCTCATTGACTTATATATAAATAATTAAATGAAGTGCAGTCTAGTCCTGTATTAATCGATTGTAATGTATTTAAATAAGCACCGTGAGACTGCCTATTCCCTAAAGAGCTCCTATATTTTACTGTGTTTATAGATGGTCACTCTATTTGGTCTAATATAAATGAACAATTTATTGAAATGAATACATATATAATAAAATTGTAACAATATACATTAACATTAAAACCTAGGGGTCAACAATAATAATGCAGGTATGTGTAACCGTTGAATAACACCCAACCAGGTAACCTTCTATAGTGTATGACAGAAGGGTGAGCTGATTAAGTCCACAGGAGCCACAATCAGACATCCATACAATTGTTCATATTGTTGGGAAAGTGTCGATCGATCATGTATAGTTTGTCCAATGGTAAGTCAATAGCCCAGTAATCAACGATAGGTTCCAAACTTCAAGTAAGGTCAGTATAATATGATGCTGAGGTGGGATGTCATAAATCCATGATAGTATATGCCGTATAGTCTGCTCTGCAGAGTCAATGCAGCCAAACACTGATAATGAATCTGATATTTGCCTTCTGTTTAAATAGGGTAATTTCCGACATATCCAAAACCTCTGTGTCTTGGATGTTCAATACCAGGGACACAGCCTGGATCAGATCATCCACCCCATGTCGGCTAAAAGGATCTTCTTCAAAGTAAGAAGTATCCTCTAGATCTGAACCACTGATTACCTCATACTCCTCTTGGGAGAATCAGTCATAATCTCAATTTGACAAAGGGGAACCATACCTCAAAATTTTCGAGAGTCGGGAGGGGTTGCAGAATCCAAAATCTTTTCTAAAGAGGAGGAAACTTTGACAAAACCTTGCACAGAAGTTGCAAGATATATAAACAACACCAAGATGGCTGCTGTGCCAAAGAATGGCCCCCTTAAACCAAATTTATTCCTAGCAGGGAATTGCTATCATAATAACCCATATTTGCTCTGGACCCAGGCTAATTGTTTAAAACTCTGGCCTCTTCCTTTTGGGAGACATTAACAACACTAATATTTGTATACTAAGGAGATCTAACAACAAGATAGCACAGCATTCTAGCTCAGTGCAAAAATAAAGGTTACCTCTGGTCCTCTAATTTGTGCTGTGAAATATGGAACAAGCAAACTTACCACAAGATAATTGGCAGATCTGGACATATAATGAGCACCCCAAGTGCTGAGTGTGGAGTGCCTAACTTTGCTCAATATCTTTAAAAATCAGATTTTGATTTAGGAACAAGATCTGGCAAGGGTGCAGAAAGAGCATTATATCCAATAGTCCACCATTTTATGTGACACTACTGCATGTGTAAGCTTTGCAAAAAAACTGACACATATACCAAGTGTATGTGTTCCTGAAATTCTCACTACAGTAATTGCCTTGCGCCATAAATGCAAGCATGCTGTGACTAAAGCAGTTTGCATAGCTATGTGAAAGTCCAACAAATTCACCTATTTGTCACTTGTCTGCTTAATATCTGTAACTTACTATCTAACTAAACTAGGATTCCCCGCTCTCACACCTGCCCAAGTACAGTTGTTTAGTGTGTGTGTTGTGTGTCTCACTATTGAGCTGCTGCAGTTCATGTAAGTGGCACTACAGGTTCACTGCTCACAGTTTCATCAGGCTGTAGGGTAGTTCAGAACCAGGACTGGGGGGTGGAGAGGTAACTGGTTTGAATAAGGGCTGTTTGTGGTAGTAGTGCCCAGGTCCTTAAAATATACTGCAAATAACACACCTGGATTGCTTCCCCTACATAGTGGTAGCGTATAATTAACAGGTACCAAATCTGGGCACAAGCTTATTTATACTATTGCAGTGTAAGTGTGTAAAGCAATTCCAGATATAGAATTTCAGTAAATGTTCAAATGAATGACTAAAAAACAAAATAGAACTGTACCTTCATTTTTCCACTATATTTTGGGTCAGAGATGGTTTCAAATGCAGCCTCTTTGGTTTGCTGTATAAATTCTGGAAATCTGGAGAACACTTCACTGCAGATTCTTTGAATATGACCTTCCTGTAAGAATCAATCACAAATTGAGCAAGGCTGAAACTAATATATTAAAAGTAAGGTTGGTTATCTCAAGTATAGCATTGCACTGTATATGCTAATATTATGAATCTCCCTACTTTTGTTTCTATTTTAGTTGTTCACTATTTACATACACAGAACAAAGTGTAATTACATTCAGAACAGGAAAAACATTGAAATATATTATTGTATATTAATGTACTATATACATACTTTATCTTTCATCCTCAATGGCAGCCATTACAAAGGGTTAGTCACTTCTAGCCTTAGGTTGAGACAGGAAAATAGAAAAGTCCACAAGATACATCTCCTCCTCTTCCCTAGAGTTATTTCTCTGCATGTAGCGACTTACCCACTTTGCTTGCAATGCAACACAAGGATGAGGACTGGCTACCCGGGGACTTCTAGATGCTACCTTTAATAGCAAACACAGTGCAAAGAAATGGAACTTTGTATTCAAATTTGTAAGTAGCGCACTGTGGCTTTGTGCATGTGCACACACCACGTTCTGATTTAAAGGACCCCAATATCAATATGTTGAACCAGGCAGAACCTTGGAACCACTAGTATTTGCATTCCCTGTTCCATAAAAAGCACCGCAGGCCACCACACTCTGCTAAGACAAACATATATTACTTTTTAGGGATGGTGCGACTGGATCACTTATAAATAACTTATGGTATAAATTTATTTATAGAAAATAGCACAGGGCGCTTATTTATATAACTGCCAATGCACTTATTTTTGATATTGTGTATATTTTCATATAGGAAGTCATTATTTCTGAGACCAGGGAAGAAACTTGTTTGTTTTAACCTTGCTAGAGGGAATGCATGATTTCTTAGGTATATATATGAGCCTTTGTTTAGAAAGTATTTTGTGTATTGTGATGGCTTGTTTGGGGTTTATGATGTTCTGTGGGAATGTGTATTTGTATTCTGAACTGTCTGAAGAAAGGCCCAATATGTTAATTAGATCTTTTGATGTGTGAAGGTCCAACATTGAAGGCAGGAAGATTTAATTAACACTGGCTCCTAAATTTCCTGTGTCTAAAAACAAGATGCAGGACATCACAGAAATTGGTTTAAATTGGTTAAAAAGTATCTCACTTAAATGTCTGATAAGAACTGATTCTGCTATTTGTTTTACAGTGTGGGGTTTGGATGTACCACAAGAAGCTGAAATTATATATTCTATTGAACAATTCAACAAGAAGTACATCCAAAGATCCCTCATATGGACAACAACAGTATTACCGCTCTATTAATCTTTTTGTATTCATATTTTGAGGCATGGGTTTCTAAAACTCTGACTGATCAAGACTATCCATCCTTCATTTATTGATTCTCTTTCACTAGCTCCAGGGAACCTTAATTAACAGTCAAGGTGTATATGTGTCTAAAGACAACTGTGTTCTAAAATGTATAAGGGGCCATCAATACAGAATTTTGCAGTGAAAAGAACGCTTTCTAAATGTTTACATACATAAGGTAGCAATAAGAACAAATCCAGGTATTTTTTTACCTAAAGTGGTGTCCACTTTCTATATTAATCAAGAAATCATATTGGCATCCATCTGTTCGCAACCAGCTGATGATAGACGAAGAAAGGTACACACATTGGATTTCGTCAAAGCAATCTCTGTGTACTTAACCAAAACAGAGGGATTTGGGAACACAGAACTATTCTTTGTGATCTTCCAAAACAGACCATCTCAAAATGGATCAGAGAAGTCCTTAAAAAGGCATACAAGAGAAGTGGCCGTAGGGTGTCTGCAACCCTGAAAGCTCAATCAACATGAGCAGTGGTACTTTAGGCCTTAACAGTGGATCTCTGCAAAGGATGGATGGTCATCTATTCATACCTTAAACAGACATTATCTACTGGATGTAATGTCATCTGCTGATGCACAATTTGGGAACACGCATTCTCCACACAACTACTTAATAAAACAGTCCTTGATAATGTAACATACATGGCTGATCTGGTATTTGTTGCATACTATTCTTACTTTGGTACATCTCATTGTAATGGCTGACATGTAGGATTGAAAAGGAAAGAAGAAATCATATTTATTGTTAAGTGCTTTTTCTTCAAATTACTCCATTCATCCCAATATTCCCACCAATGTTGTTTGATATGTTTATGAAACAGCTTGGGAAGTCTCTCAAAGATAAAGGGAGGAGGAGGAGGAGCTGCACTATATACTATCTGGGGGTGTTTCTATGTTCCTGTCTCTACCCAATGCTAGAAGAGACTAACCAACTCTAATGGCTGCCATGGAGTATTTCCGAGGAAAATGAATTATGGCAAATATAAATCTCTACTATAATTGTTTTCTCTGGGAAAGCCAGACAGGACTGAAGTGGTCTATCACATCTAAAACATGCACTACATACATAACACTAACAATACTATACACTCCTTAGAAAATGGTTTGTGAATCAATAACAATATGCAATTTTCTGAACGTAATTTACAGACTATTAGATTATAACAAGAGATGTTTTACTTAAAAAATGTCTTACTAGAAACAAATACATTAACATTGAGAGAGTTTTAAAGTATGACATGTTTTAAGTTATTGTTTCCCGTTATCATGTGATCATTATACAATAAGTCGTTGATTTATTATGTTCCTTAACATAATAAGGCTTTTACTAGTCAATAGCACATACATATTACCAAAATAACAAATATCACAGGAAATTATGACTTTTTAGAAAATGTAAATGCATGCTCCAAAAAGAAGATGCAAATGAATGCATGTAAAACCCACCTGCTTTTTGCTGGTGCTAGTGTCTGATTGTAGCAGAGCTGCATGGTTTGCCACCTTGCGGAGGATAGTCAAGTAACTGAAATACAGGGTCTTCACACTTTCCCCATATTGATTTTTCTACAATAACAACATTAAAATCATATGATTCACATAGTCAGGTTGGATTAAGTAATTGGAGCTCTCTATCTCAATAGACAACAGGAAGCAGATAGTTGTACATTGAGGTTTATAGATAAAAGATGACGGATTAGATTTATGGATTTTGCTCAAATTGAGGAAACATGACAGCCAGTGCGCTAAATATGGAGGATAAAGCCCATTGTTGCAGCCATGAAAACAAGTAGGAGGAGCCATTGGAAGATCATATTCAACTTCTAAGAGTAGGACACCAATAGCATAGGTGTATAATTTTAAAGGATTATACAATCTGCTGGATATTGCTAGTATACAGCATGCAGTGTTAAAGATTATGTCTAAGAAGCTGTCAAAAGAAAAAACGGCTTGTGTACAAATCCTCCCAAACAAGTGAAACAATATAAAGGGTTAGAGCTAGTTATTGTGCTTTCCTAGCCTTCTATTCTTAAAAGGAAAAATAAAATGTGCTTAATGGAATTTCTAGTTGTTTGCGATGAGGGAATGACAGGCAATTCTTTAAATATGGTGTTCTTGGGATAACAATACATGTTAATCATATACATTTAACTCTTCCCTGTTGGACTTGAACTATCTCTCAACCTTTTTGTCTTTTAATCTATTACTGATTTCCTTTATTGTTACATTATACCTTTGGTATTTAGTATCACTATTTATCATTTTGTTGATTATATGTAGTTTGTGTAATATTTTTCCACACTTGTGCATTTGTATTATATCAAAAATAAGTACGGTAAAAATAATGTTATATTTCAAATACTTATAATAATATCCAAAGTTCTAGCATAACTCATGTGTTTAGGCTATTTTCGATTCCTATTATGTTCCTGTTTAACCATCTGTTTTCAGGTTACAAGATGCCTCTGGAGGTAAGAGGTTCAGCAAAATGTTATTAAATCACAATATATTCAAGAAAAAAAAAAAGGTTTAATTCGTGGGATGCCCACATTCAGTGAAAAACAAATCAGACACTGAAGAAAACAGCTATTGTCACTTATTGTATTTTTAGGTTTTAACTGTATCTTTAGGTTTAAAATCTAAAAAGTAAATTTAAGCTTTAAGTCCTGATGTCCAAAGCAACTCTCTCCCATGTTTATCTTGTTGGCTGCTGAATGGTTCTATCTTGTGAATTCAACAACCAACCTGCAACTCGAGTTGCATCTATGAAAGATCCTGTTTGTACACTTTACATGTATAAAAAAATAAATATTGAGATACATTGTTTACCATTTAGAGGCAAATAATTATATATATATATATATATATATATATATATATATATATATATATATATATATATATATATATATATATCTTGGTTTAGCTAGCTTTAAAACAGACGGGGAAAAAACCCAATAAATAAAATATTTTATTTTACATTGTAAGTACAATTTTAACATTGTCATGCAATTTCAATTTCATGCAGTTTGCCGCCGAAACAGTACCACAATTAACAATCTGAGCTGCATATTTCTAATATAAACTAGCTGTCAATTTTCACATCACCGGAAAAAAAGAAAAAAAATGTATCATTGTTTTAAGCAAGTTAGCATATTTCTATATCACATTATGATATACTCAAAATCAAAAAAGTTTAGAATAACATTATTCTAAAATTGTTAAACCATGAAACTCCATGATATGCATTAAAATATGCCAAATGTATTCAAAAGACATAATATGATGCATTCACTTTTACATAAGGTCTGGTTGCACACTTTAGATTTTTAATTTCACACAGTACTGTAGTGTTTAAACAACATTTCTTGTAAGTTGTTCAAATGGTTATAATGACATCAGATAATTGCATGTTTCCTTAGTTAAGGCTGAATAAGCGTAATATTCCAACCTGCCAAAAACAACAGGGCTCATGTATCACAAAGTCATTACTGTAATAGACAAATCATAGGAACAGACGCTTTTAACAGTCATTCCCAAGACATGACTTTATAATGTTTCCAGAAGACTTGAGGGTATGCTTTATTTGTCTCTCTACTTAAGAAATCAGACACATAAAGTGTAAGGTCACAACTATGTCACAAATACAGGCATTTATTTACCAAGCAGTAGAATAGTCCATTGATGGGAAAACAAAAGTGATAATATTCAGAGATTGCCTTATAATACTGAAATGCAGAAAGGTAGCATTTGAGTAAAAACATCATGAAAAAAAAATTACAGAGAATTTGCAACGGACTAAAAAACTGCCCAAATTGATCATATAATCATTATTTTAGCACAAATATTTGAACTTCAGAATGGCAAAATCAAAAATCAGTTTGACAAAATAATTATATAAAGTAAAAAGCTAATGCAATCAGATGAAGCGAATAGCACAATTGGTCAGTAACATATAATTACCAACATGATACTCACTTTCCTTACTGTTTAGTATAAGGTTGATCAAAACTGCTATTTAATTGGTCAGTAAGTACCAGTGCTATTTACACCACATTACTAAATTATATATTAAAATAGGCAGTTTTCAGCATTTTGTTTTTTATTTTATTTTCTATGTTTATTATTCCTGGTTGTTTTTTTTTTTATTATTTAAACATGTAATATAGAGGGCTCTGTGGTTGGAGTAAGGCACTAATTCTGCACTAAAACGGTTTAGCCTTTTGTCCTCCCAGTGCTCCTCGACCATAAATCCTCAGTGATTTTTTTAGCTAACAAAGTCCATCAGAACTGAAGTGGATAATCAAACAAAGACAACACTAAGTTGTATTATTATTATTATCATTTATTTGTTAGGCGCCACAAGGTTTCCGCAGCGCCGCACATAGTAAAAACAGTAGACTATACAAGGTATAACAGTACAGAACAATAAACAAAACTACCAATACTTCATTCAGAAACTCCAGGCAGATGCAATAGACACGGAGCAGAAGAACGGGTAAGGAGACAGGAGGGAAGAGGGCCCTGCTCAAGTGAGCTTACATCCTAAGGGAGGGTTAAACAGACCAGGCACAAGAGGAGCCAGTTGAGGGAATGGGAGAGAGGGGAGAATGAGTGGAGGAGATGGGGGTTCTCTTTGAGAAAGAGGTGAGTTTTGAGTACACGTTTGAAGGAGCACAGAGTAGGAGAGAGGCGGATTTAGCGAGGGAGGTCATTCCAGTGAAGGGGGGCTGCATGGGAAAAGTCCTGGATTCTGGAATGGGAAGAGGTGGCGGTCATTGGCCGAGCGCAGGGAGCGGGTGGGAGTGTGAATGGAGAGGAGGTTAGAGATATAAGGGGCAGTAGAGTGGGAGAGAGCCTTGTAAGTGGTGGTGAGGAGTTTGAAAAGAATTCTGTAGGGGAAGGGGAGCCAGTGTAGGGCAAGGCAGAGAGGGGAAGCAGAGGAGGAGCGGCGTGAGAGAAAGATGAGTCTAGCAGCCGCATCGAGTACAGAGCGGAGGGGGGAGAGACGGGAGTGGGGGAGGCCGGTGAGGAGGAGGTTGCAGTAATCCAGGCGGGAGATGATGAGTGCGTGTATGATGGTTTTGGTGGCCTCCTGAGAGAGAAAGTGACGGATGCGGGCGATGTTGCGTAGTTGGAAGCGACAGGCTTTGGCAAGAGAATGAATGTGGGGGGCAAAAGAGAGAGAGGAGTCAAGGGTGACACCCAAGCAGCGGAGTTGGGTGACAGAGGAGATGGTGGTGTTGTTAACGACAATGGAGAGGTCATGGTGGGATGGGAGGCTGGGAGGAGGAAAGACAATGAGTTCAGTTTTGGAAATGTTGATTTTGAGAAAGCGCTCCGACATCCAGGAGGAGATGGCGGAGAGGCAGTCAGATACCTGAGCGAGGAGGGTAGAGGAAAGATCAGGTGAAGAGATGTAAAGTTGAATGTCATCAGCATAAAGGTGATACTGAAGGCCAAAGGAGGAGATGAGAGCACCAAGGGAGGAAGTATAGAGCGAAAAGAGTAGAGGGCCGAGAACGGAGCCCTGTGGGACTCCTACAGCGAGAGGGTAGGGGGAGGAGGAAGAACCAGACATGGATACAGAGAAGGAGCAGTTAGCGAGGTATGAGGTGAACCAGGCGTGGACAGAACCAGAGAGGCAGAGAGAGAGAAGAGTTTGCAGCAGGAGGGGGTGATCCACAGTGTCAAAGGCTGCGGAAAGGTCAAGGAGGATGAGTAGGGAGAAAAGACCCTTGGATTTGGCCGATAGGAGATCATTAGTAACCTTGGCCAGTGCAGTTTCGGTAGAGTGGAGGAGGCGGTAGCCGGATTGGAGAGGGTCAAGGAGGGAATTGTCCGAGAGGTGCCTGGTTAGGCGGCTGCAGACAATTCGCTCAAGTAATTTAGAGGCATACGGGAGAAGAGAGATAGGGCGATAGTTGGCAAGAGATGTGAGGTCGAGATTGAGTTTCTTGAGGATAGGAGAGATGAGAGCATGTTTAATGAGAGGGGCACTACACCAGAGGAGAGTGATAGGTTGAAAAGGTGTGCGAGGTAAGAGCAGGCAGTGGGAGAAAGAGAGCGAAGGAGGTGAGAGGGGATGGGATCGAGAGGGCAGGTAGAGGGTGGAGAGGAAAGAATGAGAGAGCGAACTTCTTCCCCTGTTGTAGGGCCGAAGGAGCACCAGAGTTGGGTGTTGGTGGGAGGTGAAGCGAAGAGGGAGGCGGGAGAAGGGGAGGAGGAGATGTTCAGTCTGATGGCCTCAATTTTGGAAGAGAAAAAGGTGGCAAAGTCAGAAGCGGACAGGGAAGACGGGACAGAAGGGGGTGAGGGGGAGAGTAGGGAGTTGAAGGTGGCAAAGAGGCGGCGGGGATTGGAGGACTGAGAAGAAATGAGGGACTTAAAGAAGGATTGTTTGGCGAGGGAGAGGGCGGAGCAGAAAAACCGAGTGAAGAGCAAAAGGAGTGGGAACACAGAGTTACTCTAAATCACTCCCGTCTCTCCCCCCTCCGCTCTATACTCAATGCGGCCGCAAGACTCATCTTCCTCTCACGCCGCTCCTCCTCTGCCTCCCCTCTCTGCCTTGCCTTACACTGGCTCCCCTTCCCCTACAGAATCCTTTTCAAACTCCTCACCACCACTTACAAGGCTCCCTCCAACTCTACTGCCCCTTATATCTCTAACCTCCTCTCCATTCACACTCCTGCCCGCTCCCTGCGCTCAGCCAACGACCGCCGCCTCTCCTCCACTCTTATCACCTCTTCCCACTCCAGAATCTAAGACTTTTCCCGTGCAGCCCCCCTTCTCTGGAACAAGCTCCCTCATTTCATCCGTCTCTCTCCTACTCTGTGCTCCTTCAAACGTGCACTCAAAACTCACCTATTCCTCAGAGCCTACCAACCATCTACTTAACCCCCATCTCCTCCCTTTGCTCATCCTCCCTTCTCTCCTCTTGCCTCAACTGGCTCCTCTTGTGCCTGGTCTGTTTACCCTCCCTTAGGATGTAAGCTCGTATGAGCAGGGCCCCCTCCCCTCCTGTCTCTATACCTGTTCTTCCGCTCCGTCTTTACTGCATATGACTAGCCGGAGTTTCTGAAGTATTGGTACTTTTTGTTCATTGTTCTGTAAGGTTTCACCCTGTATAGTCTACTGTTAGTACTGTGTGCGGCGCTGCGGATACCTTGTGGCGCCTAACAAATAAATGATAATAATAATAATAATAATAATAAATGGATTCAGAGAAATGGATTTTGCAGTGAGTACAATAATCCGTTTTTTTTTTTTTATTAATTCTATTTGGGGGCACTGCTTAACTATGGTGATGTTCCAAAGATGTAACTAGGAAAGGGTACACCCCAGAAACAGGTATGCACAAAACTTTTAGTCCAAAGCTGTCATCCTTGGAAACAAAGGTATTCAACCTGTAGAACTTAGTAAAAGTATGGACCGAGAACCAGATTGCTGCCTGACACAACTGTTCACCTGTTCACCAAAGGCTCCATGCTGCCCATGGGGCGCTCACCAATCTGGTGGAATATCGTGCAGAGTTCCCTCTGAGATATATTGTAAATCTGATGGATTGTAGCTTTAATCCATCATGCAACTGTTTGTTGTGTTGCTGACCATTCTCTCTTGTGCGCCTCATAAAAAGCAAGGTGGCTATCTGTTCTATGCAAGGATGATGATCTATAAAGATAAACCCTTACATTTCTAACCACATCCAGCAGGTGGAGAAATTATTCACTTCTAGATGATAGCTCCTGGCCCAGAGCAAGAATAACAATATCCCAGTTTTAATGAACTTTAGACACCACCTTGGAAAGGAAAGAAGGCCTGGTGCACAAAACACTTCTGATGTTGTGAAAAGTGAGCTATGGTGACCTGGAAGACAGGGCAGCCAATTCAGACACCTGTCTTGCTGAAGCAATGGCTAGTAAAAAAGACACCTTCTAAGTCAGGAATTTAAGATCAAAAGGCTTAACTTTTTGGCCCCAAAGAACTAATGGCAGCACATAATGCCGTTAGATGTGAAGAATCTCGTGAAGTTCTGGACAACGGGAAAAGTGGCCAATTTTCTCTAAAAGAAGATATAGGTTCGACACTTGGGATTTAAGATAGGCTAATTGTAACCCACTCTCTAGGCTATTCTGCAAGAAGGACAAGATGTGTGTCAAGTTAAAAAATGAAGTGTGAGCTCTTTTTCTCCCATACAAGCCTATGTAGGCTTTCTACACTCTGTGATGAATTTTAGAGGAGGCTGGTTTCCTTGCCTTGATCATGGGCCGAATGACCTTCTCAGATAGCCCCTTAACTTGAAGATTTATGGCCTCAACAGCCATGCTGGCAAAGCTAGTCAAGTTAGGTCTTAGTAGTAAAATGGGCCCTGACTTTGAAGATCTTCTCTGAGAGGCAGCAATCACAGTGGTTCTGCCTCCATGCATAAGATATCGGCTTAAAGTCTGGTGCTACCAGAATTACAGAAACACCCTGTCTCTTTGCCGTCCTGAGTATGCAAAGAAGCATGGGAATTGCAGAAAAAAGATATAATAGTCAGTACTTCCATAGGATCGCCATCATGACATTCACTATTCACGTGCTGTTGTCCGATTGTATTTGGATGTGTCTGCCAGTTAAGAGGAACTGAGCTTACACCAGAGTATTTAGCACTGCTCCGAGTTCGAGACTGTTTATGGGTATCTTAGCCTCCGCTTGGCACAAAAGCCCTATGATCTGTGTTCAATCCCAGATGTAGAAAGGACAACCCTTCCTTAGATTTTGGGGTATATTTACTAAACTATGGGTACAAAAAAGTGGAGATGTTGCCTATAGCAACCAATCAGATTCTAATAATCATTTATTTAGTACATCCTACAAACTGATAGCTAGAATCTGATTGGTTGCTATGGGCAACATCGCCACTTTTTCAAACAGTTTAGTAAATATTCCACATGGTCTCAATAAGGACAAATGCATTTTGCAGCCACAAAATTAACATGCTAGAGACTGATGTATATCAGTTTGAACATAAAAATTTGCTTTAATCCTTAATCTACATATTACCTAATATATTGCTTAAGTAGGCAGAAACAGTATTATTTTACCATGTTTTTTAATACCACTGGGAATTATTGTAGTATAAATTATAATTGCTTTTAGCATGGAGGCTGTGTGAAAAGTGTAAGTGCTACATTATAAACACACTTAAATATAACATCTATAGTTATGTTGTATATACTATTTTTATATTTTGTTTTATGTACTAAAAAGAGACACTTACACTGTAGCAACAATTTCTCCTTCTCCGGCCACTGTTACACGAGCACCGCTCACTTCCACGAAGAACCAATTTGACGTCTTGAGTTTCCAGCACTGTTTGGTAAACTGCTTTTTGAAATTCTGATAAAGAACAGTAGACAATCTGCAAGTGAAGGAAATATGCATTCACACAATGGAGGGCATTTTTTAAAAACAATATCACACATTTTGAAAGTTGAGGCTGAAAGCTTTCTGAAAATATACACATTTTCTATAAATTTTCCCAATTACAGGCAGAGCAGCTACAAGCCATTATTTTGCTGCCATTAGCACCAAAAATATTTTTATTTTATGATTTACATAAGTCTCAAACCCAAAAGCTTTGCCATTATTGCTTTCTCCTGAAAACTTACCAAACACATTTGTGTGACCATATTTCTGGGTTTAGGGGTCTTGCTACATATCAAAGACACATGGGGGTATAAATACTAAATTGCAGGTTTGAAAAAGATTTTGAATGCATGTGTATTTGGAGGTAATGCACTATCTTGCAAGCACTTTACTCTTTTATACATACACTTCCTTACGTGACAACGAGGGTATCTGATTTGATGCACCGTATGGAATGGAAGAGATCTTCATTGTAAAACTGCAAAATAACTTGACACTTTATCTGTTTTGAAGGTGAGTATTCCATGTTTCTACATGTTATGACTATAATCACCAGAATATACAGATTGTAAATAAGTATATGACAAATGTCAAAACATACTACTATATATATCCTTTTTTTTGCTTTGTTCTATATGGGGAATTCCATCTGATGAATATCGTCTATTAAATGTGAAAGATCATCAGAGGAGTTGAATAAGGATCGAGACTTTGGTATTTAAAAGTACTGCAATTGATTAACATGTATGTTACAGTTAGTATGTTATTTTGATGTAGTGCCTTTGATGAATATCTCTTGTCATATGAATTCTAAGGTCTGGAGGTCATTTATTTCCAAGCTGCACAAAAAGTGACATAGAACATAACAGTGCTGAAGTAAACTCTCCTGGATGACAAGGTGAGGGAATATACAGGACATGATCTCTACATAAATAATGTTGCATCCTGCTGCTGTCTTTGCTATTGGCCCTTGAAAGTTGTTTCCTTGCAACCATTAAGATATTATTCATAATATATTTTTTTCAGTAAGCTCTATAAAGCTGGCCAGACAAGCTGCAATACTGAAGCTGATATTAAGCAATGGATCCAAAATTACATCAATGCCCAGAAATGATCCTATCAAAATCGATAGAATCATTATCAGGTATTGCAGAAAATGTGGTGGGAAGATAAACGCTACTGGACTGTGTGTCTGGTTATTTTCAGACTGCACTATCAGTCCGCAATAAAGCTAGAGGTGATCCAGCAACATAATCAGAGATAAGACCATCCATCAATTTGGCTATTGTAAGTCTGTGAAAATACCACACATTTGTATATGTATATATTGTTATACCTGTATTTCTTACAACCAAATGAGCCTTTACTGTCTGTTACACTGGCGTTTACACAATCAAGTTTGTATTGCTATTTTAATTTACCATAATGTGCTTAAAATAATTTAGACAACTTAAAAACATGTCATACACACCCGATCTTCCTTTTTTGGTAGCTGGTTACTTATAAGAGACTTGGTACGTCTGAGGAACAATGAAGACATTGTCATTGCCAGTTTCTGCATGACCTTTCTTCCTGTGGCTAGCTCTCGTTTTGTTGCATTGTGCCTTTGTCCAAGTTCCACTGGGTTTGAAAACTCTTCCTTGAATTGATTTTTGCCTCCTAAACATCCTGGTACAGCCCTAAATGGAAGTAAGTAAAACATGCAGGCTAAGACTGGGTACACACTACAGGTTTATCACATGATAAACGACTGTTAGGTCCGATATCCCATTAGTGTGTACACGATCATGTTTTATCGTAAAATCACGTAAAAAAATCACTATCAATGATGGGACGATGTCGGGGAAATTCTGAAGTGTGTATGCACTCACGACCAGCAGTGTAGGCAGATCTCTCTAGAGTTTAGAGACTCAGAACTAGATTTACTAAGCTGCGGGTTTGAAAAAGTGGGGATGTTGCCTATAGCAACCAATCAAATTCTAGCTTTCATTTATTTAGTGCATTCTACAAAATGACAGCTAGAATCTGATTAGTTGCTATAGTCAACATCCCCACTTTTTCAAACCCGCAGCTTAGTAAATCTAGCCCTTACAATCTTTTCAGCAGATGGTTATGACAGATGAAGAGCACAGTTCTGAAGGTAAATCGTGCAAGTGTGTATGCAAGAACTGACATGCTTATTGGGACTTTCAGTCATTGGTAAAATATATCACATCAATAAATTGTATGTACTGTGTACCCAGCTTAAGTGTTTAGCAGTTTTAAATCAAAGGGAAAGATTTAAAAGACATGTTCACAATGCTATTAATCCCTAAATTAATTCATGGTGGTATTCAAGTAATTTACACTTCACGTTTTAAGCAGTGTTTCAATAAAAGTTTAAATCCACTGAACAAATTTCAAATAAAAAGCTGTAAGAAAGCTGAAACAAAATTCACTGAACTCACCAGACAGTAAGTAATTAGAAAGTCAAAAACCGCTATAATACAAAGAATAAATCCAAACAACAGAGAGCAATCACATTCAGTGTAGCTGAGAAGAGTGTATCAAAAGTACGGAAATATAAGGGGGAATTCAATTGAGGTGTTACTCTTGATAGAAACATGGCCCGCACACTATTACTGATAGTACGGTAATTTTAACAAGGATTTCTGCTTGTGGCTCTCAGAGCTGTGAGCAAAAATAAGCGTTAAAATTACCGTACTAACGGTAATGATGCGCACTATTACCATAGTAACTGTAATAGTGCGCATGCCGCTTTCACAAGTGACGCGGTCAATTGAATTCCCCCCATAGACTGCTTAGTGCCCAGGTATTGCTCAAAGCAAAAGATTTCACTCCCGGCCCAAAGTGAGTCAGCAGGCAGTAACGTCCTCTGGTCCTCCCCCAATGTTTAGGTCAATTGAATTGTATACATCTAACAGTATGAAGTCTATGGTTTATGTATTTATTATTATTTCTATAGCACCACCATATTAAGTTACAGATAATATTTAATTACACACATTAATGCCTGCCCCATTGGAGCTCACAATCTAAATTCTGTAAAATGCATCCGCACATACACTGGGATCCCTTTTCTCAGCAACCAATTAACCTACCAGTATGCTTTTGGACTGTGGGAGGAAGCTGGAAAACCAAAAGTAAACCCAGCAAGAACCTACAACCTACACACACAGATTAAGGCCCTGGTCAATGTAACCCATGGACTCAGCACTGTGAGACAGCAATGCTAACTACAGTGGTACACGTTTTTTTTACCTTACACATGCTTCCCTTCTGAGTTTCAGTACGCATGATGGCTAATATTTGTTTCTGCGCCATTATAATTTTTTTCTAATCAATCTGTATACGGAAATTGTACTAACTGCAATAACACTTGCAAATTAAGTTACTACATTACCCTATATATACAAACCAATATACAAATGTAGGACAACAGAAAAGGCATTTGTAATATTGAGAAAATTTTCCCAATATGAACATTTCACATCACCATTGTCCATCATTCTAGAAAATTCCAGATGCAGCAGGGTCATTATATGCCAAATCATCACAACTTCAAACCCTTCCATCTGAAATTTAGTAGGATCATAAGTAAACTTTTAGCCCTTAATGATAGACAGTGTTCATGCAACAGGGTTACAAACATGACAAAAAAAGTTAAATTTATGCTTGCAAGGTCAACTAAAACGAATCATAGCTTTGAGGTAGAAGTTTCAGGTTGGCCTTGTTTTGAAGCTAAGGGACCTTAGTTTTCATAAAAAATTGTTTAATATTTAAATATGACATTTTGAGGTCATTTGATGTGACCTTTGTCCCTGAATATCTAAAAAAAAAGTGCATGTTTAATTTTTTTGTACATAAAGTATGTTATGCAGTTAAATACAATCTCTCTATGGTATAAGTTTCATTTTGGGAAGCCTTTGGGAACAGGAGTAAATTTATTTTTACAATTATACATATCACAATCAATGAAATACCGTAACAAGTAGAGATGAGCGCACTCGGATTTCTGAAATCCGAGCCCACTTGAACGTTGCCGATCCGAGCCGGATCCGAGACAGATCCGAGTATTCCCGCCAATTGCAAAACTGAAACCGAGGCTCTGAGTCATAATCCCGCTGTCGGATCTCACGATACTCGGATCCTATAAATTCCCCGCTAGTCGCCGCCATCTTCACTTGGGCATTGATCAGGGTAGAGGGAGGGTGTGTTAGGTGGTCCTCTGTCCTGGTAGATCTCGTGCTGTTCAGTTCTGTGCTGTGCTGTTCTCTGTGTTCTGCTCAGTCCAGTGGTGCTGTGTCCTGTGCTCTGTCCTTCTGAGTTCAGTGGTGCTGCTGGGTCCTGTGCTGTGTCCTGTTCAGTCCAGTGGTGCTGTGTCCTGGGCTCTGTCCTTCTGAGTTCAGTGGTGCTGCTGGGTCCTGTGCTGTGTCCTGTTCAGTCCAGCGGTGCTGTGTGCTGTGCTCTGTCCTTCTGAGTTCAGTGGTGCTGCTGGGTCCTCTGCTGTGTCCTGTTCAGTCCAGTGGTGCTGTGTCCTGTGCTCTGTCCTTTTAAGGGCATTGTTATTTCCCCATTATTCCCAAATTATAAAAAATTTCAAAAAAAGTAATTATAAAAAAAAATAAAATAAAAAAAATATCCCAAAACAATCCTGCAGTATAAGTCCATTGGTACTGCTATATTACAAAGTTCACTGATTCAGCAGTATAAGTCTAGTGGTACTGCTATATTACAAAGTTCACTGATTTTGCAGTATAAGTCCATTGGTACTGCTATATTACAAAGTTCACTCATTCTGCAGTATAAGTCCATTGATACTGCAATATTATAAAGTTCACTCATTCTGCAGTATAAGTCCAGTGGTACTGCAATATTACAAAGTTCACTCATTCTGCAGTATAAGTCCATTGGTACTGCAATATTACAAAGTTCACTCATTCTGCAGTGTAAGTCCATTGGTACTGCAATATTACAAAGTTCACTCATTCTGCAGTTTAAGTCCAGTGGTACTGCAATATTACAAAGTTAACTCATTCTGCAGTATAAGTCCATTGTTGTTACTGCCATATTACAAATTTCACTGATTCTGCAGTATAAGTCCAGTGGTACTGCTGTATAACTCCAGTCCAGTGGTACTCTCCTGTGCCGCATATAATTTTTGAAGGCTTTGCAGAGTGTGTGTGGCTTTGGGGTACACTCTCTTGTGCTACATATAATGCAGAACAAAAATTTGGAGGATAAAGTAGGGAAAGATCAAGACCCACTTCCTCCTAATTCTGAAGCTGCTGCCACTAGTCATGACATAGACGATGAAATGCCATCAACGTCATCTGGCAAGCCCGATGCCCAATCTCCTAGTACAGGTCATGTAAAATCCAAAAAGCCCTAGTTCAGTAAAGTAGCAAAAAGAGAAACTTAAAATCATCTGAGGAGAAACATAAAGTTGCCAATATGCCATTTACGACACATAGTGGCAAGAAACGGATTAGGCCCTGGCCCGTGTTCATGACTAGTGGTCCAGCTTTACCCAAGGAACTAAGCCCTCCTCCCCCCCCCTACAAAAAAATTAAGAGAGTTATGCTGTCAGCAACAACACAGCAAACAACTCTGCCTGCTGAGGAGGATGTTGATGATTATGATGCAGACAGATACCAAATTGCCTTTCTCAATTTCTATTTATATTCTAGATTATATAACGGCTGAATAGTTTTCTATTTTACTCCTAGTGGAGAGGGGATCTGATGCAGACAGATACCAAACTGCCTTTGTCCATTTCTTTGTATATTTGAATTTCTAGTTCTACAGTCTATGCAGGCTGCTTTTTTTATATTCAAAGTATTTACAAGCCTTGCAATCTAAATTAACAAGAGGTAGTGACGTGCTAGAACTCCACCCTCTATATGCTGCAGAGGATGGAGGAGCATCAAAAGGCCATTCAAGCCTACACAGCCACCTACGACATAGGCAAAGGAGTGGGGATGCGCCTGAGTCAAGCGCACTGGAGAATGATTTCCGTGTTGTGCAAGGTTCTGCAGCCATTTGAACTTGCCACACGAGAAGTCAGTTCCGACACTGCCAGCTTGAGTCAGGTGATTCCCCTGATCAGGCTTTTGCAGAAGCAGCTGGAGAAAGTGAGGGAGGAGCTGGTACACCATTGCGATTCCACCAAGCATGTAGCTCTTGTGGATGAAGCCCTTCGTACGCTTTGCAAGGATCCGAGGGTGGTCAGTCTTTTAAAGTCAGAGGAATACATTCTGGCCACCGTTCTCGATCCTCGGTTTAAAGCGTATGTTGTGTCTCTGTTTCCGGCAGACACAAGTCTACAGCGGTGCAAAGACCTGCTGGTCAGGAGATTGTCCTCTCAAGAGGACCGTGACATGCCACCAGCTCCACCTTCATTTTCATCACTGTTTGTGCAGTTCCAAAAAAGAGGAACTGCCATTTCTATTGCTACCTTCTTTCTTTCTGTATTTCCTGTGTCCTGTGGTCTGTTCTGCTAAGGGCATTGTTATTTCCAAGTTATCTAAAAGTTCTAAAAAAACAAATTTAAATTTATAAAAAAAATGTATAAAAAATGAATTTAAAAAAAAATGAAAAATTTTCCAAAAATAATTGGAAAAAAATATTACAAAATTTTAAAAAATCTAGCTTGTACTGCTATTTAAAAGTCTAACTACGATCATTCACTGTTGCTGTACCCAAAAATAATAGGTACTGCTATTAAAGTACAGTCCAGTGGTATTCTCCTGTGCCGCAGATAATTTGTAAAAGCTTTGCCGAGTGTGTGTAGTTATGTATCACAGGTTTTAAGAAGAGGCACAACACTGACAACCTGTTAGAGAAACTGAGGGAAATAATCTCTCTGTGGCTCACCCCACTTAGTCTCTCCTGGGGATTCGAATAACTGCCATTTCTAGTACTACCTTCTTTCTTTCTATATTTAAAAAAAACCTGTAATTTCTATTACTACGTTAATTGTTTGTGCAGTCACAAAAAAGAGGAACTGCGCCCTTAACTGCTATGTTGGTTTTAGACGTCCATCTGGTGTATGCCATCTGTGCACTGGAATTCAGACCAGTTGAGGGTTTTATTATTATATTGTGGCCCCGGTACCAAATTGGGTACTGGGGCCACTCCATTACACAGTCCAGATACTTGTTTGGTGGAATTCAGACCAGTTGAGGGATTTTTTTATTATATTGTGGGGACCACTCAACTACGCAGTCCAGATACTTTTTTGGTGGAATTCAGACCAGTTGAGGGATTTTTTATTATATTGTGGGGACCACTCCACTACGCAGTCCAGATACTTGTTTGGTGGAATTCAGAACAATTGAGTTTTTTTTTATTATATTGTGGCCCCGGTATCAAATTGGGTACCGGGGCCACTCCACTACGCAGTCCAGATACTTGTTTGGTAGAATTCAGAACAATTGAGGTTTTTTTTATTATATTGTGGGGACCACTCCACTACGCAGTCCAGATACTTTTTTGGTGGAATTCAGACCAGTTGAGTGTTTTTTTATATTGTGGGGACCACTCCACTACGCAGTCCAGATACATTTTTGGTGGAATTGCGACCAGTTGAGGGTGATATATTGTGGCCCTGGTACCAAATTGTGTACCGGGACCACTCCACTATGCAGTCCAGAAAGCTACCTCAGTGAAATGTTTTGGACTAAAAATAATATTGTGAGGTGTTCAGGTGTTCAGAATAGACTGGAAATTAGTGGAAATGATTGTTATTGAGGTTAATAATAGCGTAGGAGTGAAAATAAGCCCAAAAACTTGATTTTGGAACTTTTTATGCTTTTTTCAAAATAAATCCGAATCCAAAACCTTAAATCCGAACCAAAACCTTTCGACAGGTGTTTTGCGAAACATATCCGAACCCAAAACATCAAGCAAATCCGAACCCAAAACACAAAACACGAGACACCAAAAGTGGCCGATGCACATCCCTAGTAACAAGTGAATACGAGATTTCTGTACTATAAATTGATGTAGACTGCTGTGTACAATTCTAAGGAAAACATACAAGTCAGTGCCTTGTCCTCTCAGCAATGCTTTTGCTGTATTTTGGGTGTGCACAGCAGGTAGTGTGTAGGTTTGTCCAGTTGCAGTTCGAGGATCAACCTTAGTGAGAACTTTTTCTCTTGGAAAGTTCAAGATATCTGGCTGATGAGGTAATATGATGGTGATGGACCATTGGGATGTAGAAAACGGATTAAAACCTGCTTATTCGTGACACAACCTAACCACCAAGCATCATTATAGACACAAGTCACAAAACCTTTTATTTTTTCCAAAGGCAATGTTTCATATGGAGTATTTGTTTCCTTCACTTCACTGGATGAGTCTGTAGAAAACCTCTTCATTATTAAGCTATTCCGTATTCCTGGTATGAAGGCATGAAATGCTTGAGTTCCAGGTACTCGTCTTGCTTCCTCATGTCGTTTGTGTAGCAAATTTTCATTGTCCATTATTTCTTTTTGACAGATATACAAAAATTATATTCTTGATATTGTTCTTTACCCACACAAAGAGTTGT
This sequence comes from Mixophyes fleayi, assembly GCF_038048845.1. Lineage (NCBI taxonomy): Eukaryota > Metazoa > Chordata > Amphibia > Anura > Limnodynastidae > Mixophyes > Mixophyes fleayi. The sequence continues at coordinate 298,770,680 of NC_134402.1, read as the reverse complement.
CTTGGAGTCATAATTTGCTCTTTATAAAGACATTGGAAACTCGCCCTAGCTGCCAGCCTCTTAACAGTTCTGCAAACTCCATCACATGAATTCTTCTCATGAGATATGGCAAAAAAGTGCCATGCAGATGGAAACCCAAAATCAACTTGATGATGTACCAAGTTTGGAAAAAAAACAAAACGGTTTTTGTATTGGGCTGAACACCCATCTGAGAAATAATATATCTTATTTACATTTTGCATGCATTGTTTTAGAAATTGAATGAGATGTTTTTGGAATGTATATACAGCTGCTGTATTGTGTTGCAAACAATCTGAAATGACAACTAAGTTTGTACATGATAATGTCCCTGTAATAAATGGCAAATGGGTGAATTGTTGCTTGGTCATTATTAAAGTTAAAACCTTGCACCTCATCTCATAGAATGAATATCACAATGATTTCGTCAATATCTATATAATCATTAAAGCTTTTCAGATATAACAACTTCAGAACAGCAATGAAAGAATGGTTGTGTAGTTGAATTAACTTAGAAATTAAAAATTCAATGAAATCTTTGGAGGAACTGACAAGTGTCTCAAGTATGCAGGTCTGATGTAATCCACTGCTTGAAGGGTCAAAGGTCACATCATGTGACATTGAAATGTAGAGTCAATATTTAAATATAAAACATTTTTTATGAAAACTAAGGTCCTTTAGTTTCCAAACAAAACTATGAAAGTTCTACCATAATTAGAAGCAAAGTTATGATTAGTTTTAGTTGACTTTGCAAGCATAAATCTTACATTTTTGTCATGTTTGCAACCCTGGTGCATGAATACCGTACATCACTGAAGGCTAAAATTTAACATATGATAGTTACTCTAAGTTGTCTACCAACCTACCAAATTATACCAAAATCTGAGATGGTCGAGTTACTGTTTATTGTGATGATATGGCATGGAACGACTCAGCAGTCTCCTGGCATTAACCATAGTTCTGACTAGTAAGGACTGATCCAATATTAATAGTGAAATCATGATTGAGTGGGCATCTAAAAGAGTGTTAATAATGTTTCAAGTTGCAATGAGTTTTATTTTTCAGCCAGTAGCAAGTGAAAATAGGTATGAATTAATCAAAAGGATCTCTAAACCTGAACTAAAAGTATACTTGCGTAATATTCAAACATATATACCCTTGGGCCCAGCAAGAGAAGAAGGTTACCATGACACTTACTAGTAATAGACTTTGTATAAGATAGTTTTTATCTCAACTAGGTTACCCCGGTAACCTAGAAAGAAAAGAGAACCATTGTTTTTAAAAGGGAAGGGTGGGGGGGATCTCGTGAAATTTTCATTAAAGAAAAAAAAAACTAGCCTCATATTTATATTCTAAACACCTAAACACTAAAAATTAAACACCTAATTGCCCTAACATTGCCAAAGTTCCAAATTTAAGCTACATCAAGTTTTAACCTTAGACCAAGCCCTAACACGAATCCAAGCCTTAACATAAACCTAGCCCAAGTACTAATCTGAACCTAACCATAAAAACCAAACTCTAAAACAATCCTGAGAGATATCCTAAGAGATATCGCAAAAGACGGTACATACACATGAGCCCACGTTATGTTTCACTGTAAACAACATGTGGACGCGTGCCACTTGTATCCAAGTGAACTGGTTCCAAGCATACACTTCAGAAACATGTTCAACCAAAGAAAATCATTGGAACATCAACTATCTGACAAGAATGGTGCATCACTTGCCGATAGATACCAACAGATCAGTGAAACATGTAGTAAATGATGGATAAAGGTTTGACTCCTTTTTTGTCAGTTATGCAGCTGATGATACTTATTGTTTCAAATGTTTCTGGATTATTTGCACATTGTATTTCCATTACATCTTCCTCCCCTTCTACTCTGGACTTTTTCTTCTTCAAACTGCTGACTTATAAGGAAGTACAGCACAGAAGGCTTGGAACACACACGTGACCAGTACATCACGGACAGTACAAAACCAGCCCCAGTAAGTCGCAGCTGTAAACAGACCCCTTGAGAAAGTCAGATAAGTGATGAAACCGGTTGCGACATGCCCACTATACCAAGCAACAAATACCAATTACTCCACACAGAGACGCCGGCTGACTTAAAAAGAGGACTTCAAGAGAACTAGACAACACAACACCATATTGACTTGCTGTCACTTTAAATATTCAAATGTTAGGGGCATATTCAATTGTCAGCGTTACTCACAAGAGTAACGCGACTTCCGCACTATTACCGTTACTAAGGTAATAGTGTGCGTAAATATCTTTAATGCCGGCTTTCTGCTCGCAGCTCAGGGAGCTGCGAGCTGAAATCCGGCTTACAATTACCGTAATACCGGTAATACTTTTAACACCACGAGAAACGCGGACAATTGAATATGCCCCATAGTGTTTATTACTCTGCAGCCTACACATCTCTGGATCTATCTACACTATTATGTATTTATTTCCCCCCCAACCCTCAATACTTCCTTTGGAATATTTCTTCTGAGGAAGGAACCGAATGGAGTGTGGGAGGACACAAGTTTTTATGTGTTCAAAAACACAATCCAATGTGAGTGTGATTATTAGATATTAATTGTTTATTAAACATTTGCAAATATACTTCATTTTGCCATCAACACCACCCCCCTGACAATCTGACAAGAGTTGCCAACGAAACTGGTGAAGAAAAAGCAGGATAGAACAAATGGAAACCACAAGCCCTACTTAAAGGACAACTAAATGTGAGTGCGGATTTATTCTGTTACACATATCCACATGCTTAGAAGGTACCTCACTATTTGTCTGCCCATTTATTATGACTTTGAGATACTGAAAAAAAACACTGCAAGAGGATATTAATGATTGAGGACAGATTGGATTTCATTAGAAGCCACATAGACATTTAACACCATAAGTCGTCATTATTAATAGACAGTGAACTTTATGAATCAACTGTTCAACCATAAACAGTAAGAACACATTAAGGAGGACTTATGCTAGACTTTATCATACTACATGGTTAAGACATTTATTGAAGTCAACACCAGGTTACGTTTGTTTTCACATACGCCTAGATTGCATATTGCAGCGCTTGAAAAGTATATTTATGTGTGTGTGGTGTATAATGTATAATTATATATATATATATATATATATATATATATACACACACATACACACACACACACACACACTTACACAGTCATGGCCGAAAGTTTTGAAAATGACAAATATTATTTTTCACAAACTCTGCTGCCTCAGTTTTTATGATGGCAATTTCCAAATACTCCAAAATGTCATGAAGAGTGATCAGATGAATTGCAATTAATTTCAAAGTTCCTCATTGCAGTGGCAATGAACGCTCTCTCTAAAACAACATTTCCACTGCATTTCACCCCTGCCACAAAAGGATTAGCTGACATCAGGTCAGTGATTCTCTTGCTAACACAGGTGAGAGTGTTGAAGAGGACAAGGCTGCAGTTCATTCTGTCATGCTGATTGAGTTAGAATAACAGACTGGAAGCTTTAAAAGGAAGGAGGTGCTTGAAACAATTGTTCTTTTTCTGTTAACCATGATTATCTGCAAGGAAACACGTGCAGTCATCATTGCTTTGCATTAAAAGGGCTTTACAGGCAAGGATATTGCTGCTAGTAAGACTGCACCTAAATCATCCATTTATTGAATCATCAAGAACTTCAAGGAGAGAGGTTCGATAGTTGTGAAGAAGGCTTCAGGGCGCCCAAAAATGTCCAGCAAGTGCCAGGACCATCTCCTAAAGTTGATTCAGCTGTGGGATCGGGGCACCACCAATGCAGAGCCTGCTCAAAAATGGCAGCAGGTAGGTGTGAGTGCATCTGCACGCACAGTGAGGCAAAGACTTTTGGAGGATGGCCTGGTGTCAAGAAGGCCAGCAAAGAAGCCACTACTCTCCAGGATAAACATCAGGGACAGACTGATATTCTGCAAAAGGTACAAAGAGTAGACAGCTGAAGATTGGGGTAAAGTAATTTTCTCTGATGAATCCCCTTTCATATTGTTTGGGGAATCTGAAAAAACACTTGCATGGAGAAGGAAAGGTGAGTGCTACCATCAGTCCTGCGTCATGGCAACAGTAAAGCATCTAGAGACCATTCATGTGTGAGGTTGCTTCTCAGCCAAGGGAGTGGGCATCCTCCAAGAGCAACTTCTCCCAACCATCCAAGAACATTTTGGTTATGAACAATGCCTTTTCCAGCATGATGGAGCACCTTGCCATAAGGCACAAGTGATAACTAAGTGGCTCGGGGATCAAAACATCAAAATTTTGAGTCCATGGCCAGGGAACTCCCCAGACCTTAATCCCATTGAGAACTTGTGGCCAATCCTCAAGAGGCGGGTGGACAAACAAAAACCCAGAAATTTCGACTAACTCCAAACATTGATTAGGCAAGAATGGGCGGCCATCAGTCAGTATGTGGTTCAGAAGTTGATTGACAGCATGCCAGGGCGAAATGAAGAGGTCTTCAAAAAGAAGGGTCAACACTGCAAATATTGATTTTTTGTCAATAAAAGCCTTTGACACTTTTAAAATGCTTGTAATTTTACTTCAGTATACCCTAGCAACATCTGACAAAAAGATCTAAAACATTGAAAACAGCAAACTTTGTGAAAACCAATACTTGTGTCATTCTGCCATCTGAAGATGGCATTAGCCATTGAGAGCTATGGGGATAGCAATGCGGCAGAGGGATCTTCGGATCCCTTACCACAGCTTACCTGCTCTCCCTGCCCAATTTGCAACAGTGTAGATAGAAAGACTTAGGACATAACTAAAAGGTGTGTTCCCTGAGACAGCATCATTGCGATAAGGAATGAAAATGATTGTGACAAAAAAGTGGTAGATAATAAATATGCCCCATAGTCACTCCAATTAGTCTCTCTCTCGTAATTTATGTTTAGGTTTGTATTTTAAGAGGAAAACTCCACCTTTACACTTTCATGCTCTTTTTAATGCTTTTAAACAGATGCTAGTTTTAGTAAATTTTGTCTTAGTAATTCTTGCTGCTATATAAACTCTTATGTGGGGAATTCAAATGCAGACATCGTCAATTACGACAGAACTTCCCGCTCATTTTTCCTCACACCTCGAAGACACTTCAAAGTTTATCAAAACCAGCCTCTGATTAGAAAGCATTAAACAGATACAAGAATAAGGGCTTGTTCACATATGCTGTCGGAAAATGTGCAACACTTATGAACACACTGGATATGGATACATCTAGGTGATGTATTTTAACAAATTTTCTACATCATTTTAATGATTACACTACATTCATTCTATTTTTAAAGTAGTTTTCAAGTGTCGAGTATTGTCTGAAATGAAAAATTAATAGGATAAAAGTGAACAAGTTGTCATCAACAGGGAACATGTTTTCCCAAATAGCATTATGAAAAACAACACAAAGCAAAACTAGATTTTTTTCCGTAGCAGCTGTTTTGTCAACTTATTTGCCAAAGTAGTTTTATTCTCAAACTATTTTAATTTTTGTTTAAAACACACAATGAGTAACTTAATCACAAGTGTTTTTCAATTTTAAAATTCTCGATTTTAAAGTTATTTCCAAAATTAATGTGGCATACATGGAACAAAATTCAGTTGAGCAGTAGGGAGTATGCCAAAAAGTATAACAAATTCATGTCAATCAATCTTCTTCAATACAGAAAGTTCTCCTTTGAGAGTACTAGAACTCATTTTCTTGCCAACACATGGAGAGGTTAACCTCTTTCAATTAATGTCAATTGACTTGAGTTTGAAACTGATAACGTTATTGAATAAAACTTTGCTGTAGGGAGAAGAGCAAAGTAGTTTCTACTGCACTATGGGGTTGTGCCAAAACAAATATATGTTAACAGGGTGAATATTAAAGCTGTAGAAGTTGTACATTTTAAAAAAAAAAATACTAAAATATCAAAGAAGCTATAATGTTTAATTAAAAACTAAAAGAGGATGGATAAATAAATATATATAGATCATAGAGACCAGATGATTTATATAGTGGAATGTGCAGGTACTAACTGAGACGTCTCATTAAACTGACGTGTGCCAAAAACAGTGATGTTCACCTACCAGTCGAGAACACACCATAGCTCCTCCATGTTGTTCTGTAGTATAGTTCCTGTAAGTCCAATACGAATTTTACACTTTAAAGCTTTCATGGCCTGTGTCACGCTTGTCTTTGGATTTTTTATTCTGTGTGCTTCATCTACAATGACAGCTGACCACTGTATACTGAACACAGAAAAACAACATATGTTCAACATTAATGCAGAGATTTAGGCCTAGAATAAAGTGCTAACTGTATATTATATAGTCAAGTTTTCTGCATCCCCCCTGGCATCAGTCACCAATTTTTCTCCAGTAACAAACCACACCAAGCATTATACTAAGCAAGGGAAATATAATAAATATGCAACCAAAATCTACCTTTGTGACAAAAAAGGAATAATAGTATATAATTTTTATGTACATAACCTCAAAAACAGCAATATATTTGATTGAACTTATGTATGCGGGGGGGGGGGGCATACATATATGAGAGAATGGTTACCATTAGTTTAATTTCCTTGAAATACTCTATGGCAACCTTAATGAATGCCCCTGGAAGGTATAAAGTGTGACTCCTCCTTCTCCCTATGTCTTAGAATAACTTCCCTAGCTGTTTCTGAAAAATATAAAAAGACAATGTGGGAATATTGGACTGCCATGGAGTATCTCAAGAAACTGAAATTAATGGTAATAATTCTCTCATTTCCTTATCAACTCCATGGTAACCATAACAAATGGGATGTACCTAAGCAATATATTAAACAGAGAGTGGGTGTAAGTTAAATCAACACGGACAGTGCAGGGTGAAAAAAAAGTGACTAACTTCTTGTTGGATTATCCTTTCAAACAGAGCATCAGCAGAAGAGGTCACATCCAGTAGATAATGTTGCGTAAAGATGTGAATTGATGACCACCCTGCAGCTTTGCAGAGATTGCCTGCTGAGGCCCAAGTCCTGTGTACCCAGGAGGTTGCCACAGCCATTGTATAATTCTCTCTTAGAATTTCCAGCACGTGAGGCCCTTTATCTTTACAAGTTTATGTAATGACCCTTCTGATCCATCTTGCAAGAGTGGCTTTGTATTAAGGGTGTCCTTAACAAGGTCCTACTAAAAATATGTATTTGTTTTTATGTATTCCTTCATTCTATAAACCAGAATTGAGCCGACAAGCCACAGTGTATGATCTCCTGATTTTTATGAGAAGTGGAAACTACCTTGGGCAGGAAAGTAGGATTAGTTTGTAGCAGCACCTTGCCCGAATAGATATATAGATATATAGATATTCAAAAATAACTCTTTATACCAAAGGGCATGTAAGTCCCCCACTCATCGGTCAGACCTGATTGCTTCCAAAAACAACACCTTAAGTGTGAAACACTTAAGTGAGACCTCTTGTAAACGTTCTTAATGATTAGACATTAAGGCATCCAGTACAATATTGAGATCCCAAGAACCCAACACTAGTCTACTGTCCAGAAAATTAAGTGCAGTTGAAGCAATCATAGGAAAAAAAAAAACAATAATATGTATAATACTAGCAATTTGGACTCAGACTTTAGAGTCTGGTCTTAATTTGAGGCTGAAGGTCTAGGATTGCTGTCGGCATCCACCCGCCTATGGCTCCCCAGGTCTCGTCGCTGTAAACGCTCCCAATTCCACCTTGTCATTTCACATTCCCTATCAATATGGGATTCCTGTTCTCAAAAGTATGGTCTGTTGCCTCACCCATCTCCAGTAATTCCGATATTTTATTCCCCAGATTTCACCCTAAAATTAACCATAATGCATTTTTGCCATGGTACTTGCAGGGACTTAGATAGCTCAACCACCTATCTTCTTCTTTGACTTTCCCTCAATTCTCTGACATTCAATCTCGCTTCCATATCCCCAAAACAGTTCTATCAATATCTACAGCTATGCCACTTTCATGCTTCTGTCAAAGTTTGTCTCTCCTCCCGTCCTCCTGGTACTTTGAATCTCTCTGCTTACGCCAATCCTCTACGAAGGGTCTTATCTCTACTTTACACTACGAACTTGCCACCCTATACTTCAGGTCTCCGAGACCCCCATGAATTAGCTTGGGAACGCGACTTGGCGAAACCTTGCTAGATGAAGAATGGTCAGAGATTCACGAGAACGCTGCCTCCAGTTCAATTTGTGTCAGAATAAAAGAGAATGTTTACAAGAGTCTGTTTCAGTGGTACTACGTGCCTACGCGAATGCACAAAACCCTACCAGACTCTTCTGATCGCTGCTGGCGTCGGTGATCCCAGGAGGGCTCTTTTCTTTATATCTGTCTAAAGCTGACACATTTTTGGTCGGAGATTAAACTCTTGATTCAAGCAATTCTTCAGGTGGATGTACCCCTGGAGCCTAAATTTTTTCTTCTCCCTCGGCAACTCGGCATCAGAATAAGTTGGTTAGACACATTCTCTTGGCAGGCACTAGCCAAATTGCAGCTGACTGGCAGCAGCTAGCTCCCCCTTCTCTCCAGAGCATAGTTAGTAGAGTCTAGCAGACGCAACACTTGGAACATATGATCAGCATCATTCGCAATTCCACAACAGCTTTCGCCAAGGTCTGGGACCCGTGTATCTCTTTCTTTCAAGCTCGCTCGCCATTCATATAATCTCTCACTGTGGTCTGACCCTCCTAGTTTTATTTGTTTGTTCTTCTCACTTTCTGCTCCTTTTTATATCATCATTTATTTATATAGCACCACTAATTCCGCAGCGCTGTACAGAGAACTCATTCACATCAGTCCCTGCCTTAGTCTAAATTCCCTAATATAGACACACACACACACAGACGGACAAATAGGGAGAGACTAGGGTCAATTTTTGATAGAAGCCAATTAACCTACCAGCATGTTTTTTGGAGTGTGGGAGGAAACTGGAGCAACCGGAGGAAACCCACGCAAACTCCCCACAGATAAGGCCATGGTCGGGAATTGAACTCATGACCCAAGTGCTGTGAGGCAGAAGTGCTAACCACTAAACCACCTTGCAGCCCACAGATGTGTGTAAGTGACTGACGTGTGTAACTGCCTGTAGAAGTAATCCGGAGACTCGTTTGCATCTCATTGCACCATTAAAAAGAGGATGTCCATATCTGGATGCAGAGCTGATTACAGTCTCTGAATCCAAGGCTATTCTTGGAGCACTTCCTAATCTATTCCAAACCACGGGCAACCAGCTTTGGTGTTCAGAGTTGACGCCATTAAACTTATTCAAATTGATGGGAATTTGAACAACTTTGTTATGCAATGATCATTTCCATGGATGAATCTGGGATCTGCAGAAAGATGACCTGCTACACTGTTGTATTTGCCTACCACAATGTCTTCTGCCCTTATTTCCAGAATGATTACATGCAGCTGCTTTCTGCTCTGTAGTCATTTGAGTAGACACACCTGAAAGTTCCTTATATGCCACCTGGCCCATGGGAGCCAGAGTCTCTCCTTTTTTCTAGAGAACCGTCATGCCAACTATTAGCGCCTTGATGAAGGTCCTTGGAGATGTAGACAGGCTGAATTGAAAATAAGTGTCCTGGAAATAGGGAAGTCTTGCTTCATCATTGCATGGAGAAAAGACTTTAGCCAGGTCCATATGATCTTGAGTGGTTAGTGTATAAAGTTCTGCCTAATTTGAACCTCCTTCTTACTCCTGAAAGGACAGAAGGGTTGTCTAGAAGTATTAGTATCTTACTGCATAGAATTCTGCTTTCAAAGCCGATAGCGTTGTTCTTCCTTGAAATGCTGTTGAGAGGAAGAGAAGGAGAATCCATTTGTTATTTGGTCTTAAGGTAAATGATAAGATTTGCACCCAGTAGTCTTTTGAATCAAAGAATTACATGTATCCCAAAAAGAAAGTGCTTTAAAAGGAAGTGTGGCCAAACAATTCTTTGACTGTAGGTCTGCCTACCAAAGATGCAGCCAGAGAGCTCTTTTAGCAACCACAGATAAAGCTATGCTTTGGACATAAAGGTTAATCATGTTGAGTGAAGCATAACATAGGAAGTCTATCCATTTTTTCATAACATCAATGCTGAGCAGATAATGTATGTTATTTTCCCTTGTATAGCCTTATGTAGATCAGCCCATACATTGACTTCCCTGAAGAGAGAGGCTGCAGCCACGCCAGACTTGAGCACAGTACCTAAGGAAATATGAAGTTTCTTTCTAAATATTTCCACTTTCTATCTATAGCATCTTTCGACAGGCCACCATCCTCTAGAGAAATAGTGGCCCTGGTTGAAAGACTGGCTACAACAGCATCAATTTTAGGCACCGAATACCACCTTGATACCTCTTTATAAGTGTGATCAAGTCTCTTGTGATTAGGCTGACGTCTGTCCGGCTTTTCCAACTCCTTACCAATAAGATCCTTAATAACCCTGTGCACTTGGAACACTGATGATTTTCAAAAAGGTAATCTTGGAGAGAGGAAAGAACTGGTATATCATCAATCCCCATAGGTCTAGTAATATGTTTGAGGAGGACATAGACAATATCAGGGCTAAATGACCTGGGATCTTCTCCAATATCTCCTGACTTACTGTCAGAAAACACTTTGAGATCACTGACAGAAGCCAATGCCCCCCCCCCCCCCCCCCCAAGCAGACATACCAGATTTAACCTCCTCTCCATCTAAACTAGTTAAGCATTATAAATCCTTCTTTGTGACAAAAGTGTCCTTCATTGCCCTCACCTTTCTGAAAATGATTTCCGCAAACTGTTTAGGAGGCTGAGCAGAGGGCTTTTGGGGCTGAGGAATAAAGTCTGCTCAGAAAGTCCCTTCACAATTCTCAAACAAAAGCTTGTCACTTTCCTTCAGGAGGCTCTCCAATAATATAGAGAAGGAACAATAACTAAACAAAATGTAGAAAGCACCCCTAAGTAAGGGGCTCAACTGGCTTTTTAGGGGGTGGCCTCTGCAAATATTCCACAGACTGTATTCCTGAAGGGTGCATGGAACAGAAAGCAGTTCTGAGGTTTCCCCATGCTCTTTCAGGCCGCTGGCTGGTTTATGACCTCTGAAGCAAAAGTGATTTCACACACGCTAGGCTAAGGCCTTGCATTTGCTACATCACTGTCAATTCCACTTGCACTCCCAAAAGTGATCCTTCGGAACCACTAGGAAAAAAATAAGCCTGCAATAGACGGGAAAAAAAACCAAACTAATAGGATATACTTGCACGCTGCTTACTCAGCTGAGCAACAGGAAAAAGACACCAGGGGAATGAGAAGTCCCAGTATATACCTTCCAGTGGCATTTATTTTTCCTGTCTCTACTCAGCTGGCTAACCCATTTGTATGGTCCCCATGGAGTTGATAAGGAAATTCATTTTTGAAGTTCAACTTAAACAATTATGAGTTAAAGCAATGGGGTGAAATTTAGAGACATTGAGTAATATTAGAGCTGTTAGCCATTAGGAAATCAAGTTACCTCTGAAATGACTAGAATGCTGGTCCCAGCTATATCTTTTTCACATACAAAATAGTTTGTCATAACTCTGATACCTTAACTCACCAAAGTGCAGAAGAGAAATTAACATGGCTTGGATGAGGTAAATATACAGTATGTGTACTGTGAAAGTAGTAAATAAGGGTTGCAATTGGCCATGTCCGAAACTAAGAGGACAGTGGCAGGTGAGAAGTTTGACTGGGGTGGTACAACTGTCAAACTGTTACACAGGTGTCCTAAGGTGAGCTCAGAGTTTACAGAAACCTTCTGAGGACCAGAAGGGCTAAAGCTTGGCTCTAGGGATCGCAGCAAGGGAGCTGAAACCCTGACCCAGAATCAGGACACCTACAAATGATTTAGCACTGTGTTCCTAACGAACATGAGATGCGCAGCCCTTCTGCTCCACGGGAGGATTCTGTCCTCCCTGAGGTAACCTTAGGACATCTGCGTTACGGTTTGACAGGTGTATTGCCCTAGTCAAACTCCCAACCTACCACTGTCCTCGGAGTGGGCCTGAGTCATTAAGGAGAGCAAGGCAAAAAAAAAGTAGTAAATTTGATCCTGAACAAACCAAGTCACATTTCAAGGGGTGCAAATTAGTTTATTATTTTGCACATAAAGAAAATACTGTTTTTTTTTGTCATGTAGCACACAAATACTTGATAACTTTATTTTTACACTGAAATTTAAAGTTCATGTATGGCATGCATTGCCCAAACGTTAAATCTGTCATTTTAAATTTACCTTTCATCCAATGCAACATGGTTTTGTCAAGGTGCAAAGGTACACCTTATTTTAGTTTGCGCTCCTTAATGACTCAGGCCTAGAGTGTGTCATGCAACACAGAGTAAAAAGCACATTGTGCTAGATGTCACATAGGTCTACAAATTTCTAGAAAGTCCAGGGGGCAAATGTATGAAACGTTGGTTGCTGCAAGCAACTGGAAAACGTCGACTTTGCAGGGGAAGTTTAGAGCAGTGATGGCTTGTAAAAGCAAACTTGCCATTGCCGCTTTAAATTTCCCCTACAAAGTCGCCGATTTTCGGCGACTTGCAGCCGGAAATCAACGTTTCATACAAACCAACGTTTCATATATTTAGGTGTTCTTGAAATCTATCATAAAGTAATTAATTAATAATAGTAATAATAATTAAATATTGACAATTGAGTATTACCTGTTTAGCTCATCTAAACATAGGCGAAGAGTCTCATAAGTAGTCAAACCAATTTCATATTTTCCCTGTTTCAATCGCGCCAGTTCAAAATCCTTCTTACTTCCATGAATGACTGTCACCTTGAAATATCCCCATGTCTCTAGTTCATCTCTCCAGTTAAAAAGCACAGATAAAGGTGACACAATTAGAAAAACCTGAAATGAAATGTGATAAATTATTCAGCAAGCAAGTAGTACTAACAGATTATTATTTTTTTTTAACATTTTTTTTTAAAAAAAAAGCTGAACAACATAGGCTTTCATTAAAAAAAAAAAAAAAAAAAAAAGCTGTACTTAGAGGGCGGCCCCAAAACTTTACTACTTATTATTCAGCCGACTGAATTCTGGATTTCTGAGAATTTACTGTACAGGAGTAAGGTAATTGCATCCAGGATTTAATTATATAAATAAATGAAAAAAAAAAAAATTACATTTGAGCCCTGGCTTAATTTATATACACTATATGGACAAAAGTATTTGGCCACACCTGTCATTATTGAATTGAGGTGTTTCAATCAGACCTGCTGCCAGAGGTGTATAAAACCAAGCACCTAGCCATGCAATCTCCATTTGCAAACATTTGTCATACAAAATGGGTCATTCTGAAGAGCTCACTGACTTCAAGTGTGGTACTGTGATATGTCATCTCTGCTGGATATTCCACGGTCAACTGTAAGTGATATTATAAGAAAGTGGAATTATTTAGGAACAACAGCAACTCAGCCATGAGCAGGGTCAACGACTGCTAAGGCGCATGGTGCGCAAAAGTCACCAATGCTCTGCTGATTCCATAGCTGAAGAGTTACGAACTTCCACCGGCATTAATGTAAGCACAATAACTGTGAGGCAGAAGCTTAATGGAATGGGTTTCCATGGCTGAACAGCTGCATGCAAGCCTCACATCACCAAGACCAATGCCAAGTGTCGGATGAAGTGGTATAAAGCACTGGACACAGTGAAAACATGTTCTGTGGAGTGACACTTCAAAATTCTCTGTTTGCCAGTCAGATAGGCAAGTCTGGGTTTGGCGGATGCCGGGAGAACATTGCCTGCCTGACGGCATTATGCCAAGTTTTGTGGAGGAGAAACAATGTTATGGACCTGTTTTTCAGGGTTCGGGCTAGGACCCTTATTTCCAGTGAAGGGCAATTTTAATGCTTCAGCATACCAAGTCATTTTGGACAATGTTATGTTCCAACTTTGTGGCAACAGTTTGGGGAAGGCCCTTTTCTATTCCAACATGACTGTGCCCCAGTGCACAAAGCAAGGACTACAAAGACATAGTTTGATGAGTTCGGTGTGGAAGAACTTGACTGGCCTGCACAAAGCCCTGACCTTAACCCCTTTGAACACCTCTGGGATTAATTAGAATGGAGACTGCAAGCCAGGCCTTCTCGTACATCATCAGTGCCTGACCTCATAAATGCTCTACAGAATGAATGGGCACAAATTCCCACAGAAACACTCCAACATCTTGTGGAAAGCTTTCCAAGAAAAGTGGAAGCTGTTATCGCTACAAAAGGGGGACCAACTCCATATTAAAGCATAATTATTTGAATAAAATGTCATTACAGTCCCTATTGGTATAATGGTGAAGCATCCAAATACTTTTGTCCATAATGTGTATTAACATGCAAACTAAGGTACATTTTTTTGTCAAACGAATCAACAGAAACCTAAAATTTTGAGGTCCGTGCATTCATATTTGAAAAAGTATTGGTAATGGATTTAGAAAATGTACCTAAAATGTGTACATAAATGTGAGTGAGCAAGTGCAGACGATTAATGCTGCTGCAGATTGGAAGTTTTTGTCCAGTAGAGCTTTCACATGATGTGAAACTGGCACAGAACACATATTTACTTTTGTGGATAACACTTAGCCATTGAACTAATCAAAAATACTAAAAATATTAGGTGAGCATTCCAGCCCTACAGAACAGTCCACCACCTTCATTTGCTGACATGCACATACATCTAAACATTACATTTTCAAAAATACACATGCCCTGTCTGCTTTACAAACATATAAAAAAAAAACTCTAACTACTTTTCATCTACTGTTGTTCTTCACTAGCCCAATTATGGTGCCTTGTGTGCAAATAATCAGAGTATATGATATGGGGAAGCTGAGAAGTGCTTCTACACTCTTTGCGACCACACTAAGCTACCCAAGTAGTTAAAATCTGCTCCGTTCCTGAATATGAGTTGTTCTTACGAGGTTCAGATAGAAGCTATTCAATATAGTGTTGGTCACTGGAGCGGAATATGGCATTAAATAAGTTAATTTTACCTAATTTACAAGGGATATGGATATAAACGGTATATATTTTATAGGGTCCTCTATTCAATATAATAATATTAAGTAAAGAGGTCATAGGTCCATATTAAGTACAATTCGTATATACAGTAATTAGAAACTACAATAAATTACTCTAGTGTACAAACTTGCCAGTGGAAACACTAAATATATATTACAGTTGTGACCTTCATGGAACATATGACTGTTTATAGCAAGCTAGCTGCAATGCACTCTCACGGCAGCAAAGTGGAATGTACCTGTTCCATTACAACACTTGTTATCAGATACATATCTTTAAAGCAGATGGAATAGTATGTTTAATTTATTTGAAGTGTTGGAAAGAACATAAGTGGTTTAATGCATTTCATTAAAAATAACTTCTGTGTTTAAAAGGATTATCACTGATATGTAGCAGACTAAACCACACAAGGTACTCTGTATATACGCTGTGCATATCGAAAGAATGTTTTAGAGGACTGAATCGTGAACATTAAACCACAAGAGGACATATTAGAATTATAGGGCGTTGTATTGAGCCTGCAGGCTTTAGATCATATTTATTATTCTATACACAGTGAAAAAGTAAACGTTGTGAGTTGGCAGCTTATACCATTGCAGGGTGGTCTATGGCTTTTGGAGCTGACAATATAAAACAAAATGGCACAGAATACATATCATGATGAGACATATGTTTAAGGTAGGAAATACTGCTACTCCCAGCTGTTTTTCATAGCATGAACTCAAACACCTAAACTGTTTATATTCTACGTTTGAATGCATATTCCTGAAAACAATTGCATCAATTCACGGAAGCCAGCCTTACAGAGATTGTGTATCTACATTATGCTGCATTGATTTCATGTGTGCTGTATGCACTTGTCTTTCAGACCAGATTGATAACATGGCTTAGAGTGTTACAAAAAATGAAACTAGACCAATATGTGTAGTTTAAAAGTACCAGACCATTATTACTTTAAATTCAATTTTCAAGATTACATTATTAGCCATGCTCCATTAGCTTTTCTTTCAGTTATGGCATTTTTGTTTTAATCTGAGATGATCTTTTTATGAATTTAAGTATGCACTATCATACATAGAATACCAAACTGGGAACAACCAGACACATATTCTTTTAGGATTGTGGGAGGTTTAGAAAGTAAAAAAGTTTGGCTACAGAGTTTGAAGCAGAAGTCTCCTTAAATAGTGCATAGAAGAAAGTTATGAGAGAAGAATTGCAATCATCTTCAGGTTGAATAAATGGGGGAGCTTTTCAAGAATTTTGCTCTAAAATGTATCATTTTGGTCCTTAACTACAGTAGTTACAGATCCATATAGTCAGATGGAAATACAATTAAAACAAAATGTAACTTCTATGCACACCACCATCTATGTACCTCTTCCACTGAAGTCCGATCCATGAGCCTCCACCATTAGTGGAGTGTAGCCATGGGTCCCACAGATCTGCCAACTGGGAGAGTAGAGTATTGTCTTCTTGAGGGTGTGTTAAGTACATTGATCCTAAATGGATCAGCTGCAATCATTGATACATATTGAGCAGCATTTTGAAACTCCAACCCAGTTCTCACGACCAACTGTTGTCAACTCTCCTCAGCGTTGGAAGTGGATGGCTGCAATCTTGTAATGGTAAGGAACACAGGGGAAACTGTGTCTAACTAATAATGGTTCTGCACTACCAGCTGGCAGAAACTACATGTGTACACCATATTGAATTTAAAAAAACAAGTATATTCTACTTATATTATATTTCTAGTATGAGAGGAATGACAGGACATCACACAAAGCATAGATGAAGAATCAATGGCTATTCAAAAGTTACTTTATAGAGTACAATGTAAAGTCACTGAATAAACACTTATGATTGTCAATGAAAATGAAATTACAAAGATTTTAGCTTATTTTGGCACAGGCGTACATTTACAGCTATTTTAATGACCGTCCGTGGAAGAAATCACTTCCATTCAATAGAGGCATAACTGAATTAAAAAGACAAACATAAGGAAGTAAATTTATTTTTACACAGCTCAAAATTGCCAAATTTCATTAATTTCAAAACACATGTCCTAAAGTCTAATATCAGCTAAAAAAAATTCCAATCAATTTGTCAGATCAAGGACAAATGCACATTAATTTCCTCCTCTAACATAGAGGAGGTCTGCTCTAGGGAGACTTCATTTGCAAATGCTCAGCCTTCAGGAACCTTTCTGTGGGCAAGAAATGATACCATGCAAAGGGTATACTTTGGAATGAGCCAAATCTCTAAAAAGCGGTGGTAGTCTTTTCCCTGGCTCTGACAATTCCGACACACCTTACATCGACATTACAATAGCGAAGAGTATTAAAAAGAGACAATGTATCATGTATGCTATAGTTCAAAGCTGCATGTCAATGCATGAGTAGAATGTGTTTGTTTTTCTACTATTGTTATGTGCGTATTGTCGCTAACCAATAACGATTGTCGAACCTCGATTTGTGTTTCCAACGCACAAAGATTTATTCGCAAATAGTAGAATAATATGCTCAAGTGAAGTGATAATAAATACAGCCGTTACTTATCGCAGGCGCTCTGGATCCAGTGTGCAGTCATTCAATCCTGAAGTCTGGGGACAAGATGTCTGAACACTAGATGTGAAGCTGCTGCTTATATACACACAGAAATACAGTAATACAATGAAGGTGGTATAGCTTGCATCTATTGGTCCAGGTCTCAGGAAGTTCCAAGGGGTTGTCAATCATTGGCTAGTTCATCCTAAGGAATCCAAAGGAGGGGGTCACCTCTCCAGAGGGTATGCTCGGCTCTTCCCGCCAAGATTCCTTAGTCTTAAGTAGTTCATAATTCCCTATCATTCATAACTTGTGTATACACTCTGCGATTCCCTCGCAGAGTGAAACAAACAGTAGGATATGTAAAGAGGTTTATTATGATGTCACTCATGATATGATTCCTTCAACCTGTTCCGTGTATTTCACTAATATGCATGTAACTCTAATATAACATATAAATACTACTATATTTCGACATAACTGACTATGTGTTGCAACTACCATTAAAGTATACTATTTTATAAGTATGCGTGTTTGTGCGAATGTATGGTAAAAGACCAATTACTATTGCTGCCACGTGTAGTGGATGCGTACGCCCTTTCACGCCGTAGCGTGCCCTTGTACGCCGTAGCGTACCGTACGCATCTTTTCAGACAAAGACAACCAAGTTTGCTCGACTTTAATTGAAATGACTTTATCCAATTTGCTGACTTCGACACTATTTTCTGTGAAGGGAATAAGCCTTTGAAAGTGCAAGTTCTATATGTAATGTGGTAAATAAGTCTACAAACGGGTAGGTCGGTTTCTATATATTAAATTGGATGTAGACCTGAAAATTGTACCAAAAGCAAACAAGCAAATTCTACCTATATATATTAAATTAAGGTTAACATTTACAAAATTGTGCATTTATTAACGGCTTATTTAGGATTTAATAAAGTAAGTGTCTAGTATCCAAGATAAAGACTAAAACTACACACAGAAGATTAGAGGTGCACATCCAGAGTTTAACACAGAAATTCTCTTTTGCCCCTTTTAACTGTTTTGGAGTTGTTAAAAGCAGCAGACTGGAAAAATGGTGTCCATGAAATATTATTATACATAAGAACTCTGCAATGATGTAACATTGGGAAACTTACATTAGATGCAAAAAAATATTGGTACACATACCACAAATGAACGGTGAGGCATTGGCTGTAGAATGAATAATCACAAAAAGCTTTCCAGGTTCATAGTTTTTAATTGTATTACCACATATACTTTACATGTACTGTACTTTATGAAGTCTGGTTTAAAAGGCCGGTAAGCCTAAGCCTAAAAGGTTCATTTGCAATATGGAAAAGAACTAAAAGTAACACTTCCAAATATATATGTAAATGGTTCAGCAACTTATGAGACCTGAAAATATTTAAGACAAAGGCTTCCAGTAAGTAAAGCAGACAACTAGATTAGACTTTCCCGCAGCGTTTAAACACTGAAAACCCACCACTTTATTAGAACCTACCCTACTCCCAATGGAAGCTTACCTCTGCTCCCAATCACCTTTCTGAGTCACAAACACTCCCACTGTCATAGTTCAGCTCTCTCTTTACATCTGAACTTTTTATATCTACCTCTATGTTCTGTTTTATGGATATTCTGTTTTGCCCCCTCCTGACACTGCGGAGCCCTGTGGTATCTTAACAACAATAATAAGAACCAGTCTGCCATTTGCCTACCACCGCCCCAGCAATTATATCTGACCTATATACAGCAAGGAAACAGAGCCATAGCACCCAGGAGTCTGGCAGGAGTCTAAATTCCAATACTCGAACAAAGAGCAGCAGTTTCCCTGTATGTACACAGCCATGAGTTGTCTGCAACAGAGGCTTCTGAATTTAATGGCGTCCTACTCTAAGCTTTCTACCTGTAACAGGCACTCTGCTGTTGCATCATGGCTGATGTTTTAAACTAAGATCATATTTAAAGGTAATACATCAGTGGATTCCTCCGTCATTGCCCCTTTGTTATTTTTGAGCTACACTACAGAAGTGTAATCACAGAAAGAGCAACTACCTGGTTTCCTCAGACTCCGACAGCTTGCTGTATTATACACTTATAAGTATTGTTATATTTGAGGCATAATTGCATTGGTCACCTGTATTTGATTAAATACCAGTGGTGGAAGTGAAGCAGCTCATGATTAGTACATGTAAGAACATTTGCAAACAAATTAACACAACCTTCTAAACTGCATTGGCGTTGCTAAACTTAGCAGGATACATAGGACCTGAAATATTAAGGAGAGCAAAGCACAAAAAAAAATAAGGAGTAACACTGCACCCGGGCAAAACCATATTGCATTGGAGGGGGAAGGTAAATTTAAAATGGGGGGACAGATTTATAGTTGAAATAGCGAATGTCCTAGATCAACTTTAAATTTCAGTGTAAAAATAAAGCTATCAAGTTTGTGTGCTACATGAAAAAAAAAAACAGCAACAGTATTTCCTTATATGCAAAATAATAAACTAATTTGCACCGTTTGCTTTGTAACATGGTTTGTCTGTGAGCAAACACATTTAATTTTTTTGCTTCGCTCTCCTTAATGACTCAGACAGATAATGCCTATTTACTTTGCACTAATATCCTTAACATTAAATATAGCTATACTAGAGCCAGAAATTGCCAGTTTTCTATCCACCCATAGCTTTATGTTTACTGTCAAAATGTAATGCTCACACATTTAAAACAGGCAGTCCTTACTTAGGGATTACAGTGCAACTGTCAAGGCAAACAAGCAAAAACAACAAAAAAACAAAACAATTTTAGTCTTCTCCTTTTAAATAGCGTAAAACCGACTAGCTCACTAAAACCTTAGAGAGAATCAAACAGGGTTAGGACAGTATGTGTTCTGGTTCTCATTCAGATAGGAACAGAATGGAAAACCATGACATTTTACAAATCCTTCATTCACCCTACACAAAGAAAGCACAATGACTTGGGCCTCCCAACCCCTCAAAATTGCAAAGTGCTTGTACTCGACTCCCTTAAGCTTCCATGCATATAGAAAGGAAGGGTGGCAAGGCATTCATCTCCATTTCATGCACCTCATATATGCTACCACAATTTTAAGCACAAAAATAAAGGCACAACATATAACTATGTTTTTATACTAGGATTTCTTTCAACAAAGGAAGGCTCTAGCAGGCAAATTCAATCCTGTCCCAGACCTCCCGAATCCATCATTGAATAATGCCTGTAATCTCAAAAGTATACTTTGTGTAGGCTGAAAATCACACAGGACAAAGCCTAGCATTTGTATTACCTACAAACTGAACATTCCCTAAATTATTTTGAAAGTTTATATATTGACAACATCTGCTATAAAAATACTAGTTTTGTGATTAAAACTTAAATGAAATGTGAAATTTAGAATTACAATAATGTACTTGTTTGTATGCCTGTAAATTAACCAAGCAACAAAACAAAGTGCTTACCAATTTGTGACAGAGTAACTTCAACATCAACACCCATGAAATATTTTGTGAGCTCAGGGTGTAAAGCTGTAATTTTACTATTAGTTTATACATGTGCAAACATTAATCTTGAGATTTTAAGCAGACCTGTCACCTACAGACAACTACACATTAAACCAGGGTGTTCCGATTTAAATCAACTTGATTTTAATCACAATTTAATTTTTTTTTAAATCACATGATTTAAAAAAAATAAAACAAAATCATTGATTTAAATCACCATTAAAAAAAATCCAGGGTTTTAACAAGCTTTTAATGGTAATTGGCATACTGTGCAATATAAACCATAGTCCTTTGACCTATTATTAGCTGCTCTACTAATAAAAGGTCTGTATCTATGGCTATTGCTTGCTGACCTAATTTATTTATGACCCATGTGATACAAAGAGGTACAGGCAACAGACAAGCAACAGATAATTCCAGAATCCAGAGAGAATGACCAACACCACACCACACCAGTGTTTCAAGTTCAGAAAGAAAGAACAGTTGAAAGAAGTAACTTATCACTGTAAAACCAACCCCGTTTAATGACCTCTTGTTTGACCAAGATGTTGTGTCAACAGCGACACTAATAGACTGGTGGAAAATGCACATTGGTTCAGAAGCTGTAGCTGGTAATGAAAATATAATGGTAGCAGTACAGCAATTGCTAACAGCTGCAGCATCATCAGCTTCGGTAGAAAGAATATTTTACACATTTGGTTTGGTGCAGTCAAAACTGAGAAACCGCTTGGGTACTGACAAAGCTGCAAAACTTGTGTTTCTTTTTAAGGCGTTTAATAAACCTAAAGTGTAGGCGCATTCAGATTTACAAATCAGGCAAGGCAATTGCCAACTATTGTAACTTTCAACATCATTGATGTTTCTTTCCTTTTGCAGTTTGTGTTTTCATTTGAGTGTAGTTTGCTGTGTCATGCCATGATTGGTGACACTGTTAAGTCATTTAAATTGCATATATTAAAAACACAGTATTTTAAAAGAAATTTGTATTATTGTTTTTACTTAGCTTATTTGTTTACTTGATAATTTTTTTAAATTAAAAAAAAATAATAAAAAATCTGATATAAACCATAGTACTGGTACAATCAATAAGAAAATACTGGAAATATTATTTTGCCAACTTTGTAGGCGAGTACCAAAGCAATTTGTCCCGCCACTGCTGTGGTGACTATTGTGGAAACTTAAAGGGACTACATTCTTGGGATCTCAAACCAAGAGTGGTAGTGCCACCAGTCATCATTTGCACTGTTTTATTCAAGTTTGGTTTGGTTTATTTTTTTTCTTGTTTACATTTTCATTAGCAATGTTCTATTTATTTAAGGCTTCTCTCTCAATATCGTATAACATTTAAGAATTAATAATAACTATTAAGACTGGTTACAACAAAATGTGTTACCAATGTTAAAAGTACGACTATAAAGGGCATATTCAATTGTTGGCGGTTTCCGCCGCGGAAAAAGTATTACCGTTCTAACGGTAATACTAAGCTGGATTTCAGCTCGCAGCTCCCTGAGCCGCGAGCTGAAATCCAGCATGAAAAGTACCATAATAACGGTATTTACGTGCACTATTACCGTAATGATGGTAATAGCGCGAGGGGCACGTTACTTTAGGCTGTAACTCCAACAATTGAATATGCCCCTTTAAGATTGGATTTTTGTTGAAGATGCATGTGGCTACAAAGAGTTGCCTGTGCATCAACATTCTCTATACATTTTTATGACACTGTATCTCCTACAGATATTGCAAAGATGTTCAACATTTACTCACTTTATTCCGCTTTGTACAATATAACAAAAAGTAGAAACTTTGAATTAGTTAAATTGTAAAATGCTAAGGGAAACATTACTTGGGAGAGCATTTTCCTAGAGAAAATAAAACTCCATTTTGACTCTTTTTAAGAATGATGTGGTCACATTATTCAGGGCAATGCTTTCATTATTCAGTATTCCCCAGATTAGCTAGCACATATAAGCCTGGCATCAGCGGGAAATAAACCTCAAGCATGGCGGAAGATGAAAAAGTGTATATCCAGCTGATTTAAATTTTTAAAAAAGGACCCCTAACTGCACTGCCAAGTCCACATGCTTGTGAATAATAACATGGTACATGCTGGGTAATTATTTGTTCCAGGTTCATCTGAATACTCAGCTGCTGAGATAGCTGCTATCGGAGTTATGTAGGCAAAATAAACTACAGAGAATGTTGGAACAATGGCACAATGTGCGATGAACTGTGAAGAAACACTGGCACAGCTTCAGAGGAAGCACACAGAGAGACACTGCCTGACAAGAAGAAACAGGCCACAGAAGCTGGCACACAACCTTCTCTGGGGCAGATCTCATTCACCAAAGAAACCAACACACGTCATCTAAGGTCAAGCTAATACTGCACAGAGAATAATAGATAAAAGAATATACATCCACAGGTGTAATATAATCATTAACATGACACATAAAATCATAGAATGCCATATCGTAATCACTAACTCTAAAATATACTAATGAAATTATTTAGACTTAAATTAAGTTTTAATAGGGTGTAGTTCCTCTTTCAATGATTATATAATATGCATTGTATTTAATAAACATCAGTTGTTTATCTTGTTTTCAACACTATGGTACTGAAACTGCTGAGCGGCCCATAGTGAGAAATGGTCTTTTAGAGTTAACCATGAGTGAACTGCCTTAAATGAACAAAACGCTTTCAGCTTGTTTTTAACAACCTACATGTTGTAGATGCAAACTCTCAAAGAATTCATTAGTCACAAGTTGCAACTTCCACTATGCTTAAAATGACCTTTAGAAAACATAGTTTGCTCTGCTTTCTGGAGTAAAATGTACACTCCCAAGTTTAAATATACTTTGAAAACATCAAGCAAATATTACAGCGTTTATTATGAGATAAGTACTAAAAGTTTGTTCCTCTCATTTTAGCAAAAAAGAAAGGTCTTATTTTTTTTATAATAGAATGCAAAATGAACATGTCTCATCCCTTTTCTTTGCAAATAATAACAATGGTGTTATAGAGGGTGCGTCAACAAATTAAAATGAGGATACAGGAAATGTCCACCTATTCTATTCTTATTCCAATATCCATGTTTCCATCATCCCAGTTCTTTTGTGTTTTTTCACCCTCATGTGAATCCTGTCCTCCTCCAGAGTACATTGTCCTTCTTTAAGGTATTTCTTATCAATCTGTAATCCAAATGTCGTACAGGGCCTGATTTCTACTTCGCCACAAGTTTGCAGCAAGCACATAAATATAAAAACACAGCCACAAAATTACTGTCCAATGTGTGTATTTTCAGTTACACATGCTTTGAGATAGCTGCATTTCAAAACACTGTGTATGTATTCGGCCACATCAAGGTACACTTGAAGCAGATGCAGTAAAGATACAACAGTCATCAACTTGTAACCAGCAGCATTGTTTATTGCCTGAGTTTGTTAATGCTAATTGCACTAAATGTCATAACTTCTGGAGTGGAACAAATTTGGCACCCAGTGTCCTTAAATGGACAAGTATAAAAATCCCGTTTTCGCTATCATCCAACTGAGGGGCACTGGAGACCTTAGGGGCATCACAATGCCGCCTCTAAGGGTGATTAGGCTCAAACATTATGGGGCACAGAACCTTCCAACCACATTTAGCATCCTGAACGCGTACACATTGAACCAGTAATACCTGGTAAACCAAGGCTAACCTGTTAGATTGTACCTTTACACTATCAGAAACAGGGCTCATTGCCACCAATAAAAACCTGTCGAATGACAGAAGAAATCACCTAGCAATCGTTGGCTTTCACAAAAAAACAACAACAATCTTTCAAATCTCAAAAGTTCTCTTAACATTGAAATTAGTGAAAACAACCCTCTTCCGCTGCAAATTAATCATAGTGCAAAGCCGGAATAACAATATCCTGATTTAAGTGGATTTTTGACACCATTCTTGGCTGAAAAAGAAAGGCTTAGGGGTATATTTACTAAACTGCGGGTTTGAAAAAGTGGGGATGTTGCCTATAGCAACCAATCAGATTCTAGCTTTCATTTGTTTAGTACTTTCTACAAAATGACAGCTGGAACCTGATTGGTTGCCATAGGCAATATCCCCACTTTTTCAAACCCGCAGCTTAGTAAATCTAGCCCTTAGTGTGAATAACTGGCCAAGCCTTATAAAATGAAATGTGGAGTTCTACAAGACAGAGCCCCCCATTCCGACAACCCAAAATGTGGGTTGTCAGAATGGGGAGCTTTGTCTTGAAAGTCAGCAAAAACACCACTTTCCCAGTAAGAAACCTCATCTCCAACAGATCCAGCTGTTCAAAAGAAGGATGTTGTAAACCATCAAGACCCGAGTCAAATCTCAAGATGCAATAGGAGGACTATATGAAGGTTACCATACTTGACCCACTACAAAAATGTGTGTATCTCCATTAAAGCGCTATCATCTTCTATATACAGATAGAAAGAACAGAGATCTGTAGCTTCGAAGAACTAAATTTTAATCGATTATCTGATTGCTCCTGCAAAAACAGAAGCAACCGAGCCATTTGAAAAAAAACTCTTTTTCTTGCATCAGGAAATATAAGTCTTCCAGACCCTATTATAATTCTTCGACGACCTGGTATTCATACATTAGGTATGGTCTTGAAAACCACTGTTAGAGAATGCTTAAGCACAAGAATCATGGCTTCCACCACCACACCATTAAAAGACAATCGTTCTAACCACTGATGGAAAAATAGTCCCTGAATTAACAGATCTTAAGGTCAGTCACCAAGGCTGGTGTCACGGGCACTAGGAGTCTTGCCCAGAATTTCACCAGATGACTGGGCTTACCAGAGTAGTGAAGTTCACACAACAGTCCTCTGGTAATGGGGTGACTAGCGGAACAGATATCACAGCAGATGGAGAGAGAATGCCAATAAATAATAGGAAAGTCAGTGACTTGCAGCAATCTTTGGTCAATGAATCAGCATCTAGCTGATATAGTGGAAAGGCAGATTTGAACACGGAGATCGGGATGGACGTGAGTAGATGCAGGGAGGTAGCAGGGAAGTCAGTGGTCTGCGTACAGCAAGTTGTACCACTGCTTATGGTGAAGAGACTTGTCCAGGTGCAGGTAGGTAGCGCGGAAGTCAGTGGCCTGCGTATAGCAAGTTGTACCACTGCTTATGGTGAGAAGACTTGTCCAGGTGCAGGTAGGTAGCGGGGAAGTCAGTGGTCTGCGTATAGCAAGTTGTACCACTGCTTATGGTGAGAGGACTTGTCCAGGTGCAGGTAGGTAGCGGGGAAGTCAGTGGTCTGCGTATAGCAAATTGTACCACTGCTTAATAGGTGAGGATGGGTACAAGTGTTGATGAGTGGAAGCATACAAAGATAATAGGATGCAGACACTGAGAGCACAGAGGAACTTGATCCCAATAGGTATGCAGCGTATCCCACAAAGTCTATATAACGGTATGTGTGGCGCTGCTTGGTAGAGGCTTGCTCAGCACAGATATGCAGGCCAATAATAGATAGTCAATCACAGTTATGCATATAATGACTGAGTAGTACGGTTAATTACAAACAGGTATGCAGCGTAACAATAACAGTCTATAGCGGGTATGGATACCGCTGCTGAGCGTGGAAACTTGTCCTAGCGGATATGCAGAGTAAACGTAGAAAGTCAATAACAGATAGGCATACCGCTATTCAGTAGAACAGTCTGTCCAGAGGGAGATGCAGGAACTGCAGAGACGCTGGACGTCAGAGACGAGTGTAGGAACCACAGGTGAGTAGATCCGGTAATCAGAGTCCAGCTGAGGACACAGGCAGGAAACAGGAGACTGTAGCAGGTATGGAAACCAGCGATGAGTAGCACAGGGAATCCACAGGAACTGAAGACACTAGTAGTACACAGGAGATAGTAGCGGGTATGGAAACCAGCGATGAGTAGATCAGGAATCAGCAGGAAACTGAAGACACTAAGAGAACACAGGGGACACCTTTAGAGACTCACAAGGAATGAGACTCCAAGATCAGGCAATGAGGTAATGCACACAGGTGCCTTAAATAGGGAGTTGCCTGATCAACCATGGATTAAAAGCAACAGTCACAAGAGTTCTTGGGAGCTGTGCATGCGCAGACCATCAGGATGGCGGACGGCCGCGGTTCAGGATAGGTGCCGGCAAGAAGGCTAGGGAGCCACGCACCAGCGCAGAGGCACTCACGGTCCGGTGAGTGACAGCTGGCCAACCAATTTTTATTTTATTTTTTTAAACCATGAATAGTTTTGACTAAGGTTTTGCAATTATATGGGTAGAAAGAGCAAAAAGGGAAAGAAGAACCAAGGGAAGAGGGTATATAGTGGGGAATGAATACAGTAAACCAGATAAATCAGCATAAACATTTCATCAAAAACATTGAGAGGTCAAAAAGGTATGCAATACATCCAAGAAAAGCTAGTCAGGCGTGACCTACTCACCATTAGAGACGTCTGGATACCACAATCATGGCCAGTCTGATGCTACCAGCAGCATCTGGACCCTTTCACTTTTCAACTTTAAGAATGCATGGGAATATAGCTACTAGAGGAAACAGATAAACCATCAGAGACTTCCAGGAGGCCAACTTTGCATGTACCAAGAAAACGATCGGTCCTACTATCTCTCAGCAAAATCACATAATCTTGTGGTACAACTAAAATGCTATCATATAGCCATTGCCCCCACTTTTCATAATCTGATGAAAGACTTCCGGATATAGACCATTCTCTGGGATGCAGGGCATGCAAGCAGAGAAAAACTGCATCCCGTTGGCTAACCCTGAGATAAACACCGCCAAACATTACTGGAACACTGTGTTTCAACCCATGCAAGATCCTGTTGGTTTTCCTCATTGCAAGGGATCTACTGATGGCACCTTAAAGGTTGATATATGCCACAAAAAAAAAAATAAAAAAATACCCTTCTCAGTCACCAAAGAAGTATCTGACGAGTCTAGAGGACAGTTTGACGAACTGGTCAAGCTGTGGTTTCATTTGTTCCCTTACGATAGGACCTTGATCTGGAACTTTCTAGAATGAAATTGTGCAAACTGTACAGCCGTGAAAGTCAAGACCATTCTTCCCAACACATTCAAGTGAACGAAGAAATATGCCAGTCTGAGCGCGAAGAGACTGAAGATTATTTTGTCCTTTATCAAGAATACTCTCCTCTGTCAAGAAGCAAACAGCAGGCCTAGAAGTATTCTGAGTAGGAATAAGGTTTAATAAAGTGATCATTTGCAATCCACCTATAGGACTCAAATGTCTGTGCTGTCACTTGTATATGAGCTAGAAGCAAGGCTGTAAATCCCACTTTCATAAAGATATCGTCCATACAATGAAGCAGGATTGCCACCACTCTGGACCTCAGAATTGCAGATAAAACTGCCCTGATCTCTGTAAAAATTTGCAATGCGGTGGACAAACCAAAGGGGAGGCCCAAAATTGGAAAAGTGGTGACTGAATTGCAATTCTGAGAACACATTAGTGACCTTCTACATAGGAACCTGTTGGAAGCATCCTTGATGTTGCTGGAATTAATTCTGTTCCATGTCATCTATATACCACCGCAAAGATTCTATTGTATATCCACCGGAACGTAAAATGGGCCAAAAGGAACCGCCCGGCTATTGGACCAGGTTTGAGAAATCCCTGTTTCTTTTTTCTTTTCAAATATTTTTCACTACTTTTCCAAACAATACAGGTAAAACAAAACAGAAAGCAAGTTAGTACACAATTTCAGTTCTTCTGAGGGTAAAAGCATATGAAAATATGTATAAGCCTTTAAACAAGAAAACAACGCACATTACATACGGATATCCAGGTTAACGTGCAGCCTAACTAGACAGGTACGGTCCCCCCACTCCCTGTCACCCCCACTAAACACTGTGACCCCAGAGCCTAACACCCAGACATTCAACAAATGTACACAAACAAAAGGAGCAAACTCATTTAGGGAAGGAAGAGAGAAAAGTCAGGGTGGGTCAAAATCGGACGCAAATAATCGTACTGCATATCTAGACTTTGCCCAGCGAGACCAGACCTAGTAGTTAGACATAGTGTTTCTGGAGTAGTAGGTAAAGCTTTCATCCCTGTTTCATATTACTCTTCCGGCAGAAGGATAACCCCCATGAGAAAAATAAAGCCTGAATGACCCCCTCTGACATCTGGGTGAAGCTCCAAGGCGAACCATACTGTAATCTATCTACTGATATACACTATATGGACAAAAGTATTGGAACGCTTGACCATTATACCAACAGGGACTGTAATGACATTGTATTCAAATACATGTAATTTAATATGGAGTTGGTACCCCTTTGCAATGATAACAGTTTCTATTCTTCTTGGAAGGCTTTCCACAAGATGATGGAGTGTTTCTGTGGGAATTTGTGCCCATTCATTCTGTAGAGCATTTATGAGCTCAGGCATTGATGATGGATGAGAAGGCCTGGCTCACAATCTCTGTTCAAGTTCATCCCATAGGTGTTTGATGGGGTTGAGGTCAGGGCTCTGTGCTGGCCAGTCAAGTTCTTCCACACTGAACTCACCAAACCATGTCTTTGTAGTTCTTGCTTTGTGCACTGGGGCACAGTCATGTTGGAATAGAAAAGGGCCTTTCTCAAATTGTTGACACAAAGTTGAAAGCATAACATTGTTCAAAATGACTTGGAATGCTGAAGCATTAAGACTGCCCTTCACCGGAAATAAGGGGCCTAGCCCAAACCCTGAAAAACAGCCCATAACATTATCCCTGCTCCACCAAACTACATAGTTGGCATAATGCAGTCAGGCAGGTAACGCCAAACCCAGACTCACCCGTCTGACTCACAAACAGAGAAGCACAATTCGTCACTCTACAAAACACGTTTCCACTGATCAACAGTCCAGTGTCGGTGTGCTTTATACCACTCCATCCGACACTTGGCATTGGTCTTGGTGATATGAAGTTTGCATGCAGCTGCTCGACCATGGAAACCCATTCCATTAATCTCCGCCGCATGGTATTTGTGCTTACATTAATTCCAGTGGAATTTTGGAACTCTACAACTATGGAATCAGCACAAGGTTGGCGACTTTTACGCACCATGAGCCTTAGCAGTCGTTGACCCCGCTCTGTGATTTTACGTGGTCTTTCGCTTCATGGCTGAAGTGCTGTTGTTCTGAAATGCTTTCACTTTCTAATAACATCACTTACAGTTGACCGTGGAATATCCAGCAGGGATGAAATTTCACGAACCCTATTATTGCAAAGAAGACAGTAATACGCTTGAAGTCACTGAGCTTTTCAGAATGACCCAATTTGTATCACAAATGTTTTGCAAATGGAGACTCAATGCAATAATTAACAGGTGTGGCCAAATACTTTTGTCCATATAGTGTATAATGCCTTTTATCCAGGAGATTGAAGTGGAACAGGCCCAATGATCTCTGAAAAGAAGCAGGCAGGCTCCCACTCCAGGTGTACACAGGTCAGCCACCTACCCATCATGTCAACTGAGTTTCTCAGGGTTTGAATACTAGTCGCGTAGCTAACCCAACATGATTTTCTCAGATTTGCCCTTCACGAAAGGTAGGACTGTTATTGAAGTATGACCGCAAAATTTCCCTGCAGCACAAAAGACCAAAGCTAAGGCTATGTGCTCTACGACCATTGACAGGCAAAAACTTTAACCCCCTTTTGCATGATTGATGATCTTATTTTGGTTTTAGGACCAATAAGATATTTCTTGATAAAGGCAGAGACTCTAGAGTCTTTTACAATTCCATGCACTCTGTCTCAAGCTCCATACCATAGAGACCATGGCCCAAGAATCCTGAAGCTGAAATTCTAAAGTCAATGAAACCAGCACACAGAGTTCCATGTCCTAGATATTCGGATGCCTCAAGGATGTGAGGCGATCTGGAAGAGATCAGCAATAGGTGTGCATGGAAGACTGTCATCAATCTGCCACAGTGTGCATAAATTGTCCAGATCTGAATGTCCAAAAGGTAATTTTTGTGGCACTACTCCCTTTATCAGACCAGACAGATAAAGAGGGGGCAAACAAGGGAGAAAAGACAGCTTCAGCACACAATAAGACAGGATGACCCTGCAAGACAGACAAGACCCCAGCAGAGACCGATTGCTCTATTGCACCCATAAGACACCCTTCTATCTAAGATTTCCCTGAACATGGGGAGTATAGAAAGGGAATGCACTGCAGGTATGTGAAGCCTGTCTGTTATGGCAGGATTACCCAAGTACAGGCAGCCCACTAAGGAAGAGGTGCTGTGATGTATGGGGATGGCACTCCCTCTAGGACCCAGCACTGATAATGGCCATCATACAAAAGATCCCCTAGCCAATAATGTCTAGCGTGTGTTGCGGAACGGTGACAGCCCCAGTGACCTGCCTCCTGGTCCACAGTATATTTCTAAGTGCAGGTTTCGGTCTGGGGGTTGACTGGAACCCTTTCACCTTCTGCCACTCCTCCAATGCTGAGGCACCCGATGGTATTAGCAGTGGGGGTTCCAGTCACTAGCTTCAGCGACAGTGTCTGTTTTTTTTCCCAGAGGTGATCCACATTAGAAGTGTGTGGCATCAGGAGGTACCTCTTTAGTCTGCTCCTGGCATCCTGTAGCTACTCAAGCTATATAAATTCCAAGATTTCCTTCAGCCACCAGATTTTTTTTTAAAAATGCTGGAAAAAAAGCTGTCAGTGACTGGATCACAAACAAGCACCCGCCTCCAAGACAAATGTAAGAAAACAACACTTAAATATTTTCTGATCGAGCCTACCATTCTGGCATTGACTATCAATGTATACTTAAAAAAACAAGCAGATTCCTACATTTGACTGACTTATAACATCCTGGTACGATCTACTGAATGGAACTATGCCAATATATTAGAGAGGATTAATTGTGGTCTTCAATATCCACATATGTGCCAGACATCAATTCTTGTTTCATACTTGAACTTCAAAACTATTATGATATTGTTTTAAAAAAAAACTCTATGTACATGTTTTAACACAATCCCGAGAAAGAAAAAGAATAAAACTTTGCAATTATTTTAAAGACTGGCCACCTTAATAAATAAAATGGCTTAATATTCATACCTTTTTTTAAAATCAAATATTTTTATTCAGATTTTGAAAAAAAATACAGAAAAAGAAAAATGAGATTTAGTTCCGAGAAATATATCTTACCATACATAACAGATAGGCATAACAACACAACTTATGCATCATCATGAAACACAGTCACTTGACAGTAATATAAGGTTCCAGAGTATTAAGATACGTCCAGCTGAGTCTCCCACAATTGTATAGGGGAAGCAGTAGACCACAGAAATATTCATACCTTTTTAGTAGATGCCGTAAGGTGTTCTTTTTGCATAGCTCTCAGTAAAAACTCAGGCATATTATTTTCAATATCCTCTCGTGTACCCTTCTTGTTCAGCATTGCAGCTAGAAATGATATCACCTAGAACAAGCAGTCACATTTTAGCAACAGTGCAAAGGTCAAAATAAAGACACTGAATTTAATATATCACTACTAATCATATCACATTGAGCTGGATAGAGAAGACAGTTGCAGCCCTAACATACAAAGAGAACATGAGAGAGAGAGCAATAAACATTTCACAAGCAAGCTTGTGATTAAAAGTAATAGCTTCCTTTTAAGTGGAGCTAAACCTACAAAAAGTATATTGATATGTATATAAGATAGTGAACAGCATCATCTTGCATTTAATTGAAGAACGACTAAATCAGAAATTGTTCATATTTCAGTATTTATTCCACAACTCTGTCTGTAAATGTGCAAATGTGACTCAAACTGGATACTCTGCAAGTCCTTCCCTCCTGATCTTGTCATTGAACTGCTGCAGGTTTAGAAGTTTAGAACCCTGTGCCAATAGTATGAAGAACATCATCAGCAAGAGAAGATGGAATCTTAATAGTCAGGGAAAAGGGGTGTAGGGGGGCTAGGCGGTGGAGGGTAGGGGAGTAACTCTGAAAGTTAACTAAACATAGGTTAAAAGATTAATTAAATTGTACCTACTAGCATTCATAACATTCAACTATCAATTATCATGCCACATTAATTTTCCATTACGAAGGTATATTATTATTTCACAATGATAATACAAGTTCCTATCTGTACATGCAGCACAATTAAAGGCAGGCCTGTGTCCATGTATAACACAACGCACCAGCATGTGGCCCCCACAGTACGATGTTCTAGCCGAGTAGTCCTCATAACTCAGTGTACCAGCCTCTGTAAGAGTCTGTGGCACCCATATGACTTCCAACTACTCCCTCCTCCGAAGCATTAGGTGGGAGCCATTACAACAGGTTGTCAGGAATTAGAACGTTTATGCACAAAGATATTAACTGCGATCAGAGATGCCCTTTCTCACAATGTGAAACCCCAGTCATGAAGTAATCAGGGTTTTCAGTAACTAAAAGATGCAGCTGTGACCACTGTTACAGCATAGGTATATGGAATGCTATGCTCTAATTGTCGGGAACCACTAGTATAGGTTCCCGGAAATTGCATTACAGTGGGGCCTGTCTATACGGATTTTGTGAAAAAAAAAAAAGGTGAGGGCCAAAAGGTGGGAAAACTCTCCAGGTCTTGGTTTTTAGTATCAATGGTAACCTGGTTATTTCCAGCTCTGACTAAAAGTATTGTATGTTATGGTGGGTGCATCCAGGTTTTGTATTTATTGACTGTACTAGGTACCTGTTCCCATAAATATTTTAATAAAAATCCTTTACCCCTATAAATTGCTATACTGTTTTTAGTTTTAGTTTTGTAGCTTGGCCCTTGTAAATATAGCTTTTCAGAAGGGTGTATTCCATGTATGGCAGGTCTGGTGACACTTGTTAGTTTTTGATATGTGAGCCTATGGGAGATTTTAAACCGCTTTCACAAGCTTGTTAAAGATGTTCTCAATGAGTCATATGTATTGTTCTAGTACCTAGAGTTTCTCTGCTTAGTGAAATGCATAAAACAAACAAGCTAAAAGTGTCTTGAGACAACTTTTCCTCCCTGAAGAATTTTCCAACCCAAAGAAGCCTGAGTGAAATGGAAGAGAAGTGCAGACAGGAAAAAATGGGTTGGACACAAGAAAATACTGTATATTTAAGGCTTTGAAACAATGTTTGGTTGCAGTTATACTTTAATAATCTGTCAAGTACAACACTACTCCAAACTACCCTCATCAGACAACCGTGTCACTAAAATGTCTCTAAAGTATTGGCATAGGATGTGGCTCGAGCAGTGCCATAAAAGGACTAGCATCTCAAAAATTAAATATTTCATACATTAGGATTACAAATACAAGAACCGAGACAGGATTGCTGGCATCATTTGGATCTTATTTTATAATAAGCAAAACATCAAAATATAATAAAATGAAAAAGAAAGTTATTCAATGCATGTATTACACTAAAAGCACATATATGACAAGTGAATAAATACCTGTATTGTCTTTCCGAGTCCCATGTCATCACCAAGGATACACCCTGTTGATCGAGCATAGTGTTCATACAAGAACTGGACTCCATCCCTTTGGTAGTCACGTAAATACCTATTGATAGTGTAAGGTACAATAACACCAGTGTTTGATAATGGAAAATCTACTCCAGGAGCTGAGGGTCTTCTGTCTGGGAAATTGGGTTTCTCCAAATCTTCATCATCAAACATGGATGTATTCCAAGGATTGCTGGAGTCTGTGGCTTTACAGATCTGTGAAAGTGAGACTTTCTTTTCGGTTGCATCAGAAAATAAAACCACTGCGTAAGATATACCCTTCTCTTTATATTCAATGGACTTCAGGACAGCTTCTTTAAGCTCACCATTTTCAGAGTAAGGGGCTAAGCACTTATCTTCAATGTTCCATAAGCCTATAGTAACATGAAAACAAAATATGTAAATGTGAGTACTGATATAAATCACAGAAACTGTTTAACAAAATGTAAATATAGATGTAAAAGAAACGGGTTCTGCCACAGGATGTTCTACATCTCACCACAATAAAGTTTCATTCCTTGTTGTGTGAACATGTGTAATTTTCTGGTATATTATAATATAATGTTGTATCCTTTTTTACTGACCATAAGTGACTTAGCTGTCAGGCCTTGATCTTCCCTGGAAGATCAAGGCATGCATCTCTGATGATTCAACCTTAAAGGATAATTTCACCCAAATGTAAATTTTTAGTTTTGGGCGGAATAACCAAAGTAGAACCCAGTCCAAAAAAGGTTACTTGCCTACTATCCATTGTTCAGGCTATTCGGACTGAAGAAAAGACCAGTTTGGGAAAAGCTAGAAGAGTCCAGCAATGTCTGCCACACTCTACTCGCTCCTGCCAACCTAGTATATTTTTCAGACAGGCAGTGTGTTGCCCAATGACAAAATGCTGCCAGTAGGAGCATGCAGGAGCTAGCGAAGCAGAGGCAGGTGTAACAACTTGGGAGATCAGCCGGATAGGCTGACTCCTGGTAAGAATGCTTTTTGGGAATTGGTTTTACTAAGGATTTTCAGTTTTGGGTGGAATTATCCTTTAGGCCACGTTCTGTCACTGTAATTCAGCACTTGGGAAAAAAAAACCAATGTCTTCACTAACACATGAGATTTTTAGGAACATCTCTGGGTCTCAAAGTATATGACCAAGAAATAAAAACCCTACAACAATAGAAGCTGTTATAATGTTGGTGGACGTCTGACTTGTTTAATTAACCCGTTTAACATCTCGTATATAGTTAAAGGTGGCCTCCAACTCTCAAAACATCTGGCATCTAAATTTAAGCTGCAAGGCTGATTTCTTTTTCAAACTGAAGCACCACATTCTCTAATTCAGTATATAAGATACAGCTAAAGAGGTTGCTGAAATAGCTGCCTAGCTTTACTTGGATTCCCCTGGATATTTTCCATTTAGTGAAAATAAATAAATACAACATCACTATCTCAAATGAGGTCTGTAGTTATGCAGAAGCTACATTTTTCTGTTATGAATACAGCAAGGAAAAAACAACACACATATTATTCAAAGCTTTAACCATTTTCAGTAAAATTTCCAAATAAAGCAATTTTACACCAAAACTTTATGATTCTTCTACTCTCTACGTAACTGCTCTAAATGCTGTGACAAGACTGATCTTCCTCTCTTGTCGCTCCATATCCACTGAACCACTGTCTTCTCTCCAGAATCCATTAAGTTCTCAGACACCTCCACCAAATGCATCTCCTACTCACAAGGCACTCCTGACACTCCCTTAGATTGCCTCCTCTCTGATTATCACCTCTCAACTCATGATACCACATTGCAATTTGTGATTCTTATGTACTGGGGATCCGCTTTGCAAACAACCCTCAACATGTTCCTTAGATACAGATAAAACTGCTGCCAAATTAACTGTGAAATCCTCCTGTAGATAAATCAATCAATAGTACCTAGATCTGTTTACAATTTGACTTTAGAGGTGTTTATAGTAAGTTAAATATAGCCTATTCATAACTTTTCATTATTTTAAATGTCACATATTACTATGAAACATAACTCTTTAAATTGTACTTGCCTTGTAAATCCATGTTTACAGGTTTCATACTGCAAATGTCACTTGTCATCATAGATATCTGAAACACATCCATCATTCATGTTACAGTTAAATGGAATTGGAAGAGATTACTAATGGATAAAAGCTTGAATTAAAAACGCTAAATTACCTTGGCCCTTGCAAAATGCAGTTGGAAAATCGAATCTGATAATATGTAACTCTATATTTAAAGTATATATTAGTTTTGTACTTGATGTATAAAGAGTAAAAATGTTGTGAATCAAGCTGGATAACATGAGACAAATGTAGCAGTCTTTACAGAAAAGCTGTGCAGCAGATACTGTGTGCGCACCAAAAAATGAATATGTTGTAGATATTAATTCTTCATAATTGTGCCGTTTTTATTGCTATGCCACATGTAGACATGACTGCTGCCTTTCTCTGTTACATATCACATAACCCGTTTCCTCCTGTACCTGCTTTTTCCCCAGCTGCTCTCATGTCTGCAAGTCTCCAAGTAAACAGAGCTTTACTTTCGGTTTCAATCTCGGCACTTTCGACAATATTTAAATAAACGGGAACTCTAGACTCTTTTTAAGAGGGCAAACTAACAAACTAATATCATTTGATTACAGAATTTATTGTGATTGTTTTTCCATGGAAACGAACAGATTTAGAATTTTTAGACGAATCATTGAAAGTGCTGCACTGAGATCCAAGTAAACGAAGCACCATAGTAGTGACTAACCCATCTCATTTTCAAAGCTTAACTTATCTCTAACGATACTATTCACACTAATACACACCAACAGCTGTCCCAATCTCCACTCTAAGCCAGCTTCTCTTGTTTCAGCAGTGCCCTCTTCCATTTAGAACATACTTGCCCACACTCCCGGAATGTCCGGGAGATTCCAGAATTCTAGGTAGGTCTCCTGGACTCCTGAGCAGTCAAGTCTCCCACACCCTACCCATTCACGTGCAATCACCACTTGGAGCAAAATGACGCAATTTGCCCTGTCCCCCCCCCCCCCCTAACGGGCTTGCTGTCAACGGCTGCACACCATGTGCAGGTCCGTTCGGCAGAGACAGACAGGCAGGGAGAGTGTGTTGCCCGGCTGGGGATGCCTGTCTCTGCCGAACGGACCTGCACATAGTGTGCAGCCGTCGGCAGCAAGAGTTTTCAAAAAGGGGGCAGGGACTAAATCGCCCCGTGTAAGAATTTTTTTTCAATCCCCCTTGCCCACCACAAGATCAAAACAATCTCCCTGGATGCAATTTACAAAGTGCAAACAGTTCTACACTGCAAACACAGCTACAGTCCTACTGTTTGTCACCAAAACGTATAGGTTTACATTGGAGCAGGAGTTTGCACACGATGGGCCTGATTCATCAAGGCATGCATACTGGGTGCAATGTGAGTTTGTTTCAAAACGCATGTAATTCAGACTGCACATGCCGAAATTCAACAAGGATGGAATCTGAAG
Organism: Mixophyes fleayi; assembly: GCF_038048845.1. NCBI lineage: Eukaryota > Metazoa > Chordata > Amphibia > Anura > Limnodynastidae > Mixophyes > Mixophyes fleayi. Next base: position 298,732,457 of record NC_134402.1, on the reverse strand, counting down.
ATACATGCGCTGATGATACGGGTGTAGGTCTGCAATGCTCTACTACACAGGACACTGCAGGCTACACCCAATACCTATGTGGAATATAAATTCTCAATAGAATGCACAGGAACAAAACATAAAACATTAAAAAATATATATTTTTTCCATGAAATACATTAATTAGCATGATATGAATGTTTACTTTCATAAAATAAATTTTTACAGTTACTATTGATTACATACACCTGTTATAGCATGCATACACAACTGTCATAATTAGTAAGCAGCACTTAGATTAGTTCTGTAGCTGGAGCAAGGGATATGACTGAAAAACATGTACTTTTGAGATGCGCAGATCTTGCATAGCTTGCCTTCCTTGCCCGTTTCCTCCTTGTAATCATAGACAGTAGTAAGTGTTTTGCGCTCAAAGATGAATTAAACGTGGATGCATTCTGTGGCATATGAGCCGGTTCTGCGCATGCGCGAACTGTTTTTGCAGATTATATGCACAAAATCGCAGCTTACTTCCTGTTTTGTTATTATACTTGTAAATCAGTTCATCAGGACACTGAAGCATGGGTGGGCACTGCTGAGCTCTTTATTCAGCCATTTGCAGACTCTGGGTACATTGCACACTGGCCACACCCACTTCCCAGCATTCCCCATGGTCTTAGGGACCATCACTAAAGATTCAAGCTTAAACATATAAGGGAGTGTCTACAAACATTAAGCATATCTAATGCAATAACATCACATCTTCTTTTCTTTAAAGATAAGCCCTGTATCCTTCAGTATAACAATTTAACAATATAACATTAAGAACATCATCTAACACGTTTCAATGAGTCTCTCAGGTCTGCGTATTTCTCTTATGGGTCTTTCACACAAAGTCTGTGTATCGTCAACCATGTTGGACCTTTCTTCCATCATGGTTTGTTCACCATTATCAAGTCCATCATACATGTCAGATGAAGGGTATTCTTCAGTCGTGTTGCCATCACTATGGTTGGGTTGAGATCTTAAATCGACCCGATTTCTTCTTACTTCTGTTCCATGATCTGTACGTACAATATAAGATCTTGGTGCTACTTGTGCTTGCACAATACCTTTCTGCATCCAAATGCCTTTCTCATGATCTCGGAGACGGACTTGGTCACCTGATCTTAGATCAGATAAGCTTTTTGCTCGCCTATCATGGTACAGTTTCTGTTTCTCCTGTTGACGTACCTTACTCAGTCTCACCAATGCTGAGTTATGCGTATTAAGCAGTTCGTCACTTATCGGAAGATTTGCTCTAATCCTCCTTCCCATCAGCATTTGTGCAGGAGAGAGTCCATTCTGTAAAGGTGTACTGCGGTAGATTAAAAGACTTTTGTAGAAATCTTCTTTGCCGTCTTGTGCTTTTTTCATTAGACTCTTTACAGTTTTTACTGAACTTTCCACCAACCCATTTGACTGTGGATAGTGGGGACTCGATGTTGCATGGACAAATTCCCACTCTTCAGCAAACTGTCTAAATTCAGCGCTGGAAAACTGAGGTCCATTGTCAGTGAACACTTCCATAGGAACACCATGCCTTGCAAAGATTGACTTCATGCAACTGATTACGGCTTTACTAGTAGTTGTAGGTAGAGTCTGCACCTCAGGGTAATTAGAATAATAATCAGTCACGACAATGTGTGTTTTTCCAATACAATCAAACAAATCTGCGCCTACCTTCTGGTATGGTCTCTCTGGCACTGCATGAGGACTCAGCGGCTCGACTTGTTGCTTTGGTCTGTACGTAAGACACAGTTCACATGTAGCTGTTGTCTGTGCTATGTCCTGGTTCATTCTTGGCCAATACATCACTTCACGCGCCCTCCGTTTACATTTCTCTTCTCCTAAGTGGCCTTCATGTATCTTGCACAGCATAATTTTTCTTAGTCGTGCAGGTATAATAATTCTATTGCCTTTGTAAATAATACCATTGACAACCGTAAGGTCAGTGCGGTACATCCAATAATCATGAATGATGTCTTGTAACACTTTCATTGTGATATCTGTCTCTGTTTCTTTTCTTATCTGTTCTTGTCTTGCAAGAGACACAGGTAGAGAAGCTACAATCAAATTAACATATGCTTCTATCTCTTTATCCATCAGACTTTCAGAACCTTCACTTTTGTCCACAGCACGGGAAAGTGTGTCAGCAATGTACATGTATTTACCAGGACAGTACAGCAATTGGACATCATATTTCTGTAGTCTTATAAGCATTCTTTGAATTCTCATGGGACAGTCATGTAACGATTTAGCCATGATAGCTACCAATGGCTTGTGGTCAGTTTCCACTGTAAACGCTTGACCATACACAAATTGATGAAATCGCTCACATGCATATGTGATTGCTAGAAGTTCTTTTTCTATCTGAGCATATCTTGTTTCAGCACTTGTCAATGCTCTTGATGCATAGATTACCGGTTGCCATGTATCCTCATGTTCTTGTAACAACACTGAGCCTAGGCCAAATTGCGAGGCATCTGCTGAAATTCTTATACTTTTTGTAGGATCAAAGAATCTTAGTACCGGTTGCTCTGTGATGGTCCATTTCAAGTTTTGCCAACTTTCTTCTTGTTCATGTGACCACATCCACTCATTATTTTTGTCCAACAACCATCTTAGAGGTGCTGTTTGTTCGGAGAGTTGAGAAATAAACTTTCCTAAGTAAGTAATCATTCCTAGGAATCTTCTCACGTCGTCTTTGTTGTTAGGACGTTCCATGTTTATTATGGCTGATATTTTCCTCGGGTCAGGCTTCACACCTTCCTCCGAGACCACGTCACCCATAAAGGTAAGTGTTTTCACACCAAATTCACATTTGTCCTTGTTCAGCTTTAGATTCACCTTCTTGATAAGTTCCATTACTTGTCTCAGTCTAGAATCATGTTCTTCTTTTGTAGATCCCCAGACAATAATGTCATCCATCATTGTTTCAACACCTGGAATGTGTTCAAAAATCATGTGTATCCTTTTGTGATATACTTCTGGAGCAGACAATATCCCATATGGTAGTCGAAGGAATCTGTATCGACCTTCTGGGGTATTAAATGTACACAGCATTGAGCTGGCTTCATCTAGCTTCATTTGCCAGAATCCTGAAGATGCATCCAATTTACTGAACCATTTTGCTCCCGCAAACTGTGACATGATTTCATCTCTGGTTGGTAGTTTGAAATGTTCTCTTTTAATAGCCTTATTTAAATCTCTTGGATCCAGACATATTCTGAGTTGTCCATTTTTCTTTTCAACAATTACTAAGGAGCTCACCCATTCAGTAGGCTCATCAACTTTCTGTATCACACCCAAAGCTTCCATGCGGTTTAACTCCTGTTTTAGTTTTTCTCTCAGCGCAAATGGCACTTTTCTACAGGGGTGTATCACTGGAGGAACTTGCGTGTCTAGATTTATCTTATGCTCGCCAGGCAGACAACCTAAACCTTCAAACATGTCTCTGTATTCTGTAAACACTGATTTGCATTCATCTTCTACTTGTGATGTCACCATGAAAACTTTCTTTATCAAGTTAAGCTTCTCACATGAACTTAATCCTAGAATCGGTTGTACATCTTTATCCACAATCAGTAGCGATGTTTTGAACTTTTGTCCTTTGTAGCTCAGGGTCACTAGGCATGTACCTTTCACAGGAATTTCCTCCCCAGTGTAGCCTGTAACTTTCACATTGGCTGGATGAATTTTAGGTTTTACTCTAAAAGTCTTATAGTCTTGAAACGATATCAAATTCACCTGCGCACCAGTATCAAGCTTAAAGGGAATGACAATCTCGTTCACTGTTAAAGGAACAATCCATTCTTTCTTGTCTGTACTGCAAAGTTCAATACAATTCACAAAAAAATCTTCAGACGTAGCTTGTTCAACGGCATGCACTTTGTTTGTTTCACTATTGGTTCTACAGCATTTGGCAAAGTGATTAAGTCCACCACATTTCATGCAGGTTTTACCATAAGCAGGGCACATTTTAGGATTGTGAGTATTTCCACATCTGCTGCAGATTTTCCTATTAGATTGCATTTTAGACTGCTTCATTTTAGAGAATGGTGGTTTGCTTGGCTCTGTTTTCTTCACCACATGTACAGTAGTATCAGATTCCTTGTGTAACTGTTTGGCTTGCAGTCTGGTCATTTCTGTAGATCTGCACATAGTCATTGCCTTGTCAAGTTCTAGGTCTTGCTCTCTCAGCAATCTTTCTCTGAGTCCATTATCAGGTATTCCACAGACAATACGATCTCTAATCAGTGAGTCCTTTAAATCACCAAACTCACAGGTTTTGCTGAGTGATTGCAGTTCTGTAACATACTGATCAAATCCTTCTCCAGACTTCTGATCACAGGTGAAAAACTTATATCTTTCATATGTCACATTTTTCCTTAGCACAAAGTAATCTTCAAACTGTTGCATTATAGAAGATAGCACCATATTCTGCCCTTCAGCAAACTGAAAACTGTTATAAATGTCCAGCACATCCTCTCCTATCACATGGAGGAAGATGGATGACTTTGTTTTATCCTCCATTGCATCAGCTCCACATGCAGCAAGATATATATTAAACCTTTGTTTAAATCTTTTCCAGTTTTCAGACAAGTTGCCAGACATGAGCATGCCTGCTGGAGGAGACAGCCTATCCATAGTTACTCACTGTTTGATGTGACCAGAGCACAAGACAGATATTCAGACACTGCGTGTCACAGCTTTACAGACTTCTGCAGGATCCTTTCACACTCTGAGCTCTAGCAGTCCAGTTAAAACTTCTTCTGACACCATGTTTTGTTATTATACTTGTAAATCAGTTCATCAGGACACTGAAGCATGGGTGGGCACTGCTGAGCTCTTTATTCAGCCATTTGCAGACTCTGGGTACATTGCACACTGGCCACACCCACTTCCCAGCATTCCCCATGGTCTTAGGGACCATCACTAAAGATTCAAGCTTAAACATATAAGGGAGTGTCTACAAACATTAAGCATATCTAATGCAATAACATCACACTTCCCTTGATGAATCAGGCCCGATGAATGGAGGAGTATAGAGTATAGTTACAGTATAGCGTAGTAGTGGGGCGCATAGCTTTGCAAATTAGTGTTGTAGCTGGGTCCCCGCACCTCCCACATGGCCATGATGACTGCTGCAGCATCGAATGTTTTAATACCCGATGTTGCTGTGCTGAAGGGATTAAAGATGTATTAAAGAGTATATTTATTAATTTAAATCTAGATATTTAATGTTTTGGCGCTGGGAGTATAAATGTATTTATTTTCATATTCATGTATTGATTTCTGATGCAATAGCCATTTGTTGGTGGAAATCTGTTTTGTAACTTCTAAAGGAAGCCTCATGTTAATTAGACCTTTTCATCTGTCAGTGACCAGCACTCGTTTAGCCTGAATACACGCAGCAGGGGACTATTCCCTTTCTTTCCTGTGTGGCTTTTCATCCCCAGTCTTAGAACCTGTCTGAATAATTAAATAATAAGTGATTTGAGAGTATATAAAGAGCTATGTTTTACCATGTACCATTATTCCATCTGTAACTTCTCGATCGATAGTACCTCAAACTAGCGTGTAACTATCCTTATTAGGACTGGTTGAGCCAATAAAACATCACTGCTTCAAGATCCTGCTTTGACGCTGTTCTTAGGTTGGGACCCAGCATCTAATAATAAGACTGCCCGCTACCCTGCAGCTCAGGTCACTGTGATAGCCCAGGGGGAACCGTCCACAGCAAACCTGATCTCAAGGAAGAGGTCAGGTGTAGCAGCCCATATGTCCAGCAAGGGAGTGCACTAGCAGCAAGAGTTACCCAGAAGGAAGTGGTTCTAGGTGTCAGTGAAGGAAGCTAGTGGTGGCAGCAGGCCCCTTCTGCTGCGTTTGGAGCTGTGCATTTGGGATAAAGAAAGGGGACAGTGGCAAGGCAAGCCAAGCCGGTCCCCAGCAGGACGGACAGGATGGGATAGGAAGCCTATCCTGTCACAAGTGTAAAACAAGATTTTCTTTTATAGAGCTAAGAACCACTCTGGTTCATTGTTCTACAACCCGAGCCCCCCAGTTATATTTGAAAGTCCAGGCTTACATGAGGTCATAGTTTTGCAAAGCCACTATTTTAAGGTACAGCTTAGAATTGGCACCACAGAACATATACAGTAGGAAGGCATGAAAATGTTAACATTTTACTAAATAACCATTTATTTGGAAATGTCAGGCAGATGGAAGATGGCACCAAAATGTTTTCATCCACTTCTAGTCCTTAACAGCAAGTTAATTACCTTTTAAGCATGTATCTCAGAGTAATTGTTCTTAATTCCACTTCTACAAATCATCTAATTTTCAAAATCTCTCTGGAAGGCATAACATACGGCCACACACAGGCTCACAGCTCTCATTGAAGTCATGCTAAGGAAGAGGGGGAGAAGGGGATTTTACAGTTCACAGTGCATACAGAGCTCAGAGGGGCATTCCAAAACCTCTGCTCACTACATCATGCGCCACTGGACTAGGCTCAGTCATAGTAATCACATGACTGCAGACATAGAAATAATTAACATCAGCCTGAAGAAACAAACCAGGGTAAAATACCAACCATCTTATAGCCTGTCATAGTGATTTATGTTACACTAACATGGAATTTTTTTTCATGGGATTGCTTTTACTGTTTTTTTTTGTTTATTTAAATGTTAAGCACCCATTTGCGAGCACAGCGTAATATTAAAACAAGACTTGTCTTTGATTATGCACCCTATAGTGGCATTACAATCTCATGTAAAGTGCACATATATCATCTGAAGAAATATGGCTTAGTAAACCGGGATATATCTTACATGGCCAAAATGATGTGGACGCACAAACACCACATCCATATGTTCTTGTTGAACATCTTATTCCAAAACAATTACTATGCAGTTAGTCCCCTCTTTGCTGTTATAACACCCTGTACTCTTCTGGGAAGACTTTCCACTATATTTTGTAAAGTGACTACGGGGATTTATGCCCATTCAGCCTAAAGAGCATTTGTGAGGTTGGGCAATGATGTTGGATGATAAGGCCTGTCTCAGAGTTGGCGTTACAATTCATCCCAAAGGTGTTTGATGGTGTAGAGGTCAAGGCTCTGTGCAGGCCACTCAAATTCTTCCACATCAAACTTGACAAACCATTTATTCATGGACATCACTTTGTGCTAAAATAGGAAAGGGCATTCCCCAAACTTTTGCCACAAAGTTGGATTGTATGCTGTAGTAAAAATTTTTCCTTTCACTTGAACTAAGGAACCTAGGAACCTAAATTAAACCATGAAAAACAACCCCAGACCATTATTCCTCCTCCAACAAACTTTACTGTTGGCAGTACGCATTCAGCTAGGAAGTGTTCTCTGTCATCTGCCAAACCCAGATTCATCCATCAGACTGCCAGATGGTGAAGCGTTTCCACTGGTCCAGAGTCCGATGAAGATATGCTTTATACCACTGCAGTCAATGTTTGGCATCTGAGGCTTGTGTGTTGCTGCTTGTCCATGGAAACCCAATCCATGAAGCTTCCAACAAGCAGGTCCTGTGCTGATGTTGCTTCCAGAGGCAGTTTGTAACTCAGTAGTTAGTGTTACAACTAAGGACATACAAATTATATGCTCTTCAACACGGTCCCATTCTGTTAGTGGTGTGGCCTAGCACTTTGCAGTTAAGCTGATAGTCTTTTCCACTTCATAATATTAATACTTACAATTGACTGGGGCAACTCTAGCAGGACTGAAATATACCGAACTGACTTGACTGGTGGCAGCCTGTTGAAAGTCACTGGGCGTGACTGAAATGGCTACACACAATATGTAGTGTATTTCTTCATATGAAGTATAGTAACTGCATGAGGAAAACAGTATAACTTCTTCCTATGTTTTCTGTTTCTAACAAACAAGTAGTGTTAATATACATATATAAACTCCCATAAATAATGCCTCTTTAATCAGTAAGTTTTTATGTCATTACTTCATTATCCATTAGAAAAAATATATCATAATGAATAACTTACACACTGCTGTAAAACATTATACATGACTATATTTGAGATGTCAAATTAAATTCCACAACATGTATGAAAGCTCGAGTCTGCAGCCTTTTACCTTTATATGGTCATGAAACTCTTAAGTGACCTGTAAAGTGCTTTCCAATTTAAAGCAAGGGGTACATGTATAGTCCAAAATAATTAAAATTATATTTATTTCCAAATGCTACTAAAAACAACCCATATGCCGAAAGTTACTATTGGTCTAAAAATTAGTTGTGTATACCAAATTATTAATATGAAAAAGCACAAACATGCACAAACTTATTTTTGTACATCTGTGGTTCTGTTTCCTGTTTGTCACTACATTTAATTCAATAAAATCAGTTGACCGTTTTTCAGTTCCTTTATGGGTTTTTTTTTTTTTATTGTATTTTCACCAAACCGGGTATTATACATTGTTTTCATTCACTTGGATATCCTAAAAAGCACAGCAATCTTGATGAACACAGAAGAAAAAATAAAACATGTGTTCTTTTTAAATTGCAGACAAACCTGCTCTGTGTGCCTTCAGAATAGTAGTGGGACTCTACACATTTATTTTGAGAGTCCCTGTGTTCTCCAAAGAGCTACACTTTATATTTTTTAAAAATATGCTGAAATAAAGGTGAACAATAACTATATATTTTACATTTATTAATTTTCTACCTGCTTAGGGACGTCCACTAAGTTCAAAGGGAGTATAGTACTGGAACAGTATTTGTTACCAACTATCCCTAATTTCCAGAGTGAGCACCAGGTTTTATATATTAGTCCATGCATTTTTTGTCTCTGGAAATGTACCAATTTTTCAATATTAACCAACTACACCATTCAATTCCTCTTTTTCTGCATGTTAGATAAAATTCTTACCATGTATTTGTTATTCTCAGAGTGAATATTTACTAATATGAGTATTTAAAATGCAAACAGTATGCTATAATCAAACTACCAAGTAAACAGGTATTGTAGTGCTCAAAGGTTAGTAGAGAGTATCGCCACAATATTGTTTGATACATTTGTCAGCTAAGTGTCCCTAAAAATATTTTAAAATCAGAGATGCTCAGGCTCGGTTCCCCAAAAACCAAACACACCCGAACTTAGCAGATCCGAGTACCAAGCCGGCTCGGTACTTTTGCGCACTTTCGGAATTGAAAACGAGGCAAAACATCATTGTTACATCATCGGATATCGGATCTTGCGACTTTTGGACTCTATAAGTACCACTCTCCATGCTGATCTCATGCCATTTCACAGAGGGACACAGAAGGGGTAGCACAGTCTGTAGAGCAGTTGGGCAGCGTCATAGGTAGAATAGAAAGAGGAGGGGTAGCAGTGTTCTTCAAAGTCTACAGTGACATTCAGGAGAGCTCCATTGCTCCATTGCTAATTGTCATTGCTGAAATAGAAATAATAATAAGTCTGGCAGGCTTGGTCTTCTAAATCTGCAGTCCCATAATGCATAGTGTTATATCGGTAACACACAAAGAGGAGAGCTACATTGCTCCCTTGTTAATTGTCATTGCTGAAATACAAATACTAGGGCTGCCAGGCTTGGTCTTCTGAATTTGCAGTCAAATTGTACGGTGTTATATGGGTAACACACAAAGAGAAGAGCTCCATTGCTAATTGTCATTGCTGAAATACACATACTAGGGCTGGCAGGCTTGGTCTTCTGAATTTGCAGTCAAATTGTACGGTGTTATATAGGTTACACACATAGAGGAGAGCTCCATTGCTAATTGTCATTGCTGAAATCCAAATACTAGGGCTGGCAGGCTTGATCTTCTGAATTTGCAGTCAAATTGTACTGTGTTATATAGGTAACACACAAAGAGAAGAGCTCCATTGCTAATTGTCATTGCTGAAATACACATACTAGGGCTGGCAGGCTTGGTCTTCTAAATTTTCAGTCAAATTGTACAGTGTTATATAGGTAACACACAAAGAGAAGAGCTCCATTGCTCCATTGCTAATAGTCATTGCCGAAATACAAATACTAGGGCTGGCAGGCTTGGTCTTCTAAATCTGCAGTTTTTGTTTAAAAGTGTATGAAAATATATTGTGACCTGTGAGGTGGTCAAAATTGAATGCAGATAACTTTAAATTAGTGTTATTGAGGTTAATAATAATGTAGGAACAAAAAAGAGCAAAATTATGTGATTTGAGCATATTTTAGCAATTTTTCTAAAAGATACAGACCCAAAACCAAAGCACACAAGGTCGGTTTTGCCAAAACCAAAACCAAAACACGAAGTTAATCCAGATCCAAAACCAAAACCAAAACCAGAACACGGGGATCAGTGAACATCTCTATTTAAAATGTTGACAACCATGGTGCTGTGCACCAGTAATAAGGTTATTTACTAGAGTGCTTGTGAACCACTATATAGCATCAGCAATACATGTGTTTGTTACTGTGCTCTGAGATCTTTCAGACAGTGTGCACAAGAGCTGTGACATCACAGTGCCTTTACACATGGTCTGGTAGTTATCATTTTCGGGTTTGTGGCTGCATTCTTAAGCTGTAACAGGTACCATAAGTCACCACAAGTGCTTTCCAAGATATATGGCAGCCATAGCTACTATCATTGTAACTAATAGAAGTAATTTTCTATATAAGCACTTAATATACCTGTCATAGTAACCCCTATTGTTAATTAAGTCTAATCAGTAGTGTCCAGTAATATGCCAGTTCCAGCTTATTTATAAAAAAAAGTGTCTTATTATATATTTCCAATCAGTTTGTGCAAAGTAAAGGCTTTATTTTAAAGTTGCAAAGTGTCTGTTCATAGTTAGCACATGGAACTGTCTATTAACCCTCCACTGCTAGGGATGAGTGAGATTTGTCCTGCACAAATACCTTAAAAAGTTCTAAGGATGAGTTACTGCCAGTGTGGGCCAGGGAGGTGGCATCAGAATGATGATGTCAAAAATCTGTATTGCAGGGGATGGGTGAAGGACACTAAAAGTACGCAATCTCCCCGATCCTACAATGTCAGAGGCACACTCATTTGAAAGACTGTAGTTCGCTCTTTCAAACATTGTGGCCCCTGAGAAGTTATTGTCCATTGACCATGTGCGTTCACCGGACAGTAACCCATACACTGCAGAAAAAAATTAAGAAGTCCAATGAGGGGGGGTCTCCCCCTTCCTGAGTTCAACCTTCCCCCCCTCGGCAGAGAAAAACAACCCCATGAGATGTCGCTCCTGATTCGCTGGCCAACTATTGATTTGCGGCTCCCTGTGAGTTTAAATGGGTTTTTTTTTTATATAAGAATTATGTCAGATCAGGAAAAGAAGAACATTCCAGGTAAGTATTCATAAAAAACACTACACTACAGAAAGAATTATGGGGTCAACAATGCAGAAAAATAAATTAATTATTTATTAGTCCCACAATTGTTTATTTAGTCTACTAAGGGGGCAATATCTATATATTAATAGCATATTCATTATTTACTTATCCTCGCTTTGCTTACAACAAGCATGCCAAGAGCACGCAGTTCAAAGATCTTACAGTCAAGAATATTATTGTCACAATCAACGTATAACAAAAACAACTGATACACCGCTTGCATTAGACATGACGTATTCTCCAAAATACTACTCTTTGGGTCTATGGACTTGCAATTTGTGAACTGTGGTGCCTAACACTTCTTGGTAGAGAGGTATAATGGCCATTTTTCAGACTGGTGTCACAATGGAAAGGGTTCTTTGATGTGATTGTTTTACCATATTTACCAGAAATGTTTATGATAAATATCCTCTAATTGTGTACTCATTATCTCCATAATATCCTCAGTTACAACTCTGCATTTGCCTCCGCATCTTTCAATGTTAATATTTCCATGAACCATAAAGTAATTTAGTCATTACATTTCATTTTAATTTAAGGAGGTTACCGTTGGGTTTCCCTAGTTACTTCTTTATCCTACTAAGTAGTTCTACAAGTACCAGCATGTAAACACAGTCATGGGCTGTGTAGTACCACAAGTGCTTGTACCCATCAACCAGGAGTATGTAGCATAAGGCTGGGCATCTCTATGTGCATCAATCAGATGTCAGGTGCTCAAATATGTACTGAACAGCTGAAAAAGGCTCAGGTGAGAAAATCCACCAATCAATTGTTTATTAGGCAAAAAATAAAACTGTCAATGTTTTGATATATGCAAAACCACTCTATCTTCTTAGACATTTAATAATCAAATATACACAGTAAAATGTACAAGGACTTGAATTACTGAATCATTTAAAGAACCGCTACAGGGAGTGGGCAAATAAATTGAAACAGCAGGGTAAATAACAATCCAGCATGGTCAGGGCCATGAATAAAAATTCTAGATTGCTCTGGTTGATTAGATTTATGCCTAGGATGGCTGCAAGAGGCTTTGAAAAAGGGGTGATTGTTGGGGTGCATGTGACAGAAGCCTGTAATAGAGATACTTAACTTAATGTGTCCACGAGCCATAGCATGTATGGTAATGTCAGTCTGAAACTCTAAAGCCAGAATATCTTCCGGAAAAGGCAGCTGTGGATGGAAAGAAATACTCCAGGATCTTTGTATCTAGGCATTATTTTGAAGTGCAATGTAAAACAGGTAACTGAACAAGCAGCCAGTTTCAGCAAAATTGGTCCAACTCCAGAGAGCAGGATTTCATAGTAAGGTCATGGTGCATAAACCACTCATAACACCCGGCAATGCACATTTGAGAGTTCAGTGTTGCAAAGAGCACAGGTAACAGACTGCCACGTGCTGGAGGTCAGATGAATCATTCTTCACCATGTCCTTGACAAATGGACAAGTACACATGTGCTACCAACCTAACGAACTCTACAGTCATGAGTGTTTATTTCCATCAGTTATTATCTAACAGCTTATTTACAGTAGTTCTGATATTTCCCTAATGTTCTTGGGGCAAATTTTCCTGGCATGATTTGAGTGCAGTCATTGCTTTAGAAGGCAAGGTCAATGCTAATTGGTACTTAATGGTAGTGTGATCATCACTTCTGTTGCAGCATTTATTTCCAGATGAAAGGGGTGTCTTCCATGTTGAAATTGCCCCTATCCAAGGGGAATATGTGGTTGTCCAGTGGCTTAATGAGTGTGACAATGAGGCTATCCATATGTCATGGTCTTCTCAATCACCAGATTTTAGCCTAACCGAGCATTTATACTATATTCTGGATCATCGCCTGAGACAGTGTTTTCCACCACCATCAACCAGGTGTCAGTTAGGTGAGTTGGTTGGGAAAGAACGGTGCTGCATTTTTCCTGTACAATACCAGACATGGCAGGCGCAATGCCATGGCACTGCTTGTAGCTAGTATTATTAGCTAATATTGAGATGATAAATTGATGTACAAGTAAACTTTGTGAATTTTACTGCTTCTGTCAGTTCATATGCAAGTAGTACAAACTCCATCTGCGTATAATCACATATGGATGGTGGACCTTTTATTGTCCTGTCTTCAGGTCATTCAAATTCAGACATGTCAGAGCTCAGGGCTGATGTTGTCAGGATATCTAATATAGAAAAAAACTTGTGTATATTATGGTTATTTCCTTTGAGATGTGTGTTTCCTTTAGCCCTTCAATTTTCTCATAGTACAAGAACTGCTTTAGAAGTAGTACATTCCAAACATTCTACAAAAATGTCCCATTGTTGTTGTAATAGCTTTTAGCACAGGAAATGGTACATCTGCTAGTAAAGAGACTGCAGGGACTCTCATATGAATCACCAAATCCAGTTGCCAAAACTAATTAATTCAAGGCCAAACATGACATACAAGTTCAAAATGTGTAGCAATGTGATGTGTTTGGGATTGGGTGGAGAAAACCTCTACAATGGCAACACAGCTACATCAAACTTTAACATGAACATTAGCAACAAAATTATTCCCAAGAGTTTAATAATTACAATGAGGTTTTGGAGGTCTGCTGATAGAACAGAGTGCTAAATGTTATGTAGAACTTACTTTATTACCCATTTTGTTAAACACAAATTATATTTCATTATATATTTCAACATAAAAAACAAAGAACATATTACTAAGATCTACTAAGTTGCAATTCTGCTTCCGAAGCTTGTGAATGAATACACAAACCTCTTCAGAAACCAAGGAATCATTAAAAAAAAATCTTTTCTTTATACATTTAGTGTCAGACAAGACTTTAGCTGAACTCTGTTAACATCAGAGGTTTTACAGCAAAGCTACACCAGTGAGTTACACGTTAATTTGAGTACTTTTAAATTAATATTGCAATAAATAACTATGTATAACACTTGCATACTACAGTAACATTTAGCTTGATACAACATGAAGAAACAATTGTGAAATAATCCTTATCTTTGTCAACCACAGATGCTACTAGCCATCATAGATAATATATTTGCTACTTTTGTCATGTTAGTAGAAACCTCATTCATATCAAATAGTGACAACGATATAATTTAGTATAATTCACATTGGATCATACACTGTCGTTCAACAATATAGAGAGTGTCTATGCTTTACTTCTGTGTCCCTCCACTACCACTACCTCAGCCAGATAATACAATGATCACAGAAGACCTATCACCAGCCACCTTTTGCTAAGTGCAAAACCAGACTGGTGAAAGTGCAGTGGAAAATAAGGTGTAAACGACCACCAAGGAGTGGCATAAATTATATATTTTGTGAATTGCTGTTTAGCTTTAGTGTTAGGGCAAAAAAAGTAAATACTGTGGAGAGTTAATTTTATTGAATCCAGTATAATGGAAAATCCCACTATGGTGTCCTCAGCACAGCATAGAACCACAAATTGATTACCCCAGTGACAAAGTTCTTGAACAAGAGAAGTGTATTTCTGTTTAGCCCAGCCAAGGGGTATCCTGGGGGCATCAAATGTGCACATTAGTCTCCAGACAGACCTTCAGTGAGATAGTAACTGCCAGAACCAATGTGAATGAAAATAACAGTACTAAGTGGTTGTACATAAATAGGTTTATTCAAATGGTATAACAGGACAAAGGGATATGAATGGTAAAAAAAACTCATACACCTATGTGTTTCTTGTCTAAACAACACTTAATTAAATGAAGCTATGTTTAGTTGTGAAAAAAAGGTGTGAAATTGTATTTTACCCTCTAGTTTCATTTGTCTTGTTATGCCATTTGAGGAGACCTACTATTCTGCAACTACTGAGTGTTGTCATTTTAATTCCCAATTCAACACTATAGTTGTTCTGTACCTAATTGAGACAGAGGATTGTTCGTTGATTTATTAATATAAGTAGATCTGTACCTTAACAATTGTTAGCCCCAACCTCGCTCTTTCATATGCCACTTCTGTTGGAACAACTAAGTTTAATCTACTATTGTGTTATATCAATAAGCAATAACTAACATTGACAAAAATACTCTATATGCAATAGTATGAGGAGCTTAGCGCAACTGATTATATCTGAGACAAAGTTGTGATCATGGAGGAGGTGGAGGCTTCCTGTCAATAATGGACATGACAGTTAGCCTATTTTAGCACAGTTGTTTACATGTGGTTATTCATCCACCCAGGGTATGCTGTCCTCCACAATGGTCATCAGGTCAGGTAAATATAACATTGATCATCCAGGGAATAGATATTTGCTGATGCTCTTTAGATCAGTCAGCTTTGCCCTGAGTACATCCAGCATTTAAAGTCACAGAATGGAATTTACTAAGTGCAAAATGACCACTCTGCAGTACAACATTAGTTTTCGGATCATGTGTGTTCGATTTGCGCATGACTAGATTTCTGCTGTGGTGCATGGCTGTATAGAGCGAGAGGACAGCATTTCCAGCAGAGTTGTTTTGAGGCTTTCGGAGGCCTGGGGACCGGGGAGTCCTTATGGTCGTTAAGGCCATAGTGTCATTATTCACGGGGGAAAAAAATCTGTGTTGATGTTACCCTCATCTCTCTCTCATTGTCCCCTCCAAATCTCATCCATTGCTCCTTCCATGTCTGTGTCATTGCAGCCCCCTCCTTTTAGTTCCCATTACTGCACTATCCCTATAGTACTTATTACAACCAACTCCTTATAGCTCTCATTACAGCTCCCTCTCTATCGCTCTCATTACAGCCCCCTCTATATAGTTCTCATTGCAGCCCCTCCCTATACATTACAGCCCCCTCCTTATAGTTCTCATTACAGCCAGAGGCTGGCTGGCTGAGCTGGGTGTCAGGGTGGCATATGCCCTCGAGTCCGGTCCCATAGTGGGCTACTGAGTCGAGTTTTGCCTGACTGGCTAAAATTTGCCAGCCCTCCCCTGACTACAGACTCCTCATATAGTCCTCATTGAACCCCTATAGTTCTCATTGCAGCCTAATCTTATAGTTCTTGTTACAGCCCCATCCCTATAATAATCATTACAGCCCTCTCCCTTATTGCTGTTTTGTAACATTTTTCCCACCTTTATTTGTTGTGATTGCCGGCGCTGTCCTATAGCCCCGCACTCTTTGTTGCTCCTTGCTGCTCCTATCTGAGCACTGTATTGTGGAGCCATCCAGAAATCTCTTTAGAACACTCAGACAGCGCTCCAAGGAGTCTGTGGAGTCACTTTACTCTCACTCATCCCTCCCTTCTTATATGGAGAGAGCCATTGGGGGTGGGGGTGGAGTTTATGAGTGGGAGGGGGTTTCATCTAGGACGCATCCAGAGCTTGTACTGTACAGGCTCTGTCTGGCTTAACACGAACATATACTGAGGAACCGATGACCCAGGAACAGAGAGAGTGATACACTGAGAGGACTGTGTGCTGAGATCCCTGTGGGCGGAATAGCCCGGAGCAGGATCAATGATGAGACGCGATACTCAGTAGTAGAATCACTGGCCAGAATAAGGACAGATTTGAGCAACGAGGACATGATGAATGATAGAAGAGTGATCGCTGAGATCACTGCGGGCTGGATAGCCTATGGACAGGACCGATGGTAAGGCACAAGACACTGCGATATATCCACTGATGAGATCGAGGACCAGGTGACACCGGTTAGAACCAGGAGGGAGGTGTACTGAACAGGACACAGGCGCTTAGATCCCCGTGAGGCTATAACCTTGGAACAAGACTGATGAAAAGACACGATATGCTAGCAATACAGCCATGGATCACGATGATGATACAGGTGTCAGAGGGAGCAGCAGGAAGGTATGCGAAGAGGCGATCAGCAGTCAGAATACAAATAAGAAACAGGGAGTACTGCATCCATACAGATAGGAGACCTAAAGATCCGACAATGGGAGACAGCCGGAAGCAGTTAAAATAGCGCACAGGCCAGTAATCAGCCAATGTGGAACCAGGAGAAGTTTGAAAAGTGCACATGTGCAGCAGGGCAGGCAATATGGCGATTGAGAGAGGAGGAACGCTGTGCAACTCGAGATAAGATTGTTGTCCAGGTTAACAGGTATGACAACTGTCCAACATGGAGTTAGAAAGGAGCAATGTGCGATACCCAGTAATAATACTGACTTTTAGCCCCCTTCTGGGACTCAGAGTTGCAAAGGGTATAGAATTACAGTCCCTTGGTCTATTGCTTACACAGGTATGCCCACATCCCAGGGTTCACACACCATAATGCCATTAAGAGGCTCTAGAGATTAGCAGGCAGTACCAGTCCCTAGATTGTCCCCACTTCGACTGTCTGGATAGAAATTTCATGGCAGCTTTGTAGCTATCCACAATCCTTTTCATCTGAATTGCCACATGGAAACCTCGATACACTGCCCCAACTTAACTGAAAAAATTCCATCAGTCTTTCCCGAACATATTATTTTATCCCCTGTTATATCTCTGATCCTAATTTGTATCTGGCCTGCAGTACCTCTATGCTACCAGAGGTGCTGCTGTTTTGCCATTGGACATATCCACCTCACCTGCAGGAGTTAACCTCCTTCTGAAGCACCTGGCTCAAGATTTACTTTTGCATCTTGCCCACAGAGTTGAGAAACAAGAATCTGAACAGGCTCAATTGCTTCAATGCATCCAAAGGGTCGCTGCCAGACTCGAGTCCCTCCAAGCCTCCGTGGCCGCCTCTCAGGCAGTACCGGTAACCTCCTCCAGAACTACTCCAACTACTTCTTCATCTGCTGTTGTTACTACCTCTTCCCTGCGTCTTCTTCCTCCAGAAAAGTTTAAATGGGAGCCCAAGAAGTGCAGAGGATTCTTGAATCAGTGTTTGATCCACTTTGAGTGCAACGCAGCATCTTTTCCTTCGGAGCGAGTCAAAGCTGCCTTCATCATCTCCCTGCTGTCTGGGCAAGCTTTAGCATGGGCCTCTCCCCTATGGGAAAGAAATAACCCTCTCCTGCAATCGTCCTCGTCATTTATTGAAGTCTTCTTTGACGAGCCCGGCCGAGTTTCCTCTTGCTCCTCACTTTCAGAATCCAGTGCCTCCAGAAAAACCTATGCAGATTGGCTGTTCCCGGCTCTTCCCTGGAGAGAGAGAGAGACGCTTCAAGCTAAATCTCTGCCTATATTGTCATGTTTTGTCTACTTGTGCTAGGAGACCAGGAAATGCCACCTCCTAGCCAGTGAGAAGGAGGTTGACCTAGGAGTCAAATTTACTACTCCCTACACCAGTCTTAGTTCAGACTTTCTGATGTCCATCTCGCTGGATACTCCAGCCTTTGTTCTGTATCCCAGATTTCTTCTCCTTTACAGCTGACGGTAGGGGTGCTGCATTCTGAGTCTGTTGAGTTTTTGGTTTTTCCTCGGTCTGTAAATTCCATCATTTTGGGACTGCCTTGGCTGAAACTCCACTCACCCCAGTTCTATTGGAGTTACCTCATGGGGTTCCCAATGCTTCAAATCTTGTCTGTCTGGAATCGAACGCAAGCAACCTACAATTTCTTGTCAGATTTTCTTGTCTCAACCTGGCTGCCTTCTTCCTATTCCTCCTTCCAAGATGTTTTCTGTAAAGTTGCTGCTGAGACTCTTCCTCCACATCGCCCTTGTGATTGTCCCATCAAATTACTACCTGATAAACCTCTTCCTAAGGGCAGGATATATCCTTTATCTCTTCCAGGAAATCAAGCTTGTCTACATATCTTGCCGAGAATCTCCAACAAGGCTTCATCAGGAAGTCCTCCTCTCCTGCAGGTGCTGGCTTCTTTTTTGTAAAGGAAAAAGATGGGACCTTGCGTCCTTGCATTGATTACAGGTAGCTGAATGCCATCAACGTAAAGAACAGATACCCTCATCCGCTCATCTCTGAGCTGTTTGACAAGATCAGTGGGTCCAAAATCTTTACTAAACTGGATTTATGTGGGGCCTATATTATAATATGCATGCGACAGGGGGATGAATGAAGACCACCTTCATTACACGCAAAGGAAACTTCGAATATCTTGTAATGCCTTTAGGGCTTTGCAATGCTTCTGCAGTATTCCAGTCTTTCATCAAAAAGATTTTCGTGGATCTGCTCTACAATTCCGTGGTTGTGTACTTGGATGATATTTTGATATTCTCTTCTGATCTGGCATATCACCGTTCTCATGTAAATGTGGTCCTCTCACGTCTCCGGTCCAATCGGTTGTTCTGTAAGCTTGAGAAATGTGTGTTCGAAGTTTCTCAGATTCCTTTTTTGGTTTACATTGTTTCTGGTACTGGCCTTCAGATGGACTCAGAGAAATTATCTGCTATTGTCAATTGGCCCAGACCAATGGGATTGAAGGCTGTTCAGAGATTTATTGGGTTTG
Source organism: Mixophyes fleayi (assembly GCF_038048845.1). NCBI lineage: Eukaryota > Metazoa > Chordata > Amphibia > Anura > Limnodynastidae > Mixophyes > Mixophyes fleayi. The sequence goes on along the minus strand of NC_134402.1, from coordinate 298,712,677 downwards.
CCAACTACTACAGACAATTCATTCAGCAATTCTCTACCTTGATTGCTCCTATCCCGGCTCTCACCCGGAGATTGGCCAATCCTCAGAATTGGACTGGAGGATTGGCCGCATTTCCGCATTTGACTCTCTAGAAAGGCATTCTCTTCGGCTCAGGTTCTTGCTCAACCCGATCAACAAAGACCCTTCTTCCTAAAGGTAGACGAATCATCCATAGGTGTTGGGGCAGTTCTGTCACAGGAGTCAGTCTCCGGGAGTCTCCATCCTTGTGGATTCTTTTCCATAAAGTTTTTCTCCTCCGAACGCAACTACGGCATTGGAGACAAAGAACTGCTAATGGTAAAGTCTTTGTTGGAGGAGTGGCGTCACCTCCTTCAGGGTGCTCTTTATCCTGTTACGGGCTTTACAGACCACAAGAACCTTACCTACCTTCGGGATGCTCGTTGCTTGAACCCACACCAGGCGAGATGGTCCTCATTTTTTGATTTGATCTTAGATTACCTTCGGAACCAGACATTCCAAAGCCGATGCTCTCTCCCGGTCCTTTGATATCGCTGATCTCCTACCCGTTTCTGAACCTCCACCCATTCTCGAGCCCTCCTGCATTGTCGCTCTCACAAGAACTCCTCCCATGGGTTGTTCTTATTTGGAACCTCATCTTTGTTCTAAGGCTCTCCAACGGGCTCATGCAACCAAATTCGTCGAACATGCTTGTTTTGAAAAGACTTTCTCATTACTGTCCCGGCGCTATTGGTGGCCTACCCTTCGTGCTGATGTTAAGGAGTTTGTTGCCTCTTGTATGATGTGTGCTCAAAACAAAGGTCACAGACAACTTCCTTTCGGATTACTTCTACTTATTTCTATTCCTGATCATCCATGGTTAAGTCTTTCGATGAACTTTATCACTTCAACACCATCTGGGAAATCGTAGATAGATTTTCCAAAATGGCCCACTTTGTCCATTTGAAGGGTCTTCCCTCAGCTGCTAAACTTGCAGAAGTCTTTGTCAAGGAGATATTTCGGCTCCAAGGTTGTCCTCAAGAGATAACCTCTGACCGTGGTGTCCATTTATATCTTGGTTCTGGAGGGCATTTTGTAAGGACCTGGCTGTTGCTCTAAAATTTTCTTCTGGATATCATCCTCAAATGAATGGTCAGACGGAATGAGTAAATCAAGACATGGAACCCTTCCTCCGCTGTTTATCGTCTCATAACCAAATCCAACTTGAGTAATTTATGGGCCGAATTAGCCCACAACAATCACATTCATACATCCATTGGGTTCTCTCCATTCTTTACGGTATATGGTGCCCATCCCATTCTCCCTGATTTTTCTTTGCATACAGCTACTGTTCCGGCTGCCCACTCCATGGTCCGGGATATAGCTAAGATCTGGTCCTCCACCAAAGGAAATTTATTGAAGTCTTCCCATTCCTACAAATCTTTTGCGGATCGTGACCGAAGACTGGTTCGCACCCTTCAGGTTGGAGATAAGATGTGGCTGTCCACACGAAACCTTAATGTCACAACTATATTTGCGTACCTGCTATTGTTGGGGCAACTCAGAGGAAGGTGCGGAATCTAAACGTGCCCCTTGTATTCTCCAGGGACCCCCGCAAGGAGGTATGGACTCCGCTGCAGGAACATGCAGGTCGCGGTGCTTCCACCAGTCAAATAGCGTGATACAAGAAGAGGTTGTCAGACTGGCTGGGTCGGAAGTACACAAAGGATATCCGGAGGGATGGTGAGACAAGCCTGGTCGGCAACGTCAGGAAGCGCAGTACAAAAGGGAGATCCAAAAGGGGTGGTCAAACGGTCCAGGTCAGAAGGGTGACAGGCAAACGAGAGAAGTCAGGAACAATGCTGGGAACTGGAAACACAGGAAAACGCTGGAGGCAGGTAAGACCTAATACTCTGGCACAGGTGTGCACACTGGAAGCTCCTTATAAAGGCTGAGGAGCCAATGAGGTAATAAGGGGCGGTGGCGCTGTTCTCAGCTGCCGCCGATAATTCTGAGAAACGTCCCATTGCCTAGCAATGGGGCGCGCATGTGCAGACGGCCACATCGGACGGCCGGAACTTCCGCATCTGGTTGCCTGGCAACCTGACGCGCTATAGAGTGAGGCGGGCGGCCGTCCCGAGGAGACAGCAGGACGGCGCCTGACACCTAAACTTTGGGTGTACTCCATGAAATTGGCACCAAATTTTATTGGGCCTTTTCCTGTGATTAAGATTGTCAATACGGTTACCTACAGACTACGGCTCCCTCCCTCTCTAAGAATTCATAACTCCTTCCACATTTCATTGTTTAAACCTTTAGTACTTAATACATTTTCTTGTAAATTTTCCATCTTCTCCACAATCTATACCAACCACGGCTGGTATCGAGTACAAGATTAGTCAAATATTTGCTGTACGTAAGCTTCAGGGATGTTCCCAATACTTGGCTCACTGGAGGGGCTTGGTTCTCGAAGAAAGGTCTTGGGTGTTTGAAGAAGACTTGCATGCTCCTCGTCTTTTGGCTACCTTCCAAAATAAGCATTTGTTGACCATTGGTTCTCCCAGAAGAGGGGGGGGGTACTGTCAGGCACAGTCCCCGCTTCTCCTCCTTGCTGGGGACGGACGCCGCTCTCTAATTCCTGTGCGCCCTGTATCTATGCCACGGGATGCTTCCTCCGGCCGGATCGAGGGCGCGCTCCTTGGGTTTCTGTCGTCGGTCAGCTAGCTGATCGCCGATTCCCCTGTCCACCAATGAAATTCCAGTAACCTCTATATCAGGGAGACTCTGGCAACATTAGGGTGCCAGAGTATCTAGGTCTCCCTATGCTCCAGCACTTCTGTATCCTCTACAGTCTCCTGCCTGATCTCTTGTCCTGACATTGCAGTGAATCCCCCTCTGGTCTGTTTTCAGTTTCCTGGTTTTGACTCCTGGCTTCCTGACTTCGCTTTGTCTACTCCCCAGTACCTCGTTTGCCCGCACTGTTATGACTCCTGCCTGTATGACTACGATTGTTCACCACTCACCTTGCTGGTAGCTGCCTTGGAGGGCGCGACCTGCTTGTCACTTGCACCGTAACCCAAACTCCCTTGTGGGGGTCCCTGGTGAAGACCACTGGTGTTTTAGACTCCGCGACTCCCTGTGTAGCAGTGCTAATTCCTGCAGGTGATCTTCAGTCAGAAACACTTTGTGACAGAAATACTGTAAATTATTACAGAATTAGACATAAGGGGCATTCATTGATATGTCTGGGTGGATTTGCAGTCAAAAGTACCTTGGGGCAATTTGTGCATTTCGCAGAAAGTCAGCATTATTCTTGTCCCATACCCAGGATCAGAGTATGAGGCTAGGGCATGGGCAGACTAGAGAAAGTAGGTGGGGAACAAAAAAAAAGGAACACACAAGGACAAAACTCTTTAGTGGTGAACACACAGTAGGTTAAATTGGATGTTAATGGCATAGGTTCAAAAATGCAGATCACTGAGTGAAGTTCATAATAACACATCCAAGGAACCATAGACAGGATAAGCATATCAATAATGTAGCTGTATAGTTTGTAAGGCAGAAAACAAGAGTGTATATTCTCTTGTGTACAGACATGTGTAAAAAAAAAAATCTCTCAGTCACAAACAGACACAGAGGCACATGCAAAGTCTCTGGGGCATAACTCAGAAGCAGGTAAACCAGAAGTTTAAAGTCCAAATATATCAAATTCAGGAACAGATAGAGAAAGTCAGCTGTCACCTGTTTGCGCATCGTATCTTGCGTGATTTCACACTGCACATGTCCACAAACCAAACGTATACACCTGCACGCAATTGCACAGAATTCACATCTAACACTTCCGACCCCTTACGACTGGAGTGGCTGAACAAAGGAGGGAAGGGACGGCCTAACGTAGGCCATGTCAAAGTTTAAGTTCAAAGTTTAAATAGATCAAAACATTTCAGCTAAATTTGAACAAGGCAAACAGCTTCAAGCTTAAATTGCTATTGGATGCTCTTTTGATGTCTACATGCTGCACGGACGTGCCGTGTGGGCTCTCCACTGGGGCTTAACCTAGGCTCCTGATTCTAGTGGTGTAGCCCCAGCACTGCTCCATTTCCCTGCCTCCACTTACCTGCCTCTGCTCACCGCTGCCTCCAGTAGCCTCGCATCCAGCTGAGCTCCCTCCGGCGATCTCTCCGGTAATTATCTTCTACTCAAGCCACCCGACTCCGGCCTAGCTGTCCTTCATCCGCTCCTCGGTCTCCAGCATCTCTTGGCCTGGCTCCAACCACTCCCAGAGGGCGCTTTCTGCCTGACAGTTCCTCACGACCTCATCTCCTCGGGACGGTCTCCTGGTGACCTCTGCTGCCTGGTCTCCCACCTGCCATCTCCTCGGGACGCCCGCTGCCTGTCTCCCGCCTGCCATCTCCTCGGGACGGTCTCCTGGTGTCCTCTGCTGCCTGACTCCCACCTGCCTTCTCCTCGGGACATCTGCTGCCTGGTCTCCAGCCGCCCGATCTCCTGCTTCTGGTCTCCCACAGCCCGGACTCCCGCCGCCTTGTCTGCTTCCCTGGACATCTGCTGCCGACTCCGACCTGGAACCTGGGCCTCCCCTGCCCTGCGACCCTCAGGAACTCCTGCCTCACTTGTTCCTGATCTGAACCTGTTCCTGGGACTGTCTCCGTGACTCACCACTACTCCACACCTGTTCCTGAACTCTGGTCCCTCCGGTCTGCTCCCGCGACTACCTGTGGACTACCCTGATCTCTGGACTCCCTGGACTCTCCTGTTCCTCCTGGTATAGGCTCTCTGCGGCCATCCATTACATTTACTACCATGTGTTTTGCATTTTAAAATTTACCTTAAGTTCTTTTAACTTATTTTTCTTCAATTTAATTTTATATTATTGTAGTGTATTTTACCTTATTTTTCATTTTATAATTTACCTTAAGTTCTTTTTAACTTATTTTTCTTCAATTTAATTTTATATTATTGTAGTGTATTTTACCTTATTTTCATTTTAAAATTTACCTTAAGTTCTTTTAACTTATTTTACTTCAATTTAATTTATCTTATTGTAGTGTATTCTACCTTAATTGTATTTGCACTTTAATTAATTTATCTCCATTTTATTTTATCTGTATTTTACCTTAATTGTATTTGCACTTTAATTAATTTATCTCCATTTTATTTTATCTTTAGTGAGAGGGAGATCTTTAGTGTATTCTACCTTAATTGTATTTGCACTTTAATTAATTTATCTCCATTTTATTTTATCTTTAGTGAGAGGGAGATCTTTAGTGTATTCTACCTTAATTGTATTTGCACTTTAATTAATTTATCTCCATTTTATTTTATCTTTACGGCACTTTAAATTGTGTTTGCCACTGCCTTTTGTTCCTGCTCCACTTCATTGTTCTCTGCAGTCCTTCCTTTGTTCTTGTCTTACTCTGTTTTGTCAGCCCATATCTAACTCGACCACTCTGGCCCACTTCTGGCCCCCGTTGCTGCCTTCACCTTGGCGCTAATTGCCCTTACCCTCTTCTTGCTCCTTCTCTCATTCCCAGTCCCCCCTGTCTCTCACCATGCCGCCCCGCTCCTTTCCTATACCCATCCTCTCCCCTAGCCCCTTTCTCTCGCCCAACTCTCACTGCCCCACCCCTCACCCTCCCCCTCGCTCCATCAACCCTGATAATCTCATCCGCATCTCCCCTCTTCCCTCCCTCCCTTTCTCTTGTGCCCTCTGGAACTTCAGGTCCATCTGCAACAAACTTTCCTCCATCCATGACCTCTTCACCTCCAACTCTCTTAATCTTCTTGCCATCACTGAAACCTGGCTTACTTCTTCTTTCTTCTGATACCGTTTCACCCGCCGCTCTCTCCTACGGGGGCCTCTCCTTCACCCACTCCACCAGACCAGACGAGTGTCCAGGAGGCGAAGTGGGCCTCCTCCCATCCCCTAACTGCATTTTTCGTGTCATTCCTACTTTACCTTCCCTCTCCTTCTCCTCCTTTGAAGTACACTCCATCCGTCTCTTCTCCCCCATCCACCTCCGTGTCTCCGTCATCTAGCGTCCCCCAGGCCCCTCCTCCCTTTTCCTTGACAACTTCGCTGCCTGGCTCCCCCAATACCTTTCCTCTGACCTTCCCTCCATAATACTTGGCGACTTTAATATCCCTATTGACAACTGTTCTGACCCCGCCACCATTAAACTTCTCGCCCTTTTCTCCTCCCTAGGCCTTACTCAGTGGACCTCTTCCCCAACCCACTGTCTTGGTCACTCCCTTGACCTTGTCTTCTCTCATCTCTGTGATCTCTCTGACTTCTCCAACTCTCACTTCCCACTATCTGACCATCACCTCCTCTCCTTCACTCTGTCCTCCTCCCCTGCTCCTGCCTCGCCCAAAGCCACCCTCACTAGACGTAACCTGGATGCAATTGACCCCACCTCCTTCTCCTCCTCTCTCGAAACTCTCCTTTCACCCCTTCCCTCCCTTGCCTGTCCTGACCAGGCCTCCTCTCTCTACAATCACTCCCTCACCACTGCCCTGGACGCTGTTGCGCCGGCCTCTTCTATCCGCCGACGCCACATTATTCCCCAACCCTGGCACTAAAAACTCACCCGCTTCCTCCAAAGATGCTCTCGCACTGCTTAATGCCTCTAGAGGAAATCTCGCTCCCTGGCTGACTTCCTCCACTTTAAATTCATACTCTCTTCTTTCTCCTCTGCCCTCTCCCTCGCTAAACAATCCTTCTTTAAGTCCCTCATTTCTTCTCAGTCCTCCAATCCCCGCCGCCTCTTTGCCACCTTCAGCTCCCTCCTCTCCCCCCCCTCTGTCCCGCCTTCCCTCTCCGCTTCTGACTTCGCCCCTTTCTTCTCTTCCAAAATTGAGGCCATCGGACTGAACATCTCCTCCTCCCCTTCTCCCGCCACCCTCACCCCTTCACCTCCCCATATCAACCAACTCTGGTGCTCCTTCAGCCCTACAACCGGTGAAGAAGTTCGCTCCCTTATTTTTTCCTCTCCACCCTCTACCTGCCCTCTCGATCCCATCCCCTCCCACCTCCTTCGCGCTCTCTCTCTCCAATGGCCTGCTCTTACCTAGCATACCTTTTCAACCTATCACTCTCCTCTGGTGTAGTACCCTCCTCTGTTAAACACGCTCTTATCTCTCCTATCCTCAAAAAACCCAATCTTGACCCCCACCTCTCTTGCTAATTATCGCCCTATCTCTCTTCTCCCCTATGCCTCCAAATTACTTAAGCGGATTGTCTGCAGCCGCCTAACCAGGCACCTCACGGACAATTCCCTCCTTGACCCTCTCCAATCTGGCTACCGCCCCCTCCATTCTACCGAAACTGCCCTGGCCAAGGTTACTAATGATCTCCTATCAGCCAAATCCAAGGGTCACTTCTCCGTACTCATCCTCCTTGACCTCTCTGCAGCCTTTGACACCGTGGACCACCCCCTCCTGCTGCAAACTCTTCTCTCTCTCGGCCTCTCTGGTTCTGTCCATGCCTGGTTCGCCTCATACCTCGCTAATCACTCTGTATCCACATCTGGTTCTACCTCCTCCACCTACCCTCTCCCTGTAGGAGTCCCGCAGGGCTCTGTTCAAGGCCCTCTACTCTTTTCGCTCTACACTTCTTCCCTTGGTGCTCTCATCTCCTTCTTCAGTCTTCAGTATCACCTTTATGCTGACGACATTCAACTCTATATATCCTCTCCTGATCTTTCCTCCACCCTCCTCGCTCGGGTATCCGACTGCCTCTCAGCCATCTCCTCCTGGATGTCCGAGCGCTTTCTCAAAATCAATATCTCTAAAACTGAACTCATTGTCTTTCCTCCGCCCAGACTCCCATCCCACCATGAACTCTCTATTGTCGTCAATAACACCACCATCTCCTCTGTCACCCAACTTCGCTGCCTGGGTGTCACCCTTGACTCCTCTCTCTCTTTTGCCCCCCACATTCATTCCCTTGCCCAAGCCTGTCGCTTCCAACTACACAACATTGCCCGCATCCGTCCTTTTCTCTCTTTTAGGATGCCACCAAAACTATCATCCACGCACTCATCATCTCCCGCCTCGATTATTGTAACCACCTCCTCACTGGCCTCCCCCACTCCCGTCTCTTCCCCCTCCGCTCTATACTCAATGCGGCCGCAAGACTCATCTTCCTCTTACGCCGCTCCTCCTCTGTCTCCCCTCTCTGCCTTGCCTTACACTGGCTCCCCTTCACCTACAGAATCTTTTTCAAACTCCTCACCACCACTTACAAGGCTCTCTCCAACTCTACTGCCCCTTATATCTCTAACCTCCTCTCCATTCACACTCCTGCCCGCTCCCTGCGCTCGGCCAACGACCGCCGCCTCTCCTCCACTCTTATCACCTTTTCCCACTCCAGAATCCAAGACTTTTCCCATGCAGCCCCCCTTCTCTGGAACGACCTCCCTCGTTCCATCCGTCTCTCTCCTACTCTGTGCTCCTTCAAACATGCACTCAAAACTCACCTCTTCCTCAAAGCCTACCAACAATCTACTTAACCCCCATCTCCTCCCTTTAGCTCGTCCTCCCTTCTCTCCTCTTGCCTCAACTGGCTCCTCTTTTACCTGGTCTGTTTACCCTCCCTTAGGATGTAAGCCCGTATGAGCAGGGCCCCCTCCCCTCTGTCTCCATACCTGTTCTTCCGCTCTGTCTTTACTGCATATGACTGGCCGGAGTTTCTGAAGTATTGCTACTTTTTGTTCATTGTTCTGTATGGTTTCACCCTGTATAGTCTACTGTTAGTACTGTGTGTGGCGCTGCGGATACCTTGTGGCGCCTAACAAATAAATGATAATAATAATAATAATGTACAATAAGAATGTGTTCATGCAGATGCGGCTAATTCAAATCCGGTGTTTATCAAATACGCTTATTTTCAGCAGTGTGTCTATGCTTATGGAAAGTATTCACTGTTTATACTGAGCATATTTCCATCCCTATTCAAATCTTAACATAACTTCAGAAATTCTTTGCTTGAATACAGGCAGAACTACGCAAAAGTTGAGTACTCTTTTTAGACATAGAAATCAGACCCAGTTTGCATTACAACTTGATATAGGCCCTCAGTTTTTTTTTTTTCAAAAAAGCTTTGCCAGGTAGCAATCGCTTAGACTATCATAAAATCATTAACAAATCATTATAATGGTTTATTTCATTATTCAGTTTATTGTTAATCACACATAATAATGACATATCAAGTACTGTCATTCACAAGAACTACTGTCACCAACTAAATAAAAACTTGCCACATGTTTCCATTTATTGTCTTCCACATACCCTCTTCACCATCCAAACCTTTATCATGTTTTCTATCCTGTACATATATTTACATGACACTATGCAAAAACAAAATTCACTTTCACTTTTTTTATTCTTCTTGAAAACACACAAATCTCTCACATCTCATCATGCCTTCACCACTGATACCATTATTAACCAAATAATTCTATTACTCTTTCCCCTTGTTCCTTTCCCAAACAACACCATACATGACTTAAAATTCAATCCTGCTAATACTTTACACAATCCACCCAGATACTTCCATACAAGTACACATACTTCAGAACAATTTCAGAACATGTGCATTATACTCTGTCTCCACAACCTAACATTCATTTGTTCTCACCAACATGCTTTAATCTGAAACTCTCTAATCCACAGTATACCATGCATACTCATCCAGACAATCTCTTTATTTGTCATTCCATCCATTCCCACGTTTTCCCACACATCAATCACATGATCTGCCTTCAACATATCATATGAATGCTCTCTCTGTCACACTTTCATAACCTCCTTTTTCTCTTTAGAATCCCCCTTTTGTACACCATAATTCCTAATACGTTTCTCAATCACCTCATACCGTTTACACTTACCAAACGCCATAGTCTCTCTGAGATTCCTTTCATGCCACCTAAGTAAACAGAACATCCAGCCAACCATACATTGTACCATATATTAGGGATGTGCACCGGCGACTTTTGAGGTCTCGTGTTTTGTGTTTTGGATCCGGATTTTCGTTATTTTTGAGGTTCGGATTTGTCTCGCAAAACACTTGACGAAAGGTCTCGGTTCGGATTTAAGGTATTGGATTCGGATTTTTTTTGAAAAAAACATAAAAAGTTTAAAAATCAAGTTTTTGGGCTTATTTTCACTCCTAGGCTATTATTAACCTCAATAACATTCAATAACAAGCATTTCCACTAATTTACAGTGTATTCTGAACACCTCACAATATAGTTATTAGTCCAAAACGTTGCAACAAGGTATCTTTCTGGACTGCGTAGAGGAGTGGGTCACCACAATATATATTAAAAACCCTGAACTTTTATGATTCGCACCAATAATTGT